>NW_027327537.1:1341111-1676389 GCF_047675955.1 Chlorocebus sabaeus | reverse complement strand
CCTTTGCCAATTCCACAAGAACAGCCTTAGCGAAAGGCTTCTTAAAGGGAAAGATGTAACTCTGTGAGATGAATTAACAGAACACAGAGCAGTTTCTCAGAAAGTTTCTTTCCAGTTTTGAACGGAAGATATTTCCTTTTTCACCATAGCCCTCTATGGGCTTCCAAATATCCCTTTGCCAATTCCACAAGAACAGCCTTAGCGAAAGGCTTCTTGAAGGGAAAGATGTAACTCTGTGAGATGAATTAACAGAACACAAAGCAGTTTCTCAGAAAGCTTCTTTCCAGTTTTGAACGGAAGATATTTCCTTTTTCACCATAGCCCTCTATGGGCTTCCAAATATCCCTTTGCCAATTCCACAAGAACAGCCTTAGCGAAAGGCTTCTTGAAGGGAAAGATGTAACTCGGTGAGATGAATTAACGGAACACAGAGCAGTTTCTCAGAAAGCTTCTTTCCAGTTTTGAACGGAAGATATTTCCTTTTTCACCATAGCCCTCTATGGGCTTCCAAATATCCCTTTGCCAATTCCACAAGAACAGCCTTAGCTAAAGGCTTCTTGAAGTGAAAGATGTAACTCTGTGAGATGAATTAACAGAACACAGAGCAGTTTCTCAGAAAGCTTCTTTCCAGTTTTGAACGGAAGATATTTCCTTTTTCACCATAGCCCTCTATGGGCTTCCAAATATCCCTTTGCCAATTCCACAAGAACAGCCTTAGCGAAAGACTTCTTGAAGGGAAAGATGTAACTCTGTGAGATGAATTAACAGAACACAGAGCAGTTTCTCAGAAAGCTTCTTTCCAGTTTTGAACGGAAGATATTTCCTTTTTCACCATAGCCCTCTATGGGCTTCCAAATATCCCTTTGCCAATTCCACAAGAACAGCCTTAGCGAAAGGCTTCTTGAAGGGAAAGATGTAACTCTGTGAGATGAATTAACAGAACACAGAGCAGTTTCTCAGAAAGCTTCTTTCCACTTTTGAACGGAAGATATTTCGTTTTTCACCTTAGCAATCTATGGGCTTCCAAATATCCCTTTGCCAATTCCACAAGAACAGCCTTAGCGAAAGGCTTCTTGAAGGGAAAGATGTAACTATGTGAGATGAATTAACAGAACACAAAGCAGTTTCTCAGAAAGCTTCTTTCCAGTTTTGAACGGAAGATATTTCCTTTTTCACCATACCCTCTATAGGTTTCCAAATATCCCTTTGCCAATTCCCCAAGAACAGCCTTAGCGAAAGGCTTCTTGAAGGGAAAAATGTAACTCTGTGAGATGAATTCACAGAACACAGAGCAGTTTCTCAGAAAGCTTCTTTCCAGTTTTGAACGGAAGATATTTCCTTTTTCACCATAGCCCTCTATGGGCTTCCAAATATCCCTTTGCCAATTCCACAAGAACAGCCTTAGCGAAAGGCTTCTTGAAGGGAAAGATGTAACTCTGTGAGATGAATTAACAGAACACAGAGCAGTTTCTCAGAAAGCTTCTTTCCAGTTTTGAACGGAAGATATTTCCTTTTTCACCATAGCCCTCTATGGGCTTCCAAATATCCCTTTGCCAATTCCACAAGAACAGCCTTAGCGAAAGGCTTCTTTAAGGGAAAGATGTAACTCTGTGAGATGAATTAACAGAACACAGAGCAGTTTCTCAGAAAGCTTCTTTCCAGTTTTGAACGGAAGATATTTCCTTTTTCACCATAGCCCTCTATGGGCTTCCAAATATTCCTTTGCCAATTCCACAAGAACAGCCTTAGCGAAAGGCTTCTTGAAGGGAAAGATGTAACTCTGTGAGATGAATTAACAGAACACAGAGCAGTTTCTCAGAAAGCTTCTTTCCACTTTTGAACGGAAGATATTTCCTTTTCCACCATATCCCTCCAGGAGCTTCCAAATATCACTTTGCCAATTCCACAAGAAAAGCCTTAGCGAAAGGCTTCTTGAAGGGAAAGATGTAACTCTGTGAGATTAATTAACAGAACACAGAGCAGTTTCTCAGAAAGCTTCTTTCCAGTTTTGAACGGATGATATTTCCTTTTCCACCATAGCCCTCATTGAGCTTCCAAATATCCCTTTGCCAATTCCAAAAGAACAGCCTTAGCGAAAGGCTTCTTGAAGGGAAACATGTAACTCGGTGAGATGAATTAACAGAACACAGAGCAGTTTCTCAGAAAGCTTCTTTCCAGTTTTGAACGGAAGATATTTCCTTTTTCACCATAGCCCTCTATGGGCTTCCAAATATCCCTTTGCCAATTCCCCAAGAAGAGCCTTAGCGAAAGGCTTCTTGAAGGGAAAGATGTAACTCTGTGAGATGAATTAACAGAACACAGAGCAGTTTCTCAGAAAGCTTCTTTCCAGGTTTGAACGGAAGATATTTCCTTTTTCACCATAGCCCTCTAGGGGCTTCCAAATATCCCTTTGCCAATTCCACAAGAACAGCCTTAGCGAAAGGCTTCTTGAAGGGAAAGATGTAACTCTGTGATATGAATTAACAGAACACAGAGCAGTTTCTCAGAAAGCTTCTTTCCAGTTTAGAACGGAAGATATTTCCTTTTTCACCATAGCCCTCTATGGGATTCCAAATATCCCTTAGCCAATTCCACAAGAACAGCCTTAGCGAAAGGCTTCTTGAAGGGAAAGATGTAACTCTGTGAGATGAATTAACAGAACACAGAGCAGTTTCTCAGAAAGTTTCTTTCCACTTTTGAAGGGAAGATATTTCCTTTTTCACCATAGCCCTCTATGGGGTTCCAAATATCCCTTTGCCAATTCCACAAGAACAGCCTTAGCGAAAGGCTTCTTAAAGGGAAAGATGTAACTCTGTGAGATGAATTAACAGAACACAAAGCAGTTTCTCAGAAATCTTCTTTCCACTTTTGAACGGAAGATATTTCCTTTTTCACCATAGCCCTCTATGGGCTTCCAAATATCCCTTTGCCAATTCCACAAGAACAGCCTTAGCGAAAGGCTTCTTGAAGGGAAAGATGTAACTCTGTGAGATGAATTAACAGAACACAGAGCAGTTTCTCAGAAAGCTTCTTTCCAGTTTTGAACGGAAAATATTTCCTTTTTTACCATAGCCCTCTATGGGCTTCCAAATATCCCTTTGCCAATTCCACAAGAACAGCCTTAGCGAAAGGCTTCTTGAAGGGAAAGATGTAACTCTGTGAGATGAATTAACAGAACACAGAGCAGTTTCTCAGAAAGCTTCTTTCCAGTTTTGAACGGAAGATATTTCCTTTTTCACCATAGCCCTCTATGGGCTTCCAAATATCCCTTTGCCAATTCCACAAGAACAGCCTTAGCGAAAGGCTTCTTGAAGGGAAAGATGTAACTCTGTGAGATGAATTAACAGAACACAAAGCAGTTTCTCAGAAAGCTTCTTTCCACTTTTGAACGGAAGATATTTCCTTTTTCACCATAACCCTCTATGGGTTTCCAAATATCCCTTTGCCAATTCCACAAAAACAGCCTTAGCGAAAGGGTTCTTGAAGGGAAAGATGTAACTCTGTGAGATGAATTAACAGAACACAGAGCAGTTTCTCAGAAAGCTTCTTTCCAGTTTTGAACGGAAGATATTTCCTTTTTCACCATAGCCCTCTATGGGCTTCCAAATATCCCTTTCCAATTCCACAAGAACAGCCTTAGCGAAAGGCTTCTTGAAGGGAAAGATGTATCTCTGTGAGATGAATTAACAGAACACGGAGCAGTTTCTCAGAAAGCTTCTTTCCGGTTTTGAACGGAAGATATTTCCTTTTTCACCATACCCCTCTATGGGCTTCCAAATATCCCTTTGCCAATTCCACAAGAACAGCCTTAGCGAAAGGCTTCTTGAAGGGAAAGATGTAATTCTGTGAGATGAATTCACAGAACACAGAGCAGTTTCTCAGAAAGGTTCTTTCCAGTTTTGAACGGAAGATATTTCCTTTTTCACCATAGCCCTCTATGGGCTTCCAAATATCCCTTTGCCAATTCCACAAGAACAGCCTTAGCGAAAGGCTTCTTGAAGGGAAAGATGTAACTCTGTGAGATGAATTAACAGAACACAGAGCAGTTTCTCAGAAAGCTTCTTTCCAGTTTTGAACGGAAGATATTTCCTTTTTCAACATAGCCCTCTATGGGCTTCCAAATATCCCTTTGCCAATTCCACAAGAACAGCCTTAGCGAAAGGCTTCTTAAAGGGAAAGATGTAACTCTGTGAGATGAATTAACAGAACACAGAGCAGTTTCTCAGAAAGTTTCTTTCCAGTTTTGAACGGAAGATATTTCCTTTTTCACCATAGCCCTCTATGGGCTTCCAAATATCCCTTTGCCAATTCCACAAGAACAGCCTTAGCGAAAGGCTTCTTGAAGGGAAAGATGTAACTCTGTGAGATGAATTAACAGAACACAAAGCAGTTTCTCAGAAAGCTTCTTTCCAGTTTTGAACGGAAGATATTTCCTTTTTCACCATAGCCCTCTATGGGCTTCCAAATATCCCTTTGCCAATTCCACAAGAACAGCCTTAGCGAAAGGCTTCTTGAAGGGAAAGATGTAACTCGGTGAGATGAATTAACGGAACACAGAGCAGTTTCTCAGAAAGCTTCTTTCCAGTTTTGAACGGAAGATATTTCCTTTTTCACCATAGCCCTCTATGGGCTTCCAAATATCCCTTTGCCAATTCCACAAGAACAGCCTTAGCTAAAGGCTTCTTGAAGTGAAAGATGTAACTCTGTGAGATGAATTAACAGAACACAGAGCAGTTTCTCAGAAAGCTTCTTTCCAGTTTTGAACGGAAGATATTTCCTTTTTCACCATAGCCCTCTATGGGCTTCCAAATATCCCTTTGCCAATTCCACAAGAACAGCCTTAGCGAAAGACTTCTTGAAGGGAAAGATGTAACTCTGTGAGATGAATTAACAGAACACAGAGCAGTTTCTCAGAATGCTTCTTTCCAGTTTTGAACGGAAGATATTTCCTTTTTCACCATAGCCCTCTATGGGCTTCCAAATATCCCTTTGCCAATTCCACAAGAACAGCCTTAGCGAAAGGCTTCTTGAAGGGAAAGATGTAACTCTGTGAGATGAATTAACAGAACACAGAGCAGTTTCTCAGAAAGCTTCTTTCCACTTTTGAACGGAAGATATTTCGTTTTTCACCTTAGCAATCTATGGGCTTCCAAATATCCCTTTGCCAATTCCACAAGAACAGCCTTAGCGAAAGGCTTCTTGAAGGGAAAGATGTAACTATGTGAGATGAATTAACAGAACACAAAGCAGTTTCTCAGAAAGCTTCTTTCCAGTTTTGAACGGAAGATATTTCCTTTTTCACCATACCCTCTATAGGTTTCCAAATATCCCTTTGCCAATTCCCCAAGAACAGCCTTAGCGAAAGGCTTCTTGAAGGGAAAAATGTAACTCTGTGAGATGAATTCACAGAACACAGAGCAGTTTCTCAGAAAGCTTCTTTCCAGTTTTGAACGGAAGGTATTTCCTTTTTCACCATAGCCCTCTATGGGCTTCCAAATATCCCTTTGCCAATTCCACAAGAACAGCCTTAGCGAAAGGCTTCTTGAAGGGAAAGATGTAACTCTGTGAGATGAATTAACAGAACACAGAGCAGTTTCTCAGAAAGCTTCTTTCCAGTTTTGAACGGAAGATATTTCCTTTTTCACCATAGCCCTCTATGGGCTTCCAAATATCCCTTTGCCAATTCCACAAGAACAGCCTTAGCGAAAGGCTTCTTTAAGGGAAAGATGTAACTCTGTGAGATGAATTAACAGAACACAGAGCAGTTTCTCAGAAAGCTTCTTTCCAGTTTTGAACGGAAGATATTTCCTTTTTCACCATAGCCCTCTATGGGCTTCCAAATATTCCTTTGCCAATTCCACAAGAACAGCCTTAGCGAAAGGCTTCTTGAAGGGAAAGATGTAACTCTGTGAGATGAATTAACAGAACACAGAGCAGTTTCTCAGAAAGCTTCTTTCCACTTTTGAACGGAAGATATTTCCTTTTCCACCATATCCCTCCAGGAGCTTCCAAATATCACTTTGCCAATTCCACAAGAAAAGCCTTAGCGAAAGGCTTCTTGAAGGGAAAGATGTAACTCTGTGAGATTAATTAACAGAACACAGAGCAGTTTCTCAGAAAGCTTCTTTCCAGTTTTGAACGGATGATATTTCCTTTTCCACCATAGCCCTCATTGAGCTTCCAAATATCCCTTTGCCAATTCCAAAAGAACAGCCTTAGCGAAAGGCTTCTTGAAGGGAAACATGTAACTCGGTGAGATGAATTAACAGAACACAGAGCAGTTTCTCAGAAAGCTTCTTTCCAGTTTTGAACGGAAGATATTTCCTTTTTCACCATAGCCCTCTATGGGCTTCCAAATATCCCTTTGCCAATTCCCCAAGAACAGCCTTAGCGAAAGGCTTCTTGAAGGGAAAGATGTAACTCTGTGAGATGAATTAACAGAACACAGAGCAGTTTCTCAGAAAGCTTCTTTCCAGGTTTGAACGGAAGATATTTCCTTTTTCACCATAGCCCTCTAGGGGCTTCCAAATATCCCTTTGCCAATTCCACAAGAACAGCCTTAGCGAAAGGCTTCTTGAAGGGAAAGATGTAACTCTGTGATATGAATTAACAGAACACAGAGCAGTTTCTCAGAAAGCTTCTTTCCAGTTTAGAACGGAAGATATTTCCTTTTTCACCATAGCCCTCTATGGGATTCCAAATATCCCTTTGCCAATTCCTCAAGAACAGCCTTAGCGAAAGGATGCTTGAAGGGAAAGATGTAACTCTGTGAGATGAATTAACAGAACACAGAGCAGTTTCTCAGAAAGCTTCTTTCCAGTTTTTAACGGAAGATATTTCCTTTTTCACCATAGCCCTCTATGGTCTTCCAAATATCCCTTTGCCAATTCCACAAGAACAGCCTTAGCGAAAGGCTTCTTGAAGGGAAAGATGTAACTCTGTGAGATGAATTAACAGAACACAGAGCAGTTTCTCAGAAAGCTTCTTTCCACTTTTGAACGGAAGATATTTCCTTTTCCACCATAGCCCTCTATGGGCTTCCATATATCCCTTTGCCAATTCCTCAAGAACATCCTTAGCGAAAGGATGCTTGAAGGGAAAGATGTAACTCTGTGAGATGAATTAACAGAACACAGAGCAGTTTCTCAGAAAGCTTCTTTCCAGTTTTGAACGAAAGATATTTCCTTTTTCAAAATAGCCCTCTATGGTCTCCCAAATATTCCTTTGCCAATTCCACAAGAACAGCCTTAGCGAAAGGCTTCCTGAAGGGAAAGATGTAACTCTGTGAGATGAATTAACAGAACACAGAGCAGTTTCTCAGAAAGCTTCTTTCCAGTTTTGAACGGAAGATAGTTCCTTTTTCACCATAGCCCTCTATGGGCTTCCAAATATCCCTTTGCCAATTCCACAAGAACAGCCTTAGCGAAAGGCTTCTTGAAGGGAAAGATGTAACTCTGTGAGATGAATTAAGAGAACACAGAGCAGTTTCTCAGAAAGCTTCTTTCCACTTTCGAACGGAAGATATTTCCTTTTTCACCATAGCCTTCTATGGGTTTCCAAATATCCCTTTGCCAATTCCACAAGAACAGCCTTAGCGAAAGTCTTCTTGAAGGGAAAGATGTAACTCTGTGAGATGAATTAACAGAACACAGAGCAGTATCTCAGAAAGCTTCTTTACAGTTTTGAACGGAAGATATTTCCTTTTTCACCATAGCCCTCTATGGGCTTCCAAATATCCCTTTGCCAATTCCACAAGAACAGCCTTAGCGAAAGGCTTCTTGAAGGGAAAGATGTAACTCTGTGAGATGAATTAACAGAACACAGAGCAGTTTCTCAGAAAGCTTCTTTCCAGTTTTGAACGGAAGATATTTCCTTTTTCACCATAGCCCTCTATATGCTTCCAAATATCCCTTTGCCAATTCCACAAGAACAGACTTAGCGAAAGGCTTCTTGAAGGGAAAGATGTAACTCTGTGAGATGAATTAAAAGAACACAGAGCAGTTTCTCAGAAAGTTTCTTTCCACTTTTGAAGGGAAGATATTTCCTTTTTCACCATAGCCCTCTATGGGCTTCCAAATATCCCTTTGCCAATTCCACAAGAACAGCCTTAGCGAAAGGCTTCTTGAAGGGAAAGATGTAACTCTGTGAGATGAATTAAGAGATCACAAAGCAGTTTCTCAGAAAGTTTCTTTCCACTTTTGAACGGAAGATATTTCCTTTTTCACCATAGCCCTCTATGGGCTTCTAAATATCCCTTTGCCAATTCCACAAGAACAGCCTTAGCGAAAGGCTTCTTGAAGGGAAAGATGTAACTCTGTGAGATGAATTAACAGAACACAGAGCAGTTTCTCAGAAAGCTTCTTTCCAGTTTTCAACGGAAGATATTTCCTTTTTCACCATAGCCCTCTATGGGCTTCCAAATATCCCTTTGCCAATTCCACAAGAACAGCCTTAGCGAAAGGCTTCTTTAAGGGAAAGATGTAACTCTGTGAGATGAATTAAGAGAACACAGAGCAGTTTCTCAGAAAGCTTCTTTCCAGTTTTGAACGGAAGATATTTCCTTTTTCTCCATAGCCCTCTATGGGCTTCCAAATATCCCTTTGCCAATTCCACAAGAACAGCCTTAGCGAAAGGCTTCTTGAAGGGAAAGATGTAACTCTGTGAGATGAATTAACAGAACACAGAGCAGTTTCTCAGAAAGCTTCTTTCCACTTTTGAACGGAAGATATTTCCTTTTTCACCATAGCCCTCTATGGGCTTCCAAATATCCCTTTGCCAATTCCACAAGAACAGCCTTAGCGAAAGGCTTCTTGAAGGGAAAGATGTAACTCTGTGAGATGAATTAACAGAACACAGAGCAGTTTCTCAGAAAGCTTCTTTCCAGTTTTCAACGGAAGATATTTCCTTTTTCACCATAGCCCTCTATGGGCTTCCAAATATCCCTTTGCCAATTCCACAAGAACAGCCTTAGCGAAAGGCTTCTTTAAGGGAAAGATGTAACTCTGTGAGATGAATTAAGAGAACACAGAGCAGTTTCTCAGAAAGCTTCTTTCCAGTTTTGAACGGAAGATATTTCCTTTTTCTCCATAGCCCTCTATGGGCTTCCAAATATCCCTTTGCCAATTCCACAAGAACAGCCTTAGCGAAAGGCTTCTTGAAGGGAAAGATGTAACTCTGTGAGATGAATTAACAGAACACAGAGCAGTTTCTCAGAAAGCTTCTTTCCACTTTTGAACGGAAGATATTTCCTTTTTCACCATAGCCCTCTATGGGCTTCCAAATATCCCTTTGCCAATTCCACAAGAACAGCCTTAGCGAAAGGCTTCTTGAAGGGAAAGATGTAACTCTGTGAGATGAATTAACAGAACACAAAGCAGTTTCTCAGAAAGCTTCTTTCCACTTTTCAACGGAAGATATTTCCTTTTTCACCATAACCCTCTATGGGTTTCCAAATATCCCTTTGCCAATTCCACAAGAACAGCCTTAGCGAAAGGCTTCTTAAAGGGAAAGATGTAACTCTGTGAGATGAATTAACAGAACACAGAGAAGTTTCTCAGAAAGCTTCTTTCCAGTTTTGAACGGAAGATATTTCCTTTTTCACCATAGCCCTCTATGGGCTTCCATATATCCCTTTGCCAATTCCTCAAGAACATCCTTAGCGAAAGGATGCTTGAAGGGAAAGATGTAACTCTGTGAGATGAATTAACAGAACACAGAGCAGTTTCTCAGAAAGCTTCTTTCCAGTTTTGAACGAAAGATATTTCCTTTTTCAAAATAGCCCTCTATGGTCTTCCAAATATTCCTTTGCCAATTCCACAAGAACAGCCTTAGCGAAAGGCTTCCTGAAGGGAAAGATGGAACTCTGTGAGATGAATTAACAGAACACAGAGCAGTTTCTCAGAAAGCTTCTTTCCACTTTTGAACGGAAGATATTTCCTTTTCCACCATAGCCCTCCATGGGCTTCCAAATATCCCTTTGCCAATTCCACAAGAACAGCCTTAGCTAAAGGCTCCTTGAAGGGAAAGATGTAACTCTGTGAGATGAATTAACAGAACACAGAGCAGTTTCTCAGAAAGCTTCTTTCCACTTTTGAACGGAAGATATTTCCTTTTCCACCATATCCCTCCATGGGCTTAAAAATATCACTCTGCCAATTCCACAAGAACAGCCTTAGCGAAAGGCTTCTTGAAGGGAAAGATGTAACTCTGTGAGATGAATTAACAGAACACAGAGCTGTTTCTCAGAAAGCTTCTTTCCACTTTTGAACGGAAGATATTTCCTTTTTCACCATAGCCCTCTATGGGCTTCCAAATATCCCTTTGCCAATTCCACAAGAACAGCCTTAGCGAAAGACTTCTTGAAAGGAAAGATGTAACTCTGTGAGATGAATTAACAGAACACAGAGCGGTTTCTCAGAAAGCTTCTTTCCAGTTTTGAACGGAAGATATTTCCTTTTTCACCATAGCCCTCTATGGGCTTCCAAATATCCGTTTGCCAATTCCACAAGAACAGCCTTAGCGAAAGGCTTCTTGAAGGGAAAGATGTAACTCTGTGAGATGAATTAACAGATCACAGATCAGTTTCTCAGAAAGCTTCTTTCCAGTTTTGAACGGAAGATATTTCCTTTTTCACCATAGCCCTCTATGGGCTTCCAAATATCCCTTTGCCAATTCCACAAGAACAGCCTTAGCGAAAGGCTTCTTAAAGGGAAAGATGTATCTCTGTGAGATGAATTAACAGAACACAGAGCAGTTTCTCAGAAAGCTTCTTTCCAGTTTTGAACGGAAGATATTTCCTTTTTCACCATAGCCCTCTATGGGCTTCCAAATATCCCTTTGCCAATTCCACAAGAACAGCCTTAGCGAAAGGCTTCTTGACGGGAAAGATGTAACTCTGTGAGATGAATTAACAGAACACAGATCAGTTTCTCAGAAAGCTTCTTTCCACTTTTGAACGGAAGATATTTCCTTTTTCACCATAGCCCTCTATGGGCTTCCAAATATCCCTTTGCCAATTCCACAAGAACAGCCTTAGCGAAAGGCTTCTTGAAGGGAAAGATGTATCTCTGTGAGATGAATTAACAGAACACAGAGCAGTTTCTCAGAAAGCTTCTTTCCGGTTTTGAACTGAAGTTATTTCCTTCTTCACCATAGCCCTCTATGGGCTTCCAAATATCCCTTTGCCAATTCCACAAGAACAGTCTTAGCGAAAGGCTCCTTGAAGGGAAAGATGTAACTCTGTGAGATGAATTAACAGAACACAGACCAGTTTCTCAGAAAGCTTCTTTCCAATTTTGAACGGAAGATATTTCCTTTTTTACCATAGCCCTCATTGGGCTTCCAAATATCCCTTTGCCAATTCCACAAGAACAGCCTTAGCGAAAGGCTTCTTGAAGGGAAAGATGTAACTCTGTGAGATGAATTAACAGAACACAGAGCAGTTTCTCAGAAAGCTTCTTTCCAGTTTTGAACGGAAGATATTTCCTTTTTCACCATAGCCCTCTATATGCTTCCAAATATCCCTTAGCCAATTCCACAAGAACAGACTTAGCGAAAGGCTTCTTGAAGGGAAAGATGTAACTCTGTGAGATGAATTAACAGAACACAGAGCAGTTTCTCAGAAAGTTTCTTTCCACTTTTGAAGGGAAGATATTTCCTTTTTCACCATAGCCCTCTATGGGGTTCCAAATATCCCTTTGCCAATTCCACAAGAACAGCCTTAGCGAAAGGCTTCTTGAAGGTAAAGATGTAACTCTGTGAGATGAATTAACAGAACACAAAGCAGTTTCTCAGAAATCTTCTTTCCACTTTTGAACGGAAGATATTTCCTTTTTCACCATAGCCCTCTATGGGCTTCCAAATATCCCTTTGCCAATTCCACAAGAACAGCCTTAGCGAAAGGCTTCTTGAAGGGAAAGATGTAACTCTGTGAGATGAATTAACAGAACACAGAGCAGTTTCTCAGAAAGCTTCTTTCCAGTTTTGAACGGAAGATATTTCCTTTTTTACCATAGCCCTCTATGGGCTTCCAAATATCCCTTTGCCAATTCCACAAGAACAGCCTTAGCGAAAGGCTTCTTGAAGGGAAAGATGTAACTCTGTGAGATGAATTAACAGAACACAGAGCAGTTTCTCAGAAAGCTTCTTTCCAGTTTTGAACGGAAGATATTTCCTTTTTCACCATAGCCCTCTATGGGCTTCCAAATATCCCTTTGCCAATTCCACAAGAACAGCCTTAGCGAAAGGCTTCTTGAAGGGAAAGATGTAACTCTGTGAGATGAATTAACAGAACACAAAGCAGTTTCTCAGAAAGCTTCTTTCCACTTTTGAACGGAAGATATTTCCTTTTTCACCATAGCCCTGTATGGGCTTCCAAATATCCCTTTGCCAATTCCACAAGAACAGCCTTAGCGAAAGGCTTCTTGAAGGGAAAGATGTAACTCTGTGAGATGAATTAACAGAACACAGAGCAGTTTCTCAAAAAGCTTCTTTCCACTTTTGAACGGAAGATATTTCCTTTTCCACCATATCCCTCCATGGGCTTCCAAATATCACTTTGCCAATTCCACAAGAACAGCCTTAGCGAAAGGCTTCTTGAAGGGAAAGATGTAACTCTGTGAGATGAATTAACAGAACACAGAGCAGTTTCTCAGAAAGCTTCTTTCCAGTTTTGAACGGAAGATATTTCCTTTTTCACCATAGCCCTCTATGGGCTTCCAAATATCCCTTTGCCAATTCCACAAGAACAGCCTTAGCGAAAGGCTTCTTGAAGGGAAAGATGTAACTCTGTGAGATGAATTAACAGAACACAGAGCAGTTTCTCAGAAAGCTTCTTTCCAGTTTTGAACGGAAGATATTTCCTTTTTCACCATATCCCTCTATGGGCTTCCAAATATCCCTTTGCCAATTCCACAAGAACAGCCTTAGCGAAAGGCTTCTTGAAGGGAAAGATGTAACTCTGTGAGATGAATTAACAGAACACAAAGCAGTTTCTCAGAAAGCTTCTTTCCAGTTTTGAACGGAAGATATTTCCTTTTTCACCATAGCCCTGTATGGGCTTCCAAATATCCCTTTGCCAATTCCACAAGAACAGCCTTAGCGAAAGGCTTCTTGAAGGGAAAGATGTAACTCTGTGAGATGAATTAACAGAACACAGAGCAGTTTCTCAAAAAGCTTCTTTCCACTTTTGAACGGAAGATATTTCCTTTTCCACCATATCCCTCCATGGGCTTCCAAATATCACTTTGCCAATTCCACAAGAACAGCCTTAGCGAAAGGCTTCTTGAAGGGAAAGATGTAACTCTGTGAGATGAATTAACAGAACACAGAGCAGTTTCTCAGAAAGCTTCTTTCCAGTTTTGAACGGAAGATATTTCCTTTTTCACCATAGCCCTCTATGGGCTTCCAAATATCCCTTTGCCAATTCCACAAGAACAGCCTTAGCGAAAGGCTTCTTGAAGGGAAAGATGTAACTCTGTGAGATGAATTAACAGAACACAGAGCAGTTTCTCAGAAAGCTTCTTTCCAGTTTTGAACGGAAGATATTTCCTTTTTCACCATAGCCCTCTATGGGCTTCCAAATATCCGTTTGCCAATTCCACAAGAACAGCCTTAGCGAAAGGCTTCTTGAAGGGAAAGATGTAACTCTGTGAGATGAATTAACAGAACACAGAGCAGTTTCTCAGAAAGCTTCTTTCCAGTTTTGAATGGAAGATATTTCCTTTTTCACCATAGCCCTCTATGGGCTTCCAAATATCCCTTTGCCAATTCCACAAGAACAGCCTTAGCGAAAGGCTTCTTAAAGGGAAAGATGTATCTCTGTGAGATGAGTTAACAGAACACAGAGCAGTTTCTCAGAAAGCTTCTTTCCACTTTTGAACGGAAGATATTTCCTTTTCCACCATAGCCCTCTATGGGCTTCCAAATATCCCTTTGCCAATTCCACAAGAACAGCCTTAGCGAAAGGCCTCTTGAAGGGAAAGATGTAACTCTGTGAGATGAATTAACAGAACACAAAGCAGTTTCTCAGAAAGCTTCTTTCCACTTTTGAACGGAAGATATTTCCTTTTTCACCATAGCCTTCTATGGGTTTCCAAATATCCCTTTGCCAATTCCACAAGAACAGCCTTAGCGAAAGGCTTCTTGAAGGGAAAGATGTAACTCTGTGAGATGAATTAACAGAACACAGAGCAGTTTCTCAGAATGCTTCTTTCCACTTTTGAACGGAAGATATTTCCTTTTCCACCATAGCCCTCCATGGGCTTCCAAATATCCCTTTGCCAATTCCACAAGAACAGCCTTAGCGAAAGGCTTCTTGAAGGGAAAGATGTAACTCTGTGAGATGAATTAACAGAACACAAAGCAGTTTCTCAGAAAGCTTCTTTCCACTTTTCAACGGAAGATATTTCCTTTTTCACCATAACCCTCTATGGGTTTCCAAATATCCCTTTGCCAATTCCACAAGAACAGCCTTAGCGAAAGGCTTCTTGAAGGGAAAGATGTAACTCTGTGAGATGAATTAACAGAACACAGAGCAGTTTCTCAGAAAGCTTCTTTCCAGTTTTGAACGGAAGATATTTCCTTTTTCACCATAGCCCTCTATGGGCTTCCATATATCCCTTTGCCAATTCCTCAAGAACATCCTTAGCGAAAGGATGCTTGAAGGGAAAGATGTAACTCTGTGAGATGAATTAACAGAACACAGAGCAGTTTCTCAGAAAGCTTCTTTCCAGTTTTGAACGAAAGATATTTCCTTTTTCAAAATAGCCCTCTATGGTCTTCCAAATATTCCTTTGCCAATTCCACAAGAACAGCCTTAGCGAAAGGCTTCCTGAAGGGAAAGATGGAACTCTGTGAGATGAATTAACAGAACACAGAGCAGTTTCTCAGAAAGCTTCTTTCCACTTTTGAACGGAAGATATTTCCTTTTCCACCGTAGCCCTCCATGGGCTTCCAAATATCCCTTTGCCAATTCCACAAGAACAGCCTTAGCTAAAGGCTCCTTGAAGGGAAAGATGTAACTCTGTGAGATGAATTAACAGAACACAGAGCAGTTTCTCAGAAAGCTTCTTTCCACTTTTGAACGGAAGATATTTCCTTTTCCACCATATCCCTCCATGGGCTTAAAAATATCACTCTGCCAATTCCACAAGAACAGCCTTAGCGAAAGGCTTCTTGAAGGGAAAGATGTAACTCTGTGAGATGAATTAACAGAACACAGAGCAGTTTCTTAGAAAGCTTCTTTCCAGGTTTGAACGGAAGATATTTCCTTTTTCACCATAGCCCTCTATGGGCTTCCAAATATCCGTTTACCAATACCACAAGAACAGCCTTAGCGAAAGGTTTCTTGAAGGGAAGGATGTAACTCTGTGAGATGAATTAACAGAACACAGAGCAGTTTCTCAGAAAGCTTCTTTCCAGTTTTGAACGGAAGATATTTCCTTTTTCACCATAGCCCTCTATGGGCTTCCAAATATCCCTTTGCCAATTCCACAAGAACAGCCTTAGCGAAAGGCTTCTTGAAGGGAAAGATGTACCTCTTTGAGATGAGTTAACAGAACACAGAGCAGTTTCTCAGAAAGCTTCTTTCCACTTTTGAATGGAAGATATTTCCTTTTTCACCATAGCCCTCTATGGGCTTCCAAATATCCCTTTGCCAATTCCACAAGAACAGCCTTAGCGAAAGGCTTCTTGAAGGGAAAGATGTATCTCTGTGAGATGAATTAACAGAACACAGAGCAGTTTCTCAGAAAGCTTCTTTCCGGTTTTGAACGGAAGTTATTTCCTTTTTCACCATAGCCCTCTATGGGCTTCCAAATATCCCTTTGCCAATTCCACAAGAACAGTCTTAGCGTAAGGCCCCTTGAAGGGAAAGATGTAACTCTGTGAGATGAATTAACAGAACACAGAGCAGTTTCTCAGAAAGCTTCTTTCCAGTTTTGAACGGAAGATATTTCCTTCTTTACCATAGCCCTCATTGGGCTTCCAAATATCCCTTTGCCAATTCCACAAGAACAGCCTTAGCGTAAGGCTTCTTGAAGGGAAAGATGTAACTCTGTGAGATGAATTAACAGAACACAGAGCAGTTTCTCAGAAAGCTTCTTTCCAGTTTTGAACGGAAGATATTTCCTTTTTCACCTTAGCCCTCTATATGCTTCCAAATATCCCTTTGCCAATTCCACAAGAACAGACTTAGCGAAAGGCTTCTTGAAGGGAAAGATGTTACTCTGTGAGATGAATTAACAGAACACAGAGCAGTTTCTCAGAAGGTTTCTTTCCATTTTTGAAGGGAAGATATTTCCTTTTTCACCATAGCCCTCTATGGGCTTCCAAATATCCCTTTGCCAATTCCACAAGAACAGCCTTAGCGAAAGGCTTCTTGAAGGGAAAGATGTAACTCTGTGAGATGAATTAACAGAACACAAAGCAGTTTCTCCGAAAGCTTCTTTCCACTTTTGAACGGAAGATATTTCCTTTTTCACCATAGCCCTCTATGGGCTTCCAAATATCCCTTTGCCAATTCCACAAGAACAGCCTTAGCGAAAGGCTTCTTGAAGGGAAAGATGTAACTCTGTGAGATGAATTAACAGAACACAGAGCAGTTTCTCAGAAAGCTTCTTTACAGTTTTGAACGGAAGATATTTCCTTTTTCACCATAGCCCTCTATGGGCTTCCAAATATCCCTTTGCCAATTCCACAAGAACAGCCTTAGCAAAAGGCTTCTTGAAGGGAAAGATGTATCTCTGTGAGATGAATTAACAGAACACGGAGCTGTTTCTCAGAAAGCTTCTTTCCGGTTTTGAACAGAAGATATTTCCTTTTTCACCATAGCCCTCTATGGGCTTCCAAATATCCCTTCGCCAATTCCACAAGAACAGCCTTAGCGAAAGGCTTCTTAAAGGGAAAGATGTAACTCTGTGAGATGAATTAACAGAACACAGAGCAGTTTCTCAGAAAGTTTCTTTCCAGTTTTAAATGGAAGATATTTCCTTTTTCACCATAGCCCTTTATGGGCTTCCAAATATCCCTTTGCCAATTCCACAAGAACAGCCTTAGCGAAAGGCTTCTTGAAGGGAAAGATGTAACTCTGTGAGATGAATTAACAGAACACAAAGCAGTTTCTCAGAAAGCTTCTTTCCACTTTTGAACGGAAGATAATTAATTTTTCACCATAGCCCTCTATGGGCTTCCAAATATCCCTTTGCCAATTCCACAAGAACAGCCTTAGCGAAAGGCTTCTTGAAGGGAAAGATGTAACTCGGTGAGATGAATTAACAGAACACAGAGCAGTTTCTCAGAAAGCTTCTTTCCAGTTTTGAACGGAAGATATTTCCTTTTTCACCATAGCCCTCTATGGGCTTCCAAATATCCCTTTGCCAATTCCACAAGAACAGCCTTAGCGAAAGGCTTCTTGAAGGGAAAGATGTAACTCTGTGAGATGAATTCACAGAACACAGAGCAGTTTCTCAGAAAGCTTCTTTCCAGTTTTGAACGGAAGATATTTCCTTTTTCACCATAGCCCTCTATGGGCTTCCAAATATCCCTTTGCCAATTCCCCAAGAACAGCCTTAGCCAAAGGCTTCTTGAAGGGAAAGATGTAACTCTGTGAGATGAATTAACAGAACACAAAGCAGTTTCTCAGAAAGCTTCTTTCCAGTTTTGAACGGAAGATATTTCCTTTTTCACCATAGCCCTCTATGGGCTTCCAAATATCCCTTTGCCAATTCCACAAGAACAGCCTTAGCGAAAGGCTTCTTGAAGGTAAAGATGTAACTCTGTGAGATGAATTAACACAACACAGAGCAGTTTCTCATAAAGCTTCTTTCCAGTTTTGAAAGGAAGATATTTCCTTTTTCACCATAGCCCTGTATGGGCTTCCAAATATCCCTTTGCCAATTCCACAAGAACAGCCTTAGCGAAAGGCTTCTTGAAGGGAAAGATGTAACTCTGTGAGATGAATTAACAGAACACAGAGCAGTTTCTCAAAAAGCTTCTTTCCACTTTTGAACGGAAGATATTTCCTTTTCCACCATATCCCTCCATGGGCTTCCAAATATCACTTTGCCAATTCCACAAGAACAGCCTTAGCGAAAGGCTTCTTGAAGGGAAAGATGTAACTCTGTGAGATGAATTCACAGAACACAGAGCAGTTTCTCAGTAAGCTTCTTTCCAGTTTTGAACGGAAGATATTTCCTTTTTCACCATAGCCCTCTATGGGCTTCCAAATATCCCTTTGCCAATTCCACAAGAACAGCCTTAGCGAAAGGCTTCTTGAAGGGAAAGATGTAACTCTGTGAGATGAATTAACAGAACACAGAGCAGATTCTCAGAAAGCTTCTTTCCAGTTTTGAACGGAAGATATTTCCTTTTTCACCATAGCCCTCTATGGGCTTCCAAATATCCCTTTGCCAATTCCACAAGAACAGCCTTAGCGAAAGGCTTCTTGAAGGGAAAGATGTAACTCTTTGAGATGAGATAACAGAACAAGGAAGAGTTTCTCAGAAAGCTTCTTTCCACTTTTGAATGGAAGATATTTCCTTTTTCACCATAGCCCTCTATGGGCTTCCAAATATCCCTTTGCCAATTCCACAAGAACAGCCTTAGCGAAAGGCTTCTTGAAGGGAAAGATGTAACTCTGTGAGATGAATTAACAGAACACAGAGCAGTTTCTCAGAAAGCTTCTTTCCACTTTTGAACGGAAGATATTTCCTTTTTCAACATAGCCCTCTATGGGTTTCCAAATATCCCTTTGCCAATTCCACAAGAACAGCCTTAGCGAAAGGCTTCTTGAAGGGAAAGATGTAACTCTGTGAGCTGAATTAACAGAACACAGAGCAGTTTCTCAGAAAGCTTCTTTCCAGTTTTGAACGGAAGATATTTCCTTTTTCACCATAGCCCTCTATGGGCTTCCAAATATCCCTTTGCCAATTCCACAAGAACAGCCTTAGCGAAAGGCTTCTTGAAGGGAAAGATGTAACTCTGTGAGATGAATTAACAGAACACAGAGCAGTTTCTCAGAAAGCTTCTTTCCAGTTTTGAACGGAAGATATTTCCTTTTTCACCATAGCCCTCTATGGGCTTCCAAATATCCCTTTGCCAATTCCCCAAGAACAGCCTAAGCGAAAGGCTTCTTGAAGGGAAAGATGTAACTCTGTGAGATGCATTTACAGAACACAGAGAAGTTTCTCAGAAAGCTTCTTTCCACTTTTGAACGGAAGATATTTCCTTTTTCACCATAGCCCTCTATGGGCTTCCAAATATCCCTTTGCCAATTCCACAAGAACAGCCTTAGCGAAAGGATGCTTGAAGGGAAAGATGTAACTCTGTGAGATGAATTAACAGAACACATAGCAGTTTCTCAGAAAGCTTCTTTCCAGTTTAGAACGGAAGATATTTCCTTTTTCACCATAGCCCTCTATGGGCTTCCAAATATCCCTTTGCCAATTCCACAAGAACAGCCTTAGCGAAAGACTTCTTGAAGGGAAAGATGTAACTCTGTGAGATGAATTAACAGAACACAGAGCAGTTTCTCAGAAAGCTTCTTTCCAGTTTAGAACGGAAGATATTTCCTTTTTCACCATAGCCCTCTATGGGCTTCCAAATATCCCTTTGCCAATTCCACAAGAACAGCCTTAGCGAAAGGCTTCTTGAAGGGAAAGATGTAACTCTGTGAGATGAATTAACAGAACACAGAGCAGTTTCTCAGAAAGCTTCTTTCCAGTTTTGAACGGAAGATATTTCCTTTTTCACCATAGCCCTCTATGGGCTTCCAAATATCCCTTTGCCAATTCCCCAAGAACAGCCTTAGCGAAAGGCTTCTTGAAGGGAAAGATGTAACTCTGTGAGATGAATTAACAGAACACAGAGCAGTTTCTCAGAAAGCTTCTTTCCACTTTTGAACGGAAGATATTTACTTTTTCACCATAGCCCTCTATGGGCTTCCAAATATCCCTTTGCCAATTCCACAAGAACAGCCTTAGCGAAAGGCTTCTTGAAGGGAAAGATGTAACTCTGTGAGATGAATTAACAGAACACAAAGCAGTTTCTCAGAAAGCTTCTTTCCACTTTTGAACGGAAGATATTTCCTTTTTCACCATAGCCCTCTATGGGCTTCCAAATATCCCTTTGCCAATTCCACAAGAACAGACTTAGCGAAAGGCTTCTTGAAGGGAAAGATGTAACTCTGTGAGATGAATTAACAGAACACAGAGCAGTTTCTCAGAAAGCTTCTTTCCAGTTTTGAACGGAAGATATTTCCTTTTTCACCATAGCCCTCTATGGGCTTCCAAATATCCCTTTGCCAATTCCACAAGAACAGCCTTAGCGAAAGGCTTCTTGAAGGGAAAGATGTAACTCTGTGAGATGAATTAACAGAACACAGAGCAGTTTCTCAGAAAGCTTCTTTCCAGTTTTGAACGGAAGATATTTCCTTTTTCACCATAGCCCTCTATGGGCTTCCAAATATCCCTTTGCCAATTACACAAGAACAGCCTTAGCGAAAGGCTTCTTGAAGGGAAAGATGTAACTCTGTGAGATGAATTAACAGAACACAGAGCAGTTTCTCAGAAAGCTTCCTTCCAATTTTGAACGGAAGATATTTCCTTTTTCACCATAGCCCTCCATGGGCTTCCAAATATCCCTTTGCCAATTCCCCAAGAACAGCCTTAGCGAAAGGCTTCTTGAAGGGAAAGATGTAACTCTGTGAGATGAATTAACAGAACACAGAGCAGTTTCTCAGAAAGCTTCTTTCCAGTTTTGAACGGAAGATATTTCCTTTTTCACCATAGCCCTCTATGGGCTTCCAAATATCCCTTTGCCAATTCCCCAAGAACAGCCTTAGCGAAAGGCTTCTTGAAGGGAAAGATGTAACTCTGTGAGATGAATTTACAGAACACAGAGCAGTTTCTCAGAAAGCTTCTTTCCACGTTTGAACGGAAGATATTTCCTTTTTCACCATAGCCCTCTATGGGCTTCCAAATATCCCTTTGCCAATTCCACAAGAACAGCCTTAGCGAAAGGCTCCTTGAAGGGAAAGATGTAACTCTCTGAGATGAATTAACAGAACACAGAGCAGTTTCTCAGAAAGCTTCTTTCCAGTTTTGAACGGAAGATATTTCCTTTTTCACCATAGCCCTCTATGGGCTTCCAAATATCTCTTTGCCAATTCCACAAGAACAGCCTTAGCGAAAGGCTTCTTGAAGGGAAAGATGTAACTCTGTGAGATGAATTAACAGAACACAGAGCAGTTTCTCAGAAAGTTTCTTTCCACTTTTGAAGGCAAGATATTTCCTTTTTCACCATAGCCCTCTATGGGCTTCCAAATATCCCTTTGCCAATTCCACAAGAACAGCCTTAGCGAAAGGCTTCTTGAAGGGAAAGATGTAACTCTGTGAGACGAATTAGCAGAACACAGAGCAGTTTCTCAGAAAGCTTCTTTCCAGTTTTGAACGGAAGATATTTCCTTTTTCACCATAGCCCTCTATGGGCTTCCAAATATCCCTTTGCCACTTCCACAAGAACAGCCTTAGCGAAAGGCTACTTGAAGGGAAAGATGTAACTCTGTGAGATGAATTAACAGAACACAGAGCAGTTTCTCAGAAAGCTTCTTTCCAGTTTTGAACGGAAGATATTTCCTTTTTTACCATAGCCCTCATTGGGCTTCCAAATATCCCTTTGCCAATTCCACAAGAACAGCCTTAGCGAAAGGCTTCTTGAAGGGAAAGATGTAACTCTGTGAGATGAATTAACAGAACAAGGAAGAGTTTCTCAGAAAGCTTCTTTCCACTTTTGAACGGAAGATATTTCCTTTTTCACCATAACCCTCTATGGGTTTCCAAATATCCCTTTGCCAATTCCACAAGAACAGCCTTAGCGAAAGGCTTCTTGAAGGGAAAGATGTAACTCTGTGAGGTGAATTAACAGAACACAGAGCAGTTTCTCAGAATGCTTCTTTCCATTTTTGAACGGAAGATATTTCCTTTTCCACCATAGCCCTCCATGGGCTTCCAAATATCCCTTTGCCAATTCCACAAGAACAGCCTTAGCGAAAGGCTTCTTGAAGGGAAAGATGTAACTCTGTGAGATGAATTAACAGAGCACAGAGCAGTTTCTTAGAAAGCTTCTTTCCAGGTTTGAACGGAAGATATTTCCTTTTTCACCATAGCCCTCTATGGGCTTCCAAATATCCCTTTGCCAATTCCACAAGAACAGCCTTAGCTAAAGGCTCCTTGAAGGGAAAGATGTAACTCTGTGAGATGAATTAACAGAACACAAAGCAGTTTCTCAGAAAGCTTCTTTCCACTTTTCAACGGAAGATATTTCCTTTTTCAACATAGCCCTCCATGGGCTTCCAAATATCCCTTTGCCAATTCCCCAAGAACAGCCTTAGCGAAAGGCTTCTTGAAGGGAAAGATGTAACTCTGTGAGATGAATTAACAGAACACAGAGCAGTTTCTCAGAAAGCTTTTTTCCAGTTTTGAACGGAAGATATTTCCTTTTTCACCATAGCCCTCTATGGGCTTCCAAATATCCCTTTGCCAATTCCACAAGAACAGCCTTAGCGAAAGGCTTCTTGAAGGGAAAGATGTAACTCTTTGAGATGAGATAACAGAACAAGGAAGAGTTTCTCAGAAAGCTTCTTTCCACTTTTGAATGGAAGATATTTCCTTTTTCACCATAGCCCTCTAGGGGCTTCCACATATCCCATTGCCAATTCCACAAGAACAGCCTTAGCGAAAGGCTTCTTGAAGGGAAAGATGTAACTCTGTGAGCTGAATTAACAGAACACAGAGCAGTTTCTCAGAAAGCTTCTTTCCAGTTTTGAACGGAAGATATTTCCTTTTTCACCATAGCCCTCTATGGGCTTCCAAATATCCCTTTGCCAATTCCACAAGAACAGCCTTAGCGAAAGGCTTCTTGAAGGGAAAGATGTAACTCTTTGAGATGAGATAACAGAACAAGGAAGAGTTTCTCAGAAAGCTTCTTTCCACTTTTGAATGGAAGATATTTCCTTTTTCACCATAGCCCTCTAGGGGCTTCCAAATATCCCTTTGCCAATTCCACAAGAACAGCCTTAGCGAAATGTTTCTTGAAGGGAAAGATGTAACTCTGTGAGATGAATTAACAGAACACAGAGCAGTTTCTCAGAAAGCTTCTTTCCAGTTTTGAACGGAAGATATTTCCTTTTTCACCATAGCCCTCTATGGGCTTCCAAATATCCCTTTGCCAATTCCACAAGAACAGCCTTAGCGAAAGGCTTCTTGAAGGGAAAGATGTAACTCTGTGAGATGAATTAACAGAACACAGAGCAGTTTCTCAGAAAGCTTCTTTCCAGTTTTGAACGGAAGATATTTCCTTTTTCACCATAGCCCTCTATGGGCTTCCAAATATCCCTTTGCCAATTCCCCAAGAACAGCCTAAGCGAAAGGCTTCTTGAAGGGAAAGATGTAACTCTGTGAGATGAATTTACAGAACACAGAGAAGTTTCTCAGAAAGCTTCTTTCCACTTTTGAACGGAAGATATTTCCTTTTTCACCATAGCCCTCTAGGGGCTTCCAAATATCCCTTTGCCAATTCCACAAGAACAGCCTTAGCGAAAGGCTTCTTGAAGGGAAAGATGTAACTCTTTGAGATGAGATAACAGAACAAGGAAGAGTTTCTCAGAAAGCTTCTTTCCACTTTTGAATGGAAGATATTTCCTTTTTCAACATAGCCCTCTAGGGGCTTCCAAATATCCCTTTGCCAATTCCACAAGAACAGCCTTAGCGAAAGGCTTCTTGAAGGGAAAGATGTAACTCTGTGAGCTGAATTAACAGAACACAGAGCAGTTTCTCAGAAAGCTTCTTTCCAGTTTTGAACGGAAGATATTTCCTTTTTCACCATAGCCCTCTATGGGCTTCCAAATATCCCTTTGCCAATTCCACAAGAACAGCCTTAGCGAAAGGCTTCTTGAAGGGAAAGATGTAACTCTTTGAGATGAGATAACAGAACAAGGAAGAGTTTCTCAGAAAGCTTCTTTCCACTTTTGAATGGAAGATATTTCCTTTTTCACCATAGCCCTCTAGGGGCTTCCAAATATCCCTTTGCCAATTCCACAAGAACAGCCTTAGCGAAAGGCTTCTTGAAGGGAAAGATGTAACTCTGTGAGATGAATTAACAGAACACAGAGCAGTTTCTCAGAAAGCTTCTTTCCAGTTTTGAACGGAAGATATTTCCTTTTTCACCATAGCCCTCTATGGGCTTCCAAATATCCCTTTGCCAATTCCACAAGAACAGCCTTAGCGAAAGGCTTCTTGAAGGGAAAGATGTAACTCTGTGAGATGAATTAACAGAACACAGAGCAGTTTTTCAGAAATCTTCTTTCCAGTTTTGAAAGGAAGATATTTCCTTTTCCACCATAGCCCTCCATGGGCTTCCAAATATCCCTTTGCCAATTCCCCAAGAACAGCCTTAGCGAAAGGCTTCTTGAAGGGAAAGATGTAACTCTGTGAGATGAATTAACAGAACACAGAGCAGTTTCTCAGAAAGCTTCTTTCCACTTTTGAACGGAAGATATTTACTTTTTCACCATAGCCCTCTATGGGCTTCCAAATATCCCTTTGCCAATTCCACAAGAACAGCCTTAGCGAAAGGCTTCTTGAAGGGAAAGATGTAACTCTGTGAGATGAATTAACAGAACACAAAGCAGTTTCTCAGAAAGCTTCTTTCCACTTTTGAACGGAAGATATTTCCTTTTTCACCATAGCCCTCTATGGGCTTCCAAATATCCCTTTGCCAATTCCACAAGAACAGACTTAGCGAAAGGCTTCTTGAAGGGAAAGATGTAACTCTGTGAGATGAATTAACAGAACACAGAGCAGTTTCTCAGAAAGCTTCTTTCCAGTTTTGAACGGAAGATATTTCCTTTTTCACCATAGCCCTCTATGGGCTTCCAAATATCCCTTTGCCAATTCCACAAGAACAGCCTTAGCGAAAGGCTTCTTGAAGGGAAAGATGTAACTCTGTGAGATGAATTAACAGAACACAGAGCAGTTTCTCAGAAAGCTTCTTTCCAGTTTTGAACGGAAGATATTTCCTTTTTCACCATAGCCCTCTATGGGCTTCCAAATATCCCTTTGCCAATTACACAAGAACAGCCTTAGCGAAAGGCTTCTTGAAGGGAAAGATGTAACTCTGTGAGATGAATTAACAGAACACAGAGCAGTTTCTCAGAAAGCTTCCTTCCAATTTTGAACGGAAGATATTTCCTTTTTCACCATAGCCCTCCATGGGCTTCCAAATATCCCTTTGCCAATTCCCCAGGAACAGCCTTAGCGAAAGGCTTCTTGAAGGGAAAGATGTAACTCTGTGAGATGAATTAACAGAACACAGAGCAGTTTCTCAGAAAGCTTCTTTCCAGTTTTGAACGGAAGATATTTCCTTTTTCACCATAGCCCTCTATGGGCTTCCAAATATCCCTTTGCCAATTCCACAAGAACAGCCTTAGCGAAAGGCTTCTTGAAGGGAAAGATGTAACTCTGTGAGATGAATTTACAGAACACAGAGCAGTTTCTCAGAAAGCTTCTTTCCACGTTTGAACGGAAGATATTTCCTTTTTCACCATAGCCCTCTATGGGCTTCCAAATATCCCTTTGCCAATTCCACAAGAACAGCCTTAGCGAAAGGCTCCTTGAAGGGAAAGATGTAACTCTCTGAGATGAATTAACAGAACACAGAGCAGTTTCTCAGAAAGCTTCTTTCCAGTTTTGAACGGAAGATATTTCCTTTTTCACCATAGCCCTCTATGGGCTTCCAAATATCTCTTTGCCAATTCCACAAGAACAGCCTTAGCGAAAGGCTTCTTGAAGGGAAAGATGTAACTCTGTGAGATGAATTAACAGAACACAGAGCAGTTTCTCAGAAAGTTTCTTTCCACTTTTGAAGGCAAGATATTTCCTTTTTCACCATAGCCCTCTATGGGCTTCCAAATATCCCTTTGCCAATTCCACAAGAACAGCCTTGGCGAAAGGCTTCTTGAAGGGAAAGATGTAACTCTGTGAGACGAATTAGCAGAACACAGAGCAGTTTCTCAGAAAGCTTCTTTCCAGTTTTGAACGGAAGATATTTCCTTTTTCACCATAGCCCTCTATGGGCTTCCAAATATCCCTTTGCCACTTCCACAAGAACAGCCTTAGCGAAAGGCTACTTGAAGGGAAAGATGTAACTCTGTGAGATGAATTAACAGAACACAGAGCAGTTTCTCAGAAAGCTTCTTTCCAGTTTTGAACGGAAGATATTTCCTTTTTTACCATAGCCCTCATTGGGCTTCCAAATATCCCTTTGCCAATTCCACAAGAACAGCCTTAGCGAAAGGCTTCTTGAAGGGAAAGATGTAACTCTGTGAGATGAATTAACAGAACACAGAGCAGTTTCTCAGAAAGCTTCTATCCACTTTTGAACGGAAGATATTTCCTTTTTCACCATAACCCTCTATGGGTTTCCAAATATCCCTTTGCCAATTCCACAAGAACAGCCTTAGCGAAAGGCTTCTTGAAGGGAAAGATGTAACTCTGTGAGGTGAATTAACAGAACACAGAGCAGTTTCTCAGAATGCTTCTTTCCATTTTTGAACGGAAGATATTTCCTTTTCCACCATAGCCCTCCATGGGCTTCCAAATATCCCTTTGCCAATTCCACAAGAACAGCCTTAGCGAAAGGCTTCTTGAAGGGAAAGATGTAACTCTGTGAGATGAATTAACAGAGCACAGAGCAGTTTCTTAGAAAGCTTCTTTCCAGGTTTGAACGGAAGATATTTCCTTTTTCACCATAGCCCTCTATGGGCTTCCAAATATCCCTTTGCCAATTCCACAAGAACAGCCTTAGCTAAAGGCTCCTTGAAGGGAAAGATGTAACTCTGTGAGATGAATTAACAGAACACAAAGCAGTTTCTCAGAAAGCTTCTTTCCACTTTTCAACGGAAGATATTTCCTTTTTCAACATAGCCCTCCATGGGCTTCCAAATATCCCTTTGCCAATTCCCCAAGAACAGCCTTAGCGAAAGGCTTCTTGAAGGGAAAGATGTAACTCTGTGAGATGAATTAACAGAACACAGAGCAGTTTCTCAGAAAGCTTTTTTCCAGTTCTGAACGGAAGATATTTCCTTTTTCACCATAGCCCTCTATGGGCTTCCAAATATCCCTTTGCCAATTCCACAAGAACAGCCTTAGCGAAAGGCTTCTTGAAGGGAAAGATGTAACTCTTTGAGATGAGATAACAGAACAAGGAAGAGTTTCTCAGAAAGCTTCTTTCCACTTTTGAATGGAAGATATTTCCTTTTTCACCATAGCCCTCTAGGGGCTTCCACATATCCCATTGCCAATTCCACAAGAACAGCCTTAGCGAAAGGCTTCTTGAAGGGAAAGATGTAACTCTGTGAGCTGAATTAACAGAACACAGAGCAGTTTCTCAGAAAGCTTCTTTCCAGTTTTGAACGGAAGATATTTCCTTTTTCACCATAGCCCTCTATGGGCTTCCAAATATCCCTTTGCCAATTCCACAAGAACAGCCTTAGCGAAAGGCTTCTTGAAGGGAAAGATGTAACTCTTTGAGATGAGATAACAGAACAAGGAAGAGTTTCTCAGAAAGCTTCTTTCCACTTTTGAATGGAAGATATTTCCTTTTTCACCATAGCCCTCTAGGGGCTTCCAAATATCCCTTTGCCAATTCCACAAGAACAGCCTTAGCGAAATGCTTCTTGAAGGGAAAGATGTAACTCTGTGAGATGAATTAACAGAACACAGAGCAGTTTCTCAGAAAGCTTCTTTCCAGTTTTGAACGGAAGATATTTCCTTTTTCACCATAGCCCTCTATGGGCTTCCAAATATCCCTTTGCCAATTCCACAAGAACAGCCTTAGCGAAAGGCTTCTTGAAGGGAAAGATGTAACTCTGTGAGATGAATTAACAGAACACAGAGCAGTTTCTCAGAAAGCTTCTTTCCAGTTTTGAACGGAAGATATTTCCTTTTTCACCATAGCCCTCTATGGGCTTCCAAATATCCCTTTGCCAATTCCCCAAGAACAGCCTAAGCGAAAGGCTTCTTGAAGGGAAAGATGTAACTCTGTGAGATGAATTTACAGAACACAGAGAAGTTTCTCAGAAAGCTTCTTTCCACTTTTGAACGGAAGATATTTCCTTTTTCACCATAGCCCTCTAGGGGCTTCCAAATATCCCTTTGCCAATTCCACAAGAACAGCCTTAGCGAAAGGCTTCTTGAAGGGAAAGATGTAACTCTTTGAGATGAGATAACAGAACAAGGAAGAGTTTCTCAGAAAGCTTCTTTCCACTTTTGAATGGAAGATATTTCCTTTTTCAACATAGCCCTCTAGGGGCTTCCAAATATCCCTTTGCCAATTCCACAAGAACAGCCTTAGCGAAAGGCTTCTTGAAGGGAAAGATGTAACTCTGTGAGCTGAATTAACAGAACACAGAGCAGTTTCTCAGAAAGCTTCTTTCCAGTTTTGAACGGAAGATATTTCCTTTTTCACCATAGCCCTCTATGGGCTTCCAAATATCCCTTTGCCAATTCCACAAGAACAGCCTTAGCGAAAGGCTTCTTGAAGGGAAAGATGTAACTCTTTGAGATGAGATAACAGAACAAGGAAGAGTTTCTCAGAAAGCTTCTTTCCACTTTTGAATGGAAGATATTTCCTTTTTCACCATAGCCCTCTAGGGGCTTCCAAATATCCCTTTGCCAATTCCACAAGAACAGCCTTAGCGAAAGGCTTCTTGAAGGGAAAGATGTAACTCTGTGAGATTAATTAACAGAACACAGAGCAGTTTCTCAGAAAGCTTCTTTCCAGTTTTGAACGGAAGATATTTCCTTTTTCACCATAGCCCTCTATGGGCTTCCAAATATCCCTTTGCCAATTCCACAAGAACAGCCTTAGCGAAAGGCTTCTTGAAGGGAAAGATGTAACTCTGTGAGATGAATTAACAGAACACAGAGCAGTTTCTCAGAAAGCTTCTTTCCAGTTTTGAACGGAAGATATTTCCTTTTTCACCATAGCCCTCTATGGGCTTCCAAATATCCCTTTGCCAATTCCACAAGAACAGCCTTAGCGAAAGGCTTCTTGAAGGGAAAGATGTAACTCTGTGAGATGAATTAACAGAACACAGAGCAGTTTTTCAGAAATCTTCTTTCCAGTTTTGAAAGGAAGATATTTCCTTTTCCACCATAGCCCTCCATGGGCTTCCAAATATCCCTTTGCCAATTCCCCAAGAACAGCCTTAGCGAAAGGCTTCTTGAAGGGAAAGATGTAACTCTGTGAGATGAATTAACAGAACACAGAGCAGTTTCTCAGAAAGCTTTTTTCCAGTTTTGAACGGAAGATATTTCCTTTTTCACCATAGCCCTCTATGGGCTTCCAAATATCCCTTTGCTAATTCCACAAGAACAGCCTTAGCGAAAGGCTTCTTGAAGGGAAAGATGTAACTCTTTGAGATGAGATAACAGAACAAGGAAGAGTTTCTGAGAAAGCTTCTTTCAACTTTTGAATGGAAGATATTTCCTTTTTCACCATAGCCCTCTAGGGGCTTCCAAATATCCCTTTGCCAATTCCACAAGAACAGCCTTAGCGAAAGGCTTCTTGAAGGGAAAGATGTATCTCTGTGAGATGAATTAACAGAACACGGAGCAGTTTCTCAGAAAGCTTCTTTCCGGTTTTGAACGGAAGATATTTCCTTTTTCACCATAGCCCTCTATGGGCTTCCAAATATCCCTTTGCCAATTCCACAAGAACAGCCTTAGCGAAAGGCTTCTTGAAGGGAAAGATGTAACTCTGTGAGATGAATTAACAGAACACAGAGCAGTTTCTCAGAAAGCTTCTTTCCACTTTTGAACGGAAGATATTTCCTTTTTCACCATAGCCCTCTATGGGCTTCCAAATATCCCTTTGCCAATTCCACAAGAACAGCCTTAGCGAAAGGCTTCTTGAAGGGAAAGATGTAACTCTGTGAGATGAATTAACAGAACACAGAGCAGTTTCTCAGAAAGCTTCTTTCCAATTTTGAACGGAAGATATTTCCTTTTTCACCATAGCCCTCTAGGGACTTCCAAATATCCCTTTGCCAATTCCCCAAGAACAGCCTTAGCGAAAGGCTTCTTGAAGGGAAAGATGTAACTCTGTGAGATGAATTTACAGAACACAGAGCAGTTTCTCAGAAAGCTTCTTTCCAGTTTTGAACGGAAGATATTTCCTTTTTCACCATAGCCCTCTATGGGCTTGCAAATATCCCTTTGCCAATTCCACAAGAACAGCCTTAGCGAAAGGCTTCTTGAAGGGAAAGATGTAACTCTTTGAGATGAATTAACAGAACACAGAGCAGTTTCTCAGAAAGCTTCTTTCCTCTTTTGAACGGAAGATATTTCCTTTTTCACCATAGCCCTCTATGGGCTTCCAAATATCCCTTTGCCAATTCCACAAGAACAGCCTTAGCGAAAGGCTTCTTGAAGGTAAAGATGTAACTCTGTGAGATGAATTAACAGAACACAAAGCAGTTTCTCAGAAAGCTTCTTTCCACTTTTGAACGGAAGATATTTCCTTTTTCACCATAACCATCTATGGGTTTCCAAATATCCCTTTGCCAATTCCACAAGAACAGCCTTAGCGAAAGGCTTCTTGAAGGGAAAGATGTAACTCTGTGAGGTGAATTAACAGAACACAGAGCAGTTTCTCAGAAAGCTTCTTTACAGTTTTGAACGGAAGATATTTCCTTTTTCACCATAGCCCTCTATGGGCTTCCAAATATCCCTTTGCCAATTCCACAAGAACAGCCTTAGCGAAAGGCTTCTTGAAGGGAAAGATGTATCTCTGTGAGATGAATTAACAGAACACGGAGCTGTTTCTCAGAAAGCTTCTTTCCGGTTTTGAACGGAAGATATTTCCTTTTTCACCATAGCCCTCTATGGGCTTCCAAATATCCCTTTGCCAATTCCCCAAGAACAGCCTTAGCGAAAGGCTTCTTGAAGGGAAAGATGTAACTCTGTGAGATGAATTAACAGAACACAGAGCAGTTTCTCAGAAAGCTTCTTTCCAGTTTTGAACGGAAGATATTTCCTTTTTCACCATAGCCCTCTATGGGCTTCCAAATATCCGTTTGCCAATTCCGCAAGAACATCCTTAGCGAAAGGTTTCTTGAAGGGAAAGATGTAACTCTGTGAGATGAATTAACAGAACACAGAGCAGTTTCTCAGAAAGCTTCTTTCCAGTTTTGAACGGAAGATATTTCCTTTTTCACCATAGCCCTCTATGGGCTTCCAAATATCCCTTTGCCAATTCCACAAGAACAGCCTTAGCGAAAGGCTTCTTGAAGGGAAAGATGTAACTCTGTGAGATGAATTAACAGAACACAGAGCAGTTTCTCAGAAATCTTCTTTCCAGTTTTGAACGGAAGATATTTCCTTTTCCACCATAGCCCTCCATGGGCTTCCAAATATCCCTTTGCCAATTCCCCAAGAACAGCCTTAGTGAAAGGCTTCTTGAAGGGAAAGATGTAACTCTGTGAGATGAATTAACAGAACACAGAGCAGTTTCTCAGAAAGCTTTTTTCCAGTTTTGAACGGAAGATATTTCCTTTTTCACCATAGCCCTCTATGGGCTTCCAAATATCCCTTTGCCAATTCCACAAGAACAGCCTTAGCGAAAGGCTTCTTGAAGGGAAAGATGTAACTCTTTGAGATGAGATAACAGAACAAGGAAGAGTTTCTGAGAAAGCTTCTTTCCACTTTTGAATGGAAGATATTTCCTTTTTCACCATAGCCCTCTATGGGCTTCCAAATATCCCTTTGCCAATTCCACAAGAACAGCCTTAGCGAAAGGCTTCTTGAAGGGAAAGATGTAACTCTGTGAGCTGAATTAACAGAACACAGAGCAGTTTCTCAGAAAGCTTCTTTCCAGTTTTGAACCGAAGATATTTCCTTTTTCACCATAGCCCTCTATGGGCTTCCAAATATCCCTTTGCCAATTCCACAAGAACAGCCTTAGCGAAAGGCTTCTTGAAGGGAAAGATGTAACTCTGTGAGATGAATTAACAGAACACAGAGCAGTTTCTCAGAAAGCTTCTTTCCAGTTTAGAACGGAAGATATTTCCTTTTTCACCATAGCCCTCTATGGGCTTCCAAATATCCCTTTGCCAATTCCACAAGAACAGCCTTAGCGAAAGGCTTCTTGAAGGGAAAGATGTAACTCTGTGAGATGAATTAACAGAACACAGAGCAGTTTCTCAGAAAGCTTCTTTCCAGTTTTGAACGGAAGATATTTCCTTTTTCACCATAGCCCTCTATGGGCTTCCAAATATCCCTTTGCCAATTCCACAAGAACAGCCTTAGCGAAAGGCTTCTTGAAGGGAAAGATGTAACTCTGTGAGATGAATTAACAGAACACAAAGCAGTTTCTCAGAAAGCTTCTTTCCACTTTTGAACGGAAGATATTTCCTTTTTCACCATAGCCCTCTATGGGCTTCCAAATATCCCTTTGCCAATTCCACAAGAACAGCCTTAGCGAAAGGCTTCTTGAAGGGAAAGATGTAACTCGGTGAGATGAATTAACGGAACACAGAGCAGTTTCTCAGAAAGCTTCTTTCCAGTTTTGAACGGAAGATATTTCCTTTTTCACCATAGCCCTCTATGGGCTTCCAAATATCCCTTTGCCAATTCCACAAGAACAGCCTTAGCTAAAGGCTTCTTGAAGTGAAAGATGTAACTCTGTGAGATGAATTAACAGAACACAGAGCAGTTTCTCAGAAAGCTTCTTTCCAGTTTTGAACGGAAGATATTTCCTTTTTCACCATAGCCCTCTATGGGCTTCCAAATATCCCTTTGCCAATTCCACAAGAACAGCCTTAGCGAAAGACTTCTTGAAGGGAAAGATGTAACTCTGTGAGATGAATTAACAGAACACAGAGCAGTTTCTCAGAAATCTTCTTTCCAGTTTTGAACGGAAGATATTTCCTTTTCCACCATAGCCCTCCATGGGCTTCCAAATATCCCTTTGCCAATTCCCCAAGAACAGCCTTAGCGAAAGGCTTCTTGAAGGGAAAGATGTAACTCTGTGAGATGAATTAACAGAACACAGAGCAGTTTCTCAGAAAGCTTTTTTCCAGTTTTGAACGGAAGATATTTCCTTTTTCACCATAGCCCTCTATGGGCTTCCAAATATCCCTTTGCCAATTCCCCAAGAACAGCCTTAGCGAAAGGCTTCTTGAAGGGAAAGATGTAACTCTGTGAGATGAATTAACAGAACACAGAGCAGTTTCTCAGAAAGCTTCTTTCACTTTTGAACGGAAGATACTTACTTTTTCACCATAGCCCTCTATGGGCTTCCAAATATCCCTTTGCCAATTCCACAAGAACAGCCTTAGCGAAAGGCTTCTTGAAGGGAAAGATGTAACTCTGTGAGATGAATTAACAGAACACGAAGCAGTTTCTCAGAAAGCTTCTTTCCACTTTTGAACGGAAGATATTTCCTTTTTCACCATAGCCCTCTATGGGCTTCCAAATATCCCTTTGCCAATTCCACAAGAACAGCCTTAGCGAAAGGCTTCTTGAAGGGAAAGATGTATCTCTGTGAGATGAATTAACAGAACACGGAGCAGTTTCTCAGAAAGCTTCTTTCCGGTTTTGAACGGAAGATATTTCCTTTTTCACCATAGCCCTCTATGGGCTTCCAAATATCCCTTTGCCAATTCCACAAGAACAGCCTTAGCGAAAGGCTTCTTGAAGGGAAAGATGTAACTCTGTGAGATGAATTCACAGAACACAGAGCAGTTTCTCAGAAAGCTTCTTTCCAGTTTTGAACGGAAGATATTTCCTTTTTCACCATAGCCCTCTATGGGCTTCCAAATATCCCTTTGCCAATTCCACAAGAACAGCCTTAGCGAAAGGCTTCTTGAAGGGAAAGATGTAACTCTGTGAGATGAATTAACAGAACACAGAGCAGTTTCTCAGAAAGCTTCTTTCCAGTTTTGAACGGAAGATATTTCCTTTTTCACCATAGCCCTCTATGGGCTTCCAAATATCCCTTTGCCAATTCCACAAGAACAGCCTTAGCGAAAGGCTTCTTGAAGGGAAAGATGTAACTCTGTTAGATGAATTAACAGAACACAGAGCAGTTTCTCAGAAAGCTTCTTTCCAATTTTGAACGGAAGATATTTCCTTTCTCACCATAGCCCTCTAGGGGCTTCCAAATATCCCTTTGCCAATTCCCCAAGAACAGCCTTAGCGAAAGGCTTCTTGAAGGGAAAGATGTAACTCTGTGAGATGAATTTACAGAACACAGAGCAGTTTCTCAGAAAGCTTCTTTCCAGTTTTGAACGGAAGATATTTCCTTTTTCACCATAGCCCTCTATGGGCTTCCAAATATCCCTTTGCCAATTCCACAAGAACAGCCTTAGCGAAAGGCTTCTTGAAGGGAAAGATGTAACTCTGTGAGATGAATTAACAGAACACAGAGCAGTTTCTCAGAAAGCTTCTTTCCTCTTTTGAACGGAAGATATTTCCTTTTTCACCATAACCATCTATGGGTTTCCAAATATCCCTTTGCCAATTCCACAAGAACAGCCTTAGCGAAAGGCTTCTTGAAGGGAAAGATGTAACTCTGTGAGGTGAATTAACAGAACACAGAGCAGTTTCTCAGAAAGCTTCTTTACAGTTTTGAACGGAAGATATTTCCTTTTTCACCATAGCCCTCTATGGGCTTCCAAATATCCCTTTGCCAATTCCACAAGAACAGCTTTAGCGAAAGGCTTCTTGAAGGGAAAGATGTATCTCTGTGAGATGAATTAACAGAACACGGAGCTGTTTCTCAGAAAGCTTCTTTCCGGTTTTGAACGGAAGATATTTCCTTTTTCACCATAGCCCTCTATGGGCTTCCAAATATCCCTTTGCCAATTCCACAAGAACAGCCTTAGCGAAAGGCTTCTTGAAGGGAAAGATGTAACTCTGTGAGATGAATTAACAGAACACAGAGCAGTTTCTCAGAAAGCTTCTTTCCAGTTTTGAACGGAAGATATTTCCTTTTTCACCATAGCCCTCTATGGGCTTCCAAATATCCGTTTGCCAATTCCACAAGAACAGCCTTAGCGAAAGGTTTCTTGAAGGGAAAGATGTAACTCTGTGAGATGAATTAACAGAACACAGAGCAGTTTCTCAGAAAGCTTCTTTCCAGTTTTGAACGGAAGATATTTCCTTTTTCACCATAGCCCTCTATGGGCTTCCAAATATCCCTTTGCCAATTCCACAAGAACAGCCTTAGCGAAAGGCTTCTTGAAGGGAAAGATGTAACTCTTTGAGATGAGATAACAGAACAAGGAAGAGTTTCTCAGAAAGCTTCTTTCCACTTTTGAATGGAAGATATTTCCTTTTTCACCATAGCCCTCTAGGGGCTTCCAAATATCCCTTTGCCAATTCCACAAGAACAGCCTTAGCGAAAGGCTTCTTGAAGGGAAAGATGTAACTCTGTGAGATGAATTAACAGAACACAGAGCAGTTTCTCAGAAAGCTTCTTTCCAGTTTTGAACGGAAGATATTTCCTTTTTCACCATAGCCCTCTACGGGCTTCCAAATATCCCTTTGCCAATTCCACAAGAACAGCCTTAGCGAAAGGCTTCTTGAAGGGAAAGATGTAACTCTGTGAGATGAATTAACAGAACACAGAGCAGTTTCTCAGAAAGCTTCTTTCCAGTTTTGAACGGAAGATATTTCCTTTTTCACCATAGCCCTCTATGGGCTTCCAAATATCCCTTTGCCAATTCCCCAAGAACAGCCTAAGCGAAAGGCTTCTTGAAGGGAAAGATGTAACTCTGTGAGATGAATTTACAGAACACAGAGAAGTTTCTCAGAAAGCTTCTTTCCACTTTTGAACGGAAGATATTTCCTTTTTCACCGTAGCCCTCTATGGGCTTCCAAATATCCCTTTGCCAATTCCACAAGAACAGCCTTAGCGAAAGGCTTCTTGAAGGGAAAGATGTAACTCTGTGAGATGAATTAACAGAACACAGAGCAGTTTCTCAGAAAGCTTCTTTCCAGTTTAGAACGGAAGATATTTCCTTTTTCACCATAGCCGTCTATGGGCTTCCAAATATCCCTTTGCCAATTCCACAAGAACAGCCTTAGCGAAAGGCTTCTTGAAGGGAAAGATGTAACTCTGTGAGATGAATTAACAGAACACAGAGCAGTTTCTCAGAAAGCTTCTTTCCAGTTTAGAACGGAAGATATTTCCTTTTTCACCATAGCCCTCTATGGGCTTCCAAATATCCCTTTGCCAATTCCACAAGAACAGCCTTAGCGAAAGGCTTCTTGAAGGGAAAGATGTAACTCTGTGAGATGAATTAACAGAACACAGAGCAGTTTCTCAGAAAGCTTCTTTCCAGTTTTGAACGGAAGATATTTCCTTTTTCACCATAGCCCTCTATGGGCTTCCAAATATCCCTTTGCCAATTCCACAAGAACAGCCTTAGCGAAAGGCTTCTTGAAGGGAAAGATGTAACTCTGTGAGATGAATTAACAGAACACAGAGCAGTTTCTCAGAAATCTTCCTTCCAGTTTTGAACGGAAGATATTTCCTTTTCCACCATAGCCCTCCATGGGCTTCCAAATATCCCTTTGCCAATTCCCCAAGAACAGCCTTAGCGAAAGGCTTCTTGAAGGGAAAGATGTAACTCTGTGAGATGAATTAACAGAACACAGAGCAGTTTCTCAGAAAGCTTTTTTCCAGTTTTGAACGGAAGATATTTCCTTTTTCACCATAGCCCTCTATGGGCTTCCAAATATCCCTTTGCCAATTCCACAAGAACAGCCTTAGCGAAAGGCTTCTTGAAGGGAAAGATGTAACTCTTTGAGATGAGATAACAGAACAAGGAAGAGTTTCTCAGAAAGCTTCTTTCCACTTTTGAATGGAAGATATTTCCTTTTTCACCATAGCCCTCTAGGGGCTTCCAAATATCCCTTTGCCAATTCCCCAAGAACAGCCTTAGCGAAAGGCTTCTTGAAGGGAAAGATGTAACTCTGTGAGATGAATTAACAGAACACAGAGCAGTTTCTCAGAAAGCTTCTTTCCAGTTTTGAACGGAAGATATTTCCTTTTTCACCATACCCCTCTATGGGCTTCCAAATATCCCTTTGCCAATTCCACAAGAACAGCCTTAGCGAAAGGCTTCTTGAAGGGAAAGATGTAACTCTGTGAGATGAATTAACAGAACACAGAGCAGTTTCTCAGAAAGCTTCTTTCCAGTTTTGAACGGAAGATATTTCCTTTTTCACCATAGCCCTCTATGGGCTTCCAAATATCCCTTTGCCAATTCCCCAAGAACAGCCTAAGCGAAAGGCTTCTTGAAGGGAAAGATGTAACTCTGTGAGATGAATTTACAGAACACAGAGAAGTTTCTCAGAAAGCTTCTTTCCACTTTTGAACGGAAGATATTTCCTTTTTCACCATAGGCCTCTATGGGCTTCCAAATATCCCTTTGCCAATTCCACAAGAACAGCCTTAGCGAAAGGCTTCTTGAAGGGAAAGATGTAACTCTGTGAGATGAATTAACAGAACACAGAGCAGTTTCTCAGAAAGCTTCTTTCCAGTTTAGAACGGAAGATAATTCCTTTTTCACCATAGCCCTCTATGGGCTTCCAAATATCCCTTTGCCAATTCCACAAGAACAGCCTTAGCGAAAGGCTTCTTGAAGGGAAAGATGTAACTCTGTGAGATGAATTAACAGAACACAGAGCAGTTTCTCAGAAAGCTTCTTTCCAGTTTAGAACGGAAGATATTTCCTTTTTCACCATAGCCCTCTATGGGCTTCCAAATATCCCTTTGCCAATTCCACAAGAACAGCCTTAGCGAAAGTCTTCTTGAAGGGAAAGATGTAACTCGGTGAGATGAATTAACAGAACACAGAGCAGTTTCTCAGAAAGCTTCTTTCCAGTTTTGAACGGAAGATATTTCCTTTTTCACCATAGCCCTCTATGGGCTTCCAAATATCCCTTTGCCAATTCCACAAGAACAGCCTTAGCGAAAGGCTTCTTGAAGGGAAAGATGTAACTCTGTGAGATGAATTAACAGAACACAGAGCAGTTTCTCAGAAATCTTCTTTCCAGTTTTGAACGGAAGATATTTCCTTTTCCACCATAGCCCTCCATGGGCTTCCAAATATCCCTTTGCCAATTCCCCAAGAACAGCCTTAGCGAAAGGCTTCTTGAAGGGAAAGATGTAACTCTGTGAGATGAATTAACAGAACACAGAGCAGTTTCTCAGAAAGCTTCTTTCCACTTTTGAACGGAAGATATTTACTTTTTCACCATAGCCCTCTATGGGCTTCCAAATATCCCTTTGCCAATTCCACAAGAACAGCCTTAGCGAAAGGCTTCTTGAAGGGAAAGATGTAACTCTGTGAGATGAATTAACAGAACACAAAGCAGTTTCTCAGAAAGCTTCTTTCCACTTTTGAACGGAAGATATTTCCTTTTTCACCATAGCCCTCTATGGGCTTCCAAATATCCCTTTGCCAATTCCACAAGAACAGCCTTAGCGAAAGGCTTCTTGAAGGGAAAGATGTAACTCTGTGAGATGAATTAACAGAACACAGAGCAGTTTCTCAGAAAGCTTCTTTCCAGTTTTGAACGGAAGATATTTCCTTTTTCACCATAGCCCTCTATGGGCTTCCAAATATCCCTTTGCCAATTCCACAAGAACAGCCTTAGCGAAAGGCTTCTTGAAGGGAAAGATGTAACTCTGTGAGATGAATTAACAGAACACAGAGCAGTTTCTCAGAAAGCTTCTTTCCACTTTTGAACGGAAGATATTTCCTTTTTCACCATAGCCCTCTATGGGCTTCCAAATATCCCTTTGCCAATTCCACAAGAACAGCCTTAGCGAAAGGCTTCTTGAAGGGAAAGATGTAACTCTGTGAGATGAATTAACAGAACACAGAGCAGTTTCTCAGAAAGCTTCTTTCCAATTTTGAACGGAAGATATTTCCTTTTTCACCATAGCCCTCTAGGGGCTTCCAAATATCCCTTTGCCAATTCCACAAGAACAGCCTTAGCGAAAGGCTTCTTGAAGGGAAAGATGTAACTCTGTGAGATGAATTTACAGAACACAGAGCAGTTTCTCAGAAAGCTTCTTTCCAGTTTTGAACGGAAGATATTTCCTTTTTCACCATAGCCCTCTATGGGCTTCCAAATATCCCTTTGCCAATTCCACAAGAACAGCCTTAGCGAAAGGCTTCTTGAAGGGAAAGATGTAACTCTGTGAGATGAATTAACAGAACACAGAGCAGTTTCTCAGAAAGCTTCTTTCCAGTTTAGAACGGAAGATATTTCCTTTTTCACCATAGCCCTCTATGGGCTTCCAAATATCCCTTTGCCAATTCCCCAAGAACAGCCTTAGCGAAAGGCTTCTTGAAGGGAAAGATGTAACTCTGTGAGATGAATTAACAGAACACAGAGCAGTTTCTCAGAAAGCTTCTTTCCAGTTTTGAACGGAAGATATTTCCTTTTTCACCATAGCCCTCTATGGGCTTCCAAATATCCATTTGCCAATTACACAAGAACAGCCTTAGCGAAAGGCTTCTTGAAGGGAAAGATGTAACTCTGTGAGATGAATTAACAGAACACAGAGCAGTTTCTCAGAAAGCTTCTTTCCAATTTTGAACGGAAGATATTTCCTTTTCCACCATAGCCCTCCATGGGCTTCCAAATATCCCTTTGCCAATTCCCCAAGAACAGCCTTAGCGAAAGGCTTCTTGAAGGGAAAGATGTAACTCTGTGAGATGAATTAACAGAACACAGAGCAGTTTCTCAGAAAGCTTCTTTCCAGTTTTGAACGGAAGATATTTCCTTTTTCACCATAGCCCTCTATGGGCTTCCAAATATCCCTTTGCCAATTCCCCAAGAACAGCCTTAGCGAAAGGCTTCTTGAAGGGAAAGATGTAACTCTGTGAGATGAATTTACAGAACACAGAGCAGTTTCTCAGAAAGCTTCTTTCCACGTTTGAACGGAAGATATTTCCTTCTTCACCATAGCCCTCTATGGGCTTCCAAATATCCCTTTGCCAATTCCACAAGAACAGCCTTAGCGAAAGGCTTCTTGAAGGGAAAGATGTAACTCTGTGAGATGAATTAACAGAACACAGAGCAGTTTCTCAGAAAGGTTCTTTCCAGTTTTGAACGGAAGATATTTCCTTTTTCACCATAGCCCTCTATGGGCTTCCAAATATCTCTTTGCCAATTCCACAAGAACAGCCTTAGCGAAAGGCTTCTTGAAGGGAAAGATGTAACTCTGTGAGATGAATTAACAGAACACAGAGCAGTTTCTCAGAAAGTTTCTTTCCACTTTTGAAGGCAAGATATTTCCTTTTTCACCATAGCCCTCTATGGGATTCCAAATATCCCTTAGCCAATTCCACAAGAACAGCCTTAGCGAAAGGCTTCTTGAAGGGAAAGATGTAACTCTGTGAGATGAATTAGCAGAACACAGAGCAGTTTCTCAGAAAGCTTCTTTCCAGTTTTGAACGGAAGATATTTCCTTTTTCACCATAGCCCTCTATGGGCTTCCAAATATCCCTTTGCCCCTTCCACAAGAACAGCCTTAGCGAAAGGCTACTTGAAGGGAAAGATGTAACTCTGTGAGATGAATTAACAGAACACAGAGCAGTTTCTCAGAAAGCTTCTTTCCAGTTTTGAACGGAAGATATTTCCTTTTTTACCATAGCCCTCATTGGGCTTCCAAATATCCCTTTGCCAATTCCACAAGAACAGCCTTAGCGAAAGGCTTCTTGAAGGGAAAGATGTAACTCTGTGAGATGAATTAACAGAACACAGAGCAGTTTCTCAGAAAGCTTCTTTCCACTTTTGAACGGAAGATATTTCCTTTTTCACCATAGACCTCTATGGGTTTCCAAATATCCCTTTGCCAATTCCACAAGAACAGCCTTAGCTAAAGGCTTCTTGAAGGGAAAGATGTAACTCTGTGAGATGAATTAACAGAACACAGAGCAGTTTCTCAGAATGCTTCTTTCCATTTTTGAACGGAAGATATTTCCTTTTCCACCATAGCCCTCCATGGGCTTCCAAATATCCCTTTGCCAATTCCCCAAGAACAGCCTTAGCGAAAGGCTTCTTGAAGGGAAAGATGTAACTCTGTGAGATGAATTAACAGAGCACAGAGCAGTTTCTTAGAAAGCTTCTTTCCAGGTTTGAACGGAAGATATTTCCTTTTTCACCATAGCCCTCTATGGGCTTCCAAATATCCCTTTGCCAATTCCACAAGAACAGCCTTAGCGAAAGGCTCCTTGAAGGGAAAGATGTAACTCTGTGAGATGAATTAACAGAACACAAAGCAGTTTCTCAGAAAGCTTCTTTCCACTTTTGAACGGAAGATATTTCCTTTTTCACCATAGCCCTCTATGGGCTTCCAAATATCCCTTTGCCAATTCCACAAGAACAGCCTTAGCGAAAGGCTTCTTGAAGGGAAAGATGTAACTCTTTGAGATGAGTTAACAGAACACAGAGCAGTTTCTCAGAAAGCTTCTTTCCACTTTTGAATGGAAGATATTTCCTTTTTCACCATAGACCTCTATGGGCTTCCAAATATCTCTTTGCCAATTCCACAAGAACAGCCTTAGCGAAAGGCTTCTTGAAGGGAAAGATGTAACTCTGTGAGATGAATTAACAGAACACAGAGCAGTTTCTCAGAAAGCTTCTTTCCACTTTTGAACGGAAGATATTTCCTTTTTCAACATAGCCCTCTATGGGTTTCTTAATATCCCTTTGCCAATTCCACAAGAACAGCCTTAGCGAAAGGCTTCGTGAAGGGAAAGATGTAACTCTGTGAGATGAATTAACAGAACACAGAGCAGTTTCTCAGAAAGCTTCTTTACAGTTTTGAACGGAAGATATTTCCTTTTTCACCATAGCCCTCTATGGGCTTCCAAATATCCCTTTGCCAATTCCACAAGAACAGCCTTAGCCAAAGGCTTCTTGAAGGGAAAGATGTAACTCTGTGAGATGAATTAACGGAACACAGAGCAGTTTCTCAGAAAGCTTCTTTCCAGTTTTGAACGGAAGGTATTTCCTTTTTCACCATAGCCCTCTATGGGCTTCCAAATATCCCTTTGCCAATTCCACAAGAACAGCCTTAGCGAAAGGCTTCTTGAAGGGAAAGATGTAACTCTGTGAGATGAATTAACAGAACACAGAGCAGTTTCTCAGAATGCTTCTTTCCATTTTTGAACGGAAGATATTTCCTTTTCCACCATAGCCCTCCATGGGCTTCCAAATATCCCTTTGCCAATTCCCCAAGAACAGCCTTAGCGAAAGGCTTCTTGAAGGGAAAGATGTAACTCTGTGAGATGAATTAACAGAACACAGAGCAGTTTCTCAGAAAGGTTCTTTCCAGTTTTGAACGGAAGATATTTCCTTTTTCACCATAGCCCTCTATGGGCTTCCAAATATCTCTTTGCCAATTCCACAAGAACAGCCTTAGCGAAAGGCTTCTTGAAGGGAAAGATGTAACTCTGTGAGATGAATTAACAGAACACAGAGCAGTTTCTCAGAAAGTTTCTTTCCACTTTTGAAGGCAAGATATTTCCTTTTTCACCATAGCCCTCTATGGGATTCCAAATATCCCTTAGCCAATTCCACAAGAACAGCCTTAGCGAAAGGCTTCTTGAAGGGAAAGATGTAACTCTGTGAGATGAATTAGCAGAACACAGAGCAGTTTCTCAGAAAGCTTCTTTCCAGTTTTGAACGGAAGATATTTCCTTTTTCACCATAGCCCTCTATGGGCTTCCAAATATCCCTTTGCCCCTTCCACAAGAACAGCCTTAGCGAAAGGCTACTTGAAGGGAAAGATGTAACTCTGTGAGATGAATTAACAGAACACAGAGCAGTTTCTCAGAAAGCTTCTTTCCAGTTTTGAACGGAAGATATTTCCTTTTTTACCATAGCCCTCATTGGGCTTCCAAATATCCCTTTGCCAATTCCACAAGAACAGCCTTAGCGAAAGGCTTCTTGAAGGGAAAGATGTAACTCTGTGAGATGAATTAACAGAACACAGAGCAGTTTCTCAGAAAGCTTCTTTCCACTTTTGAACGGAAGATATTTCCTTTTTCACCATAGCCCTCTATGGGTTTCCAAATATCCCTTTGCCAATTCCACAAGAACAGCCTTAGCTAAAGGCTTCTTGAAGGGAAAGATGTAACTCTGTGAGATGAATTAACAGAACACAGAGCAGTTTCTCAGAATGCTTCTTTCCATTTTTGAACGGAAGATATTTCCTTTTCCACCATAGCCCTCCATGGGCTTCCAAATATCCCTTTGCCAATTCCCCAAGAACAGCCTTAGCGAAAGGCTTCTTGAAGGGAAAGATGTAACTCTGTGAGATGAATTAACAGAGCACAGAGCAGTTTCTTAGAAAGCTTCTTTCCAGGTTTGAACGGAAGATATTTCCTTTTTCACCATAGCCCTCTATGGGCTTCCAAATATCCCTTTGCCAATTCCACAAGAACAGCCTTAGCGAAAGGCTCCTTGAAGGGAAAGATGTAACTCTGTGAGATGAATTAACAGAACACAAAGCAGTTTCTCAGAAAGCTTCTTTCCACTTTTGAACGGAAGATATTTCCTTTTTCACCATAGCCCTCTATGGGCTTCCAAATATCCCTTTGCCAATTCCACAAGAACAGCCTTAGCGAAAGGCTTCTTGAAGGGAAAGATGTAACTCTTTGAGATGAGTTAACAGAACACAGAGCAGTTTCTCAGAAAGCTTCTTTCCACTTTTGAATGGAAGATATTTCCTTTTTCACCATAGACCTCTATGGGCTTCCAAATATCTCTTTGCCAATTCCACAAGAACAGCCTTAGCGAAAGGCTTCTTGAAGGGAAAGATGTAACTCTGTGAGATGAATTAACAGAACACAGAGCAGTTTCTCAGAAAGCTTCTTTCCACTTTTGAACGGAAGATATTTCCTTTTTCAACATAGCCCTCTATGGGTTTCTTAATATCCCTTTGCCAATTCCACAAGAACAGCCTTAGCGAAAGGCTTCGTGAAGGGAAAGATGTAACTCTGTGAGATGAATTAACAGAACACAGAGCAGTTTCTCAGAAAGCTTCTTTACAGTTTTGAACGGAAGATATTTCCTTTTTCACCATAGCCCTCTATGGGCTTCCAAATATCCCTTTGCCAATTCCACAAGAACAGCCTTAGCCAAAGGCTTCTTGAAGGGAAAGATGTAACTCTGTGAGATGAATTAACGGAACACAGAGCAGTTTCTCAGAAAGCTTCTTTCCAGTTTTGAACGGAAGGTATTTCCTTTTTCACCATAGCCCTCTATGGGCTTCCAAATATCCCTTTGCCAATTCCACAAGAACAGCCTTAGCGAAAGGCTTCTTGAAGGGAAAGATGTAACTCTGTGAGATGAATTAACAGAACACAGAGCAGTTTCTCAGAATGCTTCTTTCCATTTTTGAACGGAAGATATTTCCTTTTCCACCATAGCCCTCCATGGGCTTCCAAATATCCCTTTGCCAATTCCCCAAGAACAGCCTTAGCGAAAGGCTTCTTGAAGGGAAAGATGTAACTCTGTGAGATGAATTAACAGAGCACAGAGCAGTTTCTTAGAAAGCTTCTTTCCAGGTTTGAACGGAAGATATTTCCTTTTTCACCATAGCCCTCTATGGGCTTCCAAATATCCCTTTGCCAATTCCACAAGAACAGCCTTAGCGAAAGGCTCCTTGAAGGGAAAGATGTAACTCTGTGAGATGAATTAACAGAACACAAAGCAGTTTCTCAGAAAGCTTCTTTCCACTTTTGAACGGAAGATATTTCCTTTTTCACCATAGCCCTCTATGGGCTTCCAAATATCCCTTTGCCAATTCCACAAGAACAGCCTTAGCGAAAGGCTTCTTGAAGGGAAAGATGTAACTCTTTGAGATGAGTTAACAGAACACAGAGCAGTTTCTCAGAAAGCTTCTTTCCACTTTTGAATGGAAGATATTTCCTTTTTCACCATAGACCTCTATGGGCTTCCAAATATCTCTTTGCCAATTCCACAAGAACAGCCTTAGCGAAAGGCTTCTTGAAGGGAAAGATGTAACTCTGTGAGATGAATTAACAGAACACAGAGCAGTTTCTCAGAAAGCTTCTTTCCACTTTTGAACGGAAGATATTTCCTTTTTCAACATAGCCCTCTATGGGTTTCTTAATATCCCTTTGCCAATTCCACAAGAACAGCCTTAGCGAAAGGCTTCGTGAAGGGAAAGATGTAACTCTGTGAGATGAATTAACAGAACACAGAGCAGTTTCTCAGAAAGCTTCTTTACAGTTTTGAACGGAAGATATTTCCTTTTTCACCATAGCCCTCTATGGGCTTCCAAATATCCCTTTGCCAATTCCACAAGAACAGCCTTAGCCAAAGGCTTCTTGAAGGGAAAGATGTAACTCTGTGAGATGAATTAACGGAACACAGAGCAGTTTCTCAGAAAGCTTCTTTCCAGTTTTGAACGGAAGGTATTTCCTTTTTCACCATAGCCCTCTATGGGCTTCCAAATATCCCTTTGCCAATTCCACAAGAATAGCCTTAGCGAAAGACTTCTTGAAGGGAAAGATGAAACTCTGTGAGATGAATTAACAGAACACAGAGCAGTTTCTCAGAAAGCTTCTTTCCAATTTTGAACGGAAGATATTTCCTTTTTCACCATAGCCCTCTATGGGCTTCCAAATATACCTTTGCCAATTCCCCAAGAACAGCCTTAGCGAAAGGCTTCTTGAAGGGAAAGATGTAACTCTGTGAGATGAATTTACAGAACGCAGAGCAGTTTCTCAGAAAGCTTCTTTCCACTTTTGAACGGAAGATATTTCCTTTTTCACCATAGCCCTCTATGGGCTTCCAAATATCCCTTTGCCAATTCCAGAAGAACAGCCTTAGCGAAAGGCTTCTTGAAGGGAAAGATGTAACTCTGTGAGATGAATTAACAGAACACAGAGCAGTTTCTCAGAAAGCTTCTTTCCAATTTTGAACGGAAGATATTTCCTTTTTCACCATAGCCCTCTATGGGCTTCCAAATATCCCTTTGCCAATTCCCCAAGAACAGCCTTAGCGAAAGGCTTCTTGAAGGGAAAGATGCAACTCTGTGAGATGAATTTACAGAACACAGAGCAGTTTCTCAGAAAGCTTCTTTCCAGTTTTGAACGGAAGATATTTCCTTTTTCACCATAGCCCTCTATGGGGTTCCAAATATCCCTTTGCCAATTCCACAAGAACAGCCTTAGCGAAAGGCTTCTTGAAGGGAAAGATGTAACTCTGTGAGATGAATTAACAGAACACAGAGCAGTTTCTCAGAAAGCTTCTTTCCAATTTTGAACGGAAGATATTTCCTTTTCCACCATATCCCTCCATGGGCTTCCAAATATCCCTTTGCGAATTCCCCAAGAACAGCCTTAGCGAAAGGCTTCCTGAAGGGAAAGATGTACCTCTGTGAGATGAATTAACAGAACACAGAGCAGTTTCTCAGAAAGCTTCTTTCCAGTTTTGAACGGAAGATATTTCCTTTTTCACCATAGCCCTCTATGGGCTTCCAAATATCCCTTTGCCAATTCCCCAAGAACAGCCTTAGCGAAAGGCTTCTTGAAGGGAAAGATGCAACTCTGTGAGATGAATTTACAGAACACAGAGCAGTTTCTCAGATAGCTTCTTTCCAGTTTTGAACGGAAGATATTTACTTTTTCACCATAGCCCTCTAGGGGCTTCCAAATATCCCTTTGCCTATTCCCCAAGAACAGCCTTAGCGAAAGGCTTCTTGAAGGGAAAGATGTAACTCTGTGAGATGAATTTACAGAACACAGAGCAGTTTCTCAGAAAGCTTCTTTCCAGTTTTGAACGGAAGATATTTCCTTTTTCACCATAGCCCTCTATGGGCTTCCAAATATCCCTTTGCCAATTCCACAAGAACAGCCTTAGCGAAAGGCTTCTTGAAGGGAAAGATGTAACTCTGTGAGATGAATTAACAGAACACAGAGCAGTTTCTCAGAAAGCTTCTTTCCTCTTTTGAACGGAAGATATTTCCTTTTTCACCATATCCCTCTATGGGCTTCCAAATATCCCTTTGCCAATTCCACAAGAACAGCCTTAGCGAAAGGCTTCTTGAAGGGAAAGATGTAACTCTGTGAGATGAATTAACAGAACACAAAGCAGTTTCTCAGAAAGCTTCTTTCCACTTTTGAACGGAAGATATTTCCTTTTTCACCATAAACATCTATGGGTTTCCAAATATCCCTTTGCCAATTCCACAAGAACAGCCTTAGCGAAAGGCTTCTTGAAGGGAAAGATGTAACTCTGTGAGGTGAATTAACAGAACACAGAGCAGTTTCTCAGAAAGCTTCTTTCCACTTTTGAACGGAAGATATTTCCTTTTTCACCATAGCCCTCTATGGGCTTCCAAATATCCCTTTGCCAATTCCACAAGAACAGCCTTAGCGAAAGGCTTCTTGAAGGGAAAGATGTATCTCTGTGAGATGAATTAACAGAACACGGAGCAGTTTCTCAGAAAGCTTCTTTCCGGTTTTGAACGGAAGATATTTCCTTTTTCACCATAGCCCTCTATTGGCTTCCAAATATCCCTTTGCCAATTCCACAAGAACAGCCTTAGCGAAAGGCTTCTTGAAGGGAAAGATGTAACTCTGTGAGATGAATTAACAGAACACAGAGCAGTTTCTCAGAAAGCTTCTTTCCAGTTTTGAACGGAAGATATTTCCTTTTTCACCATAGCCCTCTATGGGCTTCCAAATATCCGTTTGCCAATTCCACAAGAACAGCCTTAGCGAAAGGTTTCTTGAAGGGAAAGATGTAACTCTGTGAGATGAATTAACAGAACACAGAGCAGTTTCTCAGAAAGCTTCTTTCCAGTTTTGAACGGAAGATATTTACTTTTTCACCATAGCCCTCTATGGGCTTCCAAATATCCCTTTGCCAATTCCACAAGAACAGCCTTAGCGAAAGGCTTCTTGAAGGGAAAGATGTAACTCTGTGAGATGAATTAACAGAACACAGAGCAGTTTCTCAGAAATCTTCTTTCCAGTTTTGAACGGAAGATATTTCCTTTTCCACCATAGCCCTCCATGGGCTTCCAAATATCCCTTTGCCAATTCCCCAAGAACAGCCTTAGCGAAAGGCTTCTTGAAGGGAAAGATGTAACTCTGTGAGATGAATTAACAGAACACAGAGCAGTTTCTCAGAAAGCTTGTTTCCAGTTTTGAACGGAAGATATTTCCTTTTTCACCATAGCCCTCTATGGGCTTCCAAATATCCCTTTGCCAATTCCACAAGAACAGCCTTAGCGAAAGGCTTCTTGAAGGGAAAGATGTAACTCTTTGAGATGAGATAACAGAACAAGGAAGAGTTTCTGAGAAAGATTCTTTCCACTTTTGAATGGAAGATATTTCCTTTTTCACCATAGCCCTCTAGGGGCTTCCAAATATCCCTTTGCCAATTCCACAAGAACAGCCTTAGCGAAAGGCTTCTTGAAGGGAAAGATGTAACTCTGTGAGCTGAATTAACAGAACACAGAGCAGTTTCTCAGAAAGCTTCTTTCCAGTTTTGAACCGAAGATATTTCCTTTTTCACCATAGCCCTCTATGGGCTTCCAAATATCCCTTTGCCAATTCCACAAGAACAGCCTTAGCGAAAGGCTTCTTGAAGGGAAAGATGTAACTCTGTGAGATGAATTAACAGAACACAGAGCAGTTTCTCAGAAAGCTTCTTTCCAGTTTTGAACGGAAGATATTTCCTTTTTCACCATAGCCCTCTATGGGCTTCCAAATATCCCTTTGCCAATTCCCCAAGAACAGCCTAAGCGAAAGGCTTCTTGAAGGGAAAGATGTAACTCTGTGAGATGAATTAACAGAACACAGAGCAGTTTCTTAGAAAGCTTCTTTCCAGGTTTGAACGGAAGTTATTTACTTTTTCACCATAGCCCTCTATGGGCTTCCAAATATCCCTTTGCCAATTCCACAAGAACAGCCTTAGCGAAAGGCTCCTTGAAGGGAAAGATGTAACTCTGTGAGATGAATTAACAGAACACAAAGCAGTTTCGCAGAAAGCTTCTTTCCAGTTTTGAACGGAAGATATTTCCTTTTTCACCATAGCCCTCTATGGGCTTCCAAATATCCCTTTGCCAATTCCACAAGAACAGCCTTAGCGAAAGGCTTCTTGAAGGGAAAGATGTAACTCTGTGAGATGAATTAACAGAACACAGAGCAGTTTCTCAGAAAGCTTCTTTCCAGTTTTGAACGGAAGATATTTCCTTTTTCACAATAGCCCTCTATGGGCTTCCAAATATCCGTTTGCCAATTCCACAAGAACAGCCTTAGCGAAAGGTTTCTTGAAGGGAATGATGTAACTCTGTGAGATGAATTAACAGAACACAGAGCAGTTTCTCAGAAAGCTTCTTTCCACTTTTGAACGGAAGATATTTCCTTTTTCACCATAGCCCTCTATGGGCTTCCAAATATCCCTTTGCCAATTCCACAAGAACAGCCTTAGCGAAAGGCTTCTTGAAGGGAAAGATGTAACTCTTTGAGATGAGTTAACAGAACACAGAGCAGTTTCTCAGAAAGCTTCTTTCCACTTTTGAATGGAAGATATTTCCTTTTTCACCATAGACCTCTATGGGCTTCCAAATATCTCTTTGCCAATTCCACAAGAACAGCCTTAGCGAAAGGCTTCTTGAAGGGAAAGATGTAACTCTGTGAGATGAATTAACAGAACACAGAGCAGTTTCTCAGAAAGCTTCTTTCCACTTTTGAACGGAAGATATTTCCTTTTTCAATATAGCCCTCTGTGGGTTTCTTAATATCCCTTTGCCAATTCCACAAGAACAGCCTTAGCGAAAGGCTTCGTGAAGGGAAAGATGTAACTCTGTGAGATGAATTAACAGAACACAGAGCAGTTTCTCAGAAAGCTTCTTTACAGTTTTGAACGGAAGATATTTCCTTTTTCACCATAGCCCTCTATGGGCTTCCAAATATCCCTTTGCCAATTCCACAAGAACAGCCTTAGCCAAAGGCTTCTTGAAGGGAAAGATGTAACTCTGTGAGATGAATTAACGGAACACAGAGCAGTTTCTCAGAAAGCTTCTTTCCAGTTTTGAACGGAAGGTATTTCCTTTTTCACCATAGCCCTCTATGGGCTTCCAAATATCCCTTTGCCAATTCCACAAGAATAGCCTTAGCGAAAGACTTCTTGAAGGGAAAGATGAAACTCTGTGAGATGAATTAACAGAACACAGAGCAGTTTCTCAGAAAGCTTCTTTCCAATTTTGAACGGAAGATATTTCCTTTTTCACCATAGCCCTCTATGGGCTTCCAAATATACCTTTGCCAATTCCCCAAGAACAGCCTTAGCGAAAGGCTTCTTGAAGGGAAAGATGTAACTCTGTGAGATGAATTTACAGAACGCAGAGCAGTTTCTCAGAAAGCTTCTTTCCACTTTTGAACGGAAGATATTTCCTTTTTCACCATAGCCCTCTATGGGCTTCCAAATATCCCTTTGCCAATTCCAGAAGAACAGCCTTAGCGAAAGGCTTCTTGAAGGGAAAGATGTAACTCTGTGAGATGAATTAACAGAACACAGAGCAGTTTCTCAGAAAGCTTCTTTCCAATTTTGAACGGAAGATATTTCCTTTTTCACCATAGCCCTCTATGGGCTTCCAAATATCCCTTTGCCAATTCCCCAAGAACAGCCTTAGCGAAAGGCTTCTTGAAGGGAAAGATGCAACTCTGTGAGATGAATTTACAGAACACAGAGCAGTTTCTCAGAAAGCTTCTTTCCAGTTTTGAACGGAAGATATTTCCTTTTTCACCATAGCCCTCTATGGGCTTCCAAATATCCCTTTGCCAATTCCACAAGAACAGCCTTAGCGAAAGGCTTCTTGAAGGGAAAGATGTAACTCTGTGAGATGAATTAACAGAACACAGAGCAGTTTCTCAGAAAGCTTCTTTCCAATTTTGAACGGAAGATATTTCCTTTTCCACCATAGCCCTCCATGGGCTTCCAAATATCCCTTTGCGAATTCCCCAAGAACAGCCTTAGCGAAAGGCTTCCTGAAGGGAAAGATGTACCTCTGTGAGATGAATTAACAGAACACAGAGCAGTTTCTCAGAAAGCTTCTTTCCAGTTTTGAACGGAAGATATTTCCTTTTTCACCATAGCCCTCTATGGGCTTCCAAATATCCCTTTGCCAATTCCCCAAGAACAGCCTTAGCGAAAGGCTTCTTGAAGGGAAAGATGCAACTCTGTGAGATGAATTTACAGAACACAGAGCAGTTTCTCAGATAGCTTCTTTCCAGTTTTGAACGGAAGATATTTACTTTTTCACCATAGCCCTCTAGGGGCTTCCAAATATCCCTTTGCCTATTCCCCAAGAACAGCCTTAGCGAAAGGCTTCTTGAAGGGAAAGATGTAACTCTGTGAGATGAATTTACAGAACACAGAGCAGTTTCTCAGAAAGCTTCTTTCCAGTTTTGAACGGAAGATATTTCCTTTTTCACCATAGCCCTCTATGGGCTTCCAAATATCCCTTTGCCAATTCCACAAGAACAGCCTTAGCGAAAGGCTTCTTGAAGGGAAAGATGTAACTCTGTGAGATGAATTAACAGAACACAGAGCAGTTTCTCAGAAAGCTTCTTTCCTCTTTTGAACGGAAGATATTTCCTTTTTCACCATATCCCTCTATGGGCTTCCAAATATCCCTTTGCCAATTCCACAAGAACAGCCTTAGCGAAAGGCTTCTTGAAGGGAAAGATGTAACTCTGTGAGATGAATTAACAGAACACAAAGCAGTTTCTCAGAAAGCTTCTTTCCACTTTTGAACGGAAGATATTTCCTTTTTCACCATAACCATCTATGGGTTTCCAAATATCCCTTTGCCAATTCCACAAGAACAGCCTTAGCGAAAGGCTTCTTGAAGGGAAAGATGTAACTCTGTGAGGTGAATTAACAGAACACAGAGCAGTTTCTCAGAAAGCTTCTTTCCACTTTTGAACGGAAGATATTTCCTTTTTCACCATAGCCCTCTATGGGCTTCCAAATATCCCTTTGCCAATTCCACAAGAACAGCCTTAGCGAAAGGCTTCTTGAAGGGAAAGATGTATCTCTGTGAGATGAATTAACAGAACACGGAGCTGTTTCTCAGAAAGCTTCTTTCCGGTTTTGAACGGAAGATATTTCCTTTTTCACCATAGCCCTCTATTGGCTTCCAAATATCCCTTTGCCAATTCCACAAGAACAGCCTTAGCGAAAGGCTTCTTGAAGGGAAAGATGTAACTCTGTGAGATGAATTAACAGAACACAGAGCAGTTTCTCAGAAAGCTTCTTTCCAGTTTTGAACGGAAGATATTTCCTTTTTCACCATAGCCCTCTATGGGCTTCCAAATATCCGTTTGCCAATTCCACAAGAACAGCCTTAGCGAAAGGTTTCTTGAAGGGAAAGATGTAACTCTGTGAGATGAATTAACAGAACACAGAGCAGTTTCTCAGAAAGCTTCTTTCCAGTTTTGAACGGAAGATATTTACTTTTTCACCATAGCCCTCTATGGGCTTCCAAATATCCCTTTGCCAATTCCACAAGAACAGCCTTAGCGAAAGGCTTCTTGAAGGGAAAGATGTAACTCTGTGAGATGAATTAACAGAACACAGAGCAGTTTCTCAGAAATCTTCTTTCCAGTTTTGAACGGAAGATATTTCCTTTTCCACCATAGCCCTCCATGGGCTTCCAAATATCCCTTTGCCAATTCCCCAAGAACAGCCTTAGCGAAAGGCTTCTTGAAGGGAAAGATGTAACTCTGTGAGATGAATTAACAGAACACAGAGCAGTTTCTCAGAAAGCTTTTTTCCAGTTTTGAACGGAAGATATTTCCTTTTTCACCATAGCCCTCTATGGGCTTCCAAATATCCCTTTGCCAATTCCACAAGAACAGCCTTAGCGAAAGGCTTCTTGAAGGGAAAGATGTAACTCTTTGAGATGAGATAACAGAACAAGGAAGAGTTTCTGAGAAAGATTCTTTCCACTTTTGAATGGAAGATATTTCCTTTTTCACCATAGCCCTCTAGGGGCTTCCAAATATCCCTTTGCCAATTCCACAAGAACAGCCTTAGCGAAAGGCTTCTTGAAGGGAAAGATGTAACTCTGTGAGCTGAATTAACAGAACACAGAGCAGTTTCTCAGAAAGCTTCTTTCCAGTTTTGAACCGAAGATATTTCCTTTTTCACCATAGCCCTCTATGGGCTTCCAAATATCCCTTTGCCAATTCCACAAGAACAGCCTTAGCGAAAGGCTTCTTGAAGGGAAAGATGTAACTCTGTGAGATGAATTAACAGAACACAGAGCAGTTTCTCAGAAAGCTTCTTTCCAGTTTTGAACGGAAGATATTTCCTTTTTCACCATAGCCCTCTATGGGCTTCCAAATATCCCTTTGCCAATTCCCCAAGAACAGCCTAAGCGAAAGGCTTCTTGAAGGGAAAGATGTAACTCTGTGAGATGAATTAACAGAACACAGAGCAGTTTCTTAGAAAGCTTCTTTCCAGGTTTGAACGGAAGTTATTTACTTTTTCACCATAGCCCTCTATGGGCTTCCAAATATCCCTTTGCCAATTCCACAAGAACAGCCTTAGCGAAAGGCTCCTTGAAGGGAAAGATGTAACTCTGTGAGATGAATTAACAGAACACAAAGCAGTTTCGCAGAAAGCTTCTTTCCAGTTTTGAACGGAAGATATTTCCTTTTTCACCATAGCCCTCTATGGGCTTCCAAATATCCCTTTGCCAATTCCACAAGAACAGCCTTAGCGAAAGGCTTCTTGAAGGGAAAGATGTAACTCTGTGAGATGAATTAACAGAACACAGAGCAGTTTCTCAGAAAGCTTCTTTCCAGTTTTGAACGGAAGATATTTCCTTTTTCACAATAGCCCTCTATGGGCTTCCAAATATCCGTTTGCCAATTCCACAAGAACAGCCTTAGCGAAAGGTTTCTTGAAGGGAATGATGTAACTCTGTGAGATGAATTAACAGAACACAGAGCAGTTTCTCAGAAAGCTTCTTTCCACTTTTGAACGGAAGATATTTCCTTTTTCACCATAGCCCTCTATGGGCTTCCAAATATCCCTTTGCCAATTCCACAAGAACAGCCTTAGCGAAAGGCTTCTTGAAGGGAAAGATGTAACTCTTTGAGATGAGTTAACAGAACACAGAGCAGTTTCTCAGAAAGCTTCTTTCCAGTTTTGAACCGAAGATATTTCCTTTTTCACCATAGCCCTCTATGGGCTTCCAAATATCCCTTTGCCAATTCCACAAGAACAGCCTTAGCGAAAGGCTTCTTGAAGGGAAAGATGTAACTCTGTGAGATGAATTAACAGAACACAGAGCAGTTTCTCAGAAAGCTTCTTTCCAGTTTTGAACGGAAGATATTTCCTTTTTCACCATAGCCCTCTATGGGCTTCCAAATATCCCTTTGCCAATTCCCCAAGAACAGCCTAAGCGAAAGGCTTCTTGAAGGGAAAGATGTAACTCTGTGAGATGAATTAACAGAACACAGAGCAGTTTCTTAGAAAGCTTCTTTCCAGGTTTGAACGGAAGTTATTTACTTTTTCACCATAGCCCTCTATGGGCTTCCAAATATCCCTTTGCCAATTCCACAAGAACAGCCTTAGCGAAAGGCTCCTTGAAGGGAAAGATGTAACTCTGTGAGATGAATTAACAGAACACAAAGCAGTTTCGCAGAAAGCTTCTTTCCAGTTTTGAACGGAAGATATTTCCTTTTTCACCATAGCCCTCTATGGGCTTCCAAATATCCCTTTGCCAATTCCACAAGAACAGCCTTAGCGAAAGGCTTCTTGAAGGGAAAGATGTAACTCTGTGAGATGAATTAACAGAACACAGAGCAGTTTCTCAGAAAGCTTCTTTCCAGTTTTGAACGGAAGATATTTCCTTTTTCACAATAGCCCTCTATGGGCTTCCAAATATCCGTTTGCCAATTCCACAAGAACAGCCTTAGCGAAAGGTTTCTTGAAGGGAATGATGTAACTCTGTGAGATGAATTAACAGAACACAGAGCAGTTTCTCAGAAAGCTTCTTTCCGGTTTTGAACGGAAGATAATTCTTTTTCACCATAGCCCTCTATGGGCTTCCAAATATCCCTTTGCCAATTCCACAAGAACAGCCTTAGCGAACGGCTTCTTGAAGGGAAAGATGTAACTCTGTGAGGTGAATTAACAGAACACAGAGCAGTTTCTCAGAAAGCTTCTTTCCACTTTTGAACGGAAGATATTTCCTTTTTCACCATAGCCCTCTATGGGCTTCCAAATATCCCTTTGCCAATTCCACAAGAACAGCCTTAGCGAAAGGCTTCTTGAAGGGAAAGATGTATCTCTGTGAGATGAATTAACAGAACACGGAGCTGTTTCTCAGAAAGCTTCTTTCCGGTTTTGAACGGAAGATATTTCCTTTTTCACCATAGCCCTCTATTGGCTTCCAAATATCCCTTTGCCAATTCCACAAGAACAGCCTTAGCGAAAGGCTTCTTGAAGGGAAAGATGTAACTCTGTGAGATGAATTAACAGAACACAGAGCAGTTTCTCAGAAAGCTTCTTTCCAGTTTTGAACGGAAGATATTTCCTTTTTCACCATAGCCCTCTATGGGCTTCCAAATATCCGTTTGCCAATTCCACAAGAACAGCCTTAGCGAAAGGTTTCTTGAAGGGAAAGATGTAACTCTGTGAGATGAATTAACAGAACACAGAGCAGTTTCTCAGAAAGCTTCTTTCCAGTTTTGAACGGAAGATATTTACTTTTTCACCATAGCCCTCTATGGGCTTCCAAATATCCCTTTGCCAATTCCACAAGAACAGCCTTAGCGAAAGGCTTCTTGAAGGGAAAGATGTAACTCTGTGAGATGAATTAACAGAACACAGAGCAGTTTCTCAGAAATCTTCTTTCCAGTTTTGAACGGAAGATATTTCCTTTTCCACCATAGCCCTCCATGGGCTTCCAAATATCCCTTTGCCAATTCCCCAAGAACAGCCTTAGCGAAAGGCTTCTTGAAGGGAAAGATGTAACTCTGTGAGATGAATTAACAGAACACAGAGCAGTTTCTCAGAAAGCTTTTTTCCAGTTTTGAACGGAAGATATTTCCTTTTTCACCATAGCCCTCTATGGGCTTCCAAATATCCCTTTGCCAATTCCACAAGAACAGCCTTAGCGAAAGGCTTCTTGAAGGGAAAGATGTAACTCTTTGAGATGAGATAACAGAACAAGGAAGAGTTTCTGAGAAAGATTCTTTCCACTTTTGAATGGAAGATATTTCCTTTTTCACCATAGCCCTCTAGGGGCTTCCAAATATCCCTTTGCCAATTCCACAAGAACAGCCTTAGCGAAAGGCTTCTTGAAGGGAAAGATGTAACTCTGTGAGCTGAATTAACAGAACACAGAGCAGTTTCTCAGAAAGCTTCTTTCCAGTTTTGAACCGAAGATATTTCCTTTTTCACCATAGCCCTCTATGGGCTTCCAAATATCCCTTTGCCAATTCCACAAGAACAGCCTTAGCGAAAGGCTTCTTGAAGGGAAAGATGTAACTCTGTGAGATGAATTAACAGAACACAGAGCAGTTTCTCAGAAAGCTTCTTTCCAGTTTTGAACGGAAGATATTTCCTTTTTCACCATAGACCTCTATGGGCTTCCAAATATCCCTTTGCCAATTCCCCAAGAACAGCCTAAGCGAAAGGCTTCTTGAAGGGAAAGATGTAACTCTGTGAGATGAATTAACAGAACACAGAGCAGTTTCTTAGAAAGCTTCTTTCCAGGTTTGAACGGAAGTTATTTACTTTTTCACCATAGCCCTCTATGGGCTTCCAAATATCCCTTTGCCAATTCCACAAGAACAGCCTTAGCGAAAGGCTCCTTGAAGGGAAAGATGTAACTCTGTGAGATGAATTAACAGAACACAAAGCAGTTTCGCAGAAAGCTTCTTTCCAGTTTTGAACGGAAGATATTTCCTTTTTCACCATAGCCCTCTATGGGCTTCCAAATATCCCTTTGCCAATTCCACAAGAACAGCCTTAGCGAAAGGCTTCTTGAAGGGAAAGATGTAACTCTGTGAGATGAATTAACAGAACACAGAGCAGTTTCTCAGAAAGCTTCTTTCCAGTTTTGAACGGAAGATATTTCCTTTTTCACAATAGCCCTCTATGGGCTTCCAAATATCCGTTTGCCAATTCCACAAGAACAGCCTTAGCGAAAGGTTTCTTGAAGGGAATGATGTAACTCTGTGAGATGAATTAACAGAACACAGAGCAGTTTCTCAGAAAGCTTCTTTCCACTTTTGAACGGAAGATATTTCCTTTTTCACCATAGCCCTCTATGGGCTTCCAAATATCCCTTTGCCAATTCCACAAGAACAGCCTTAGCGAAAGGCTTCTTGAAGGGAAAGATGTAACTCTTTGAGATGAGTTAACAGAACACAGAGCAGTTTCTCAGAAAGCTTCTTTCCAGTTTTGAACCGAAGATATTTCCTTTTTCACCATAGCCCTCTATGGGCTTCCAAATATCCCTTTGCCAATTCCACAAGAACAGCCTTAGCGAAAGGCTTCTTGAAGGGAAAGATGTAACTCTGTGAGATGAATTAACAGAACACAGAGCAGTTTCTCAGAAAGCTTCTTTCCAGTTTTGAACGGAAGATATTTCCTTTTTCACCATAGCCCTCTATGGGCTTCCAAATATCCCTTTGCCAATTCCCCAAGAACAGCCTAAGCGAAAGGCTTCTTGAAGGGAAAGATGTATCTCTGTGAGATGAATTAACAGAACACAGAGCAGTTTCTTAGAAAGCTTCTTTCCAGGTTTGAACGGAAGTTATTTACTTTTTCACCATAGCCCTCTATGGGCTTCCAAATATCCCTTTGCCAATTCCACAAGAACAGCCTTAGCGAAAGGCTCCTTGAAGGGAAAGATGTAACTCTGTGAGATGAATTAACAGAACACAAAGCAGTTTCGCAGAAAGCTTCTTTCCAGTTTTGAACGGAAGATATTTCCTTTTTCACCATAGCCCTCTATGGGCTTCCAAATATCCCTTTGCCAATTCCACAAGAGCAGCCTTAGCGAAAGGCTTCTTGAAGGGAAAGATGTAACTCTGTGAGATGAATTAACAGAACACAGAGCAGTTTCTCAGAAAGCTTCTTTCCAGTTTTGAACGGAAGATATTTCCTTTTTCACAATAGCCCTCTATGGGCTTCCAAATATCCGTTTGCCAATTCCACAAGAACAGCCTTAGCGAAAGGTTTCTTGAAGGGAATGATGTAACTCTGTGAGATGAATTAACAGAACACAGAGCAGTTTCTCAGAAAGCTTCTTTCCACTTTTGAACGGAAGATATTTCCTTTTTCACCATAGCCCTCTATGGGCTTCCAAATATCCCTTTGCCAATTCCACAAGAACAGCCTTAGCGAAAGGCTTCTTGAAGGGAAAGATGTAACTCTTTGAGATGAGTTAACAGAACACAGAGCAGTTTCTCAGAAAGCTTCTTTCCACTTTTGAATGGAAGATATTTCCTTTTTCACCATAGACCTCTATGGGCTTCCAAATATCTCTTTGCCAATTCCACAAGAACAGCCTTAGCGAAAGGCTTCTTGAAGGGAAAGATGTAACTCTGTGAGATGAATTAACAGAACACAGAGCAGTTTCTCAGAAAGCTTCTTTCCACTTTTGAACGGAAGATATTTCCTTTTTCAACATAGCCCTCTATGGGTTTCTTAATATCCCTTTGCCAATTCCACAAGAACAGCCTTAGCGAAAGGCTTCGTGAAGGGAAAGATGTAACTCTGTGAGATGAATTAACAGAACACAGAGCAGTTTCTCAGAAAGCTTCTTTACAGTTTTGAACGGAAGATATTTCCTTTTTCACCATAGCCCTCTATGGGCTTCCAAATATCCCTTTGCCAATTCCACAAGAACAGCCTTAGCCAAAGGCTTCTTGAAGGGAAAGATGTAACTCTGTGAGATGAATTAACGGAACACAGAGCAGTTTCTCAGAAAGCTTCTTTCCAGTTTTGAACGGAAGGTATTTCCTTTTTCACCATAGCCCTCTATGGGCTTCCAAATATCCCTTTGCCAATTCCACAAGAATAGCCTTAGCGAAAGACTTCTTGAAGGGAAAGATGAAACTCTGTGAGATGAATTAACAGAACACAGAGCAGTTTCTCAGAAAGCTTCTTTCCAATTTTGAACGGAAGATATTTCCTTTTTCACCATAGCCCTCTATGGGCTTCCAAATATACCTTTGCCAATTCCCCAAGAACAGCCTTAGCGAAAGGCTTCTTGAAGGGAAAGATGTAACTCTGTGAGATGAATTTACAGAACGCAGAGCAGTTTCTCAGAAAGCTTCTTTCCACTTTTGAACGGAAGATATTTCCTTTTTCACCATAGCCCTCTATGGGCTTCCAAATATCCCTTTGCCAATTCCAGAAGAACAGCCTTAGCGAAAGGCTTCTTGAAGGGAAAGATGTAACTCTGTGAGATGAATTAACAGAACACAGAGCAGTTTCTCAGAAAGCTTCTTTCCAATTTTGAACGGAAGATATTTCCTTTTTCACCATAGCCCTCTATGGGCTTCCAAATATCCCTTTGCCAATTCCCCAAGAACAGCCTTAGCGAAAGGCTTCTTGAAGGGAAAGATGCAACTCTGTGAGATGAATTTACAGAACACAGAGCAGTTTCTCAGAAAGCTTCTTTCCAGTTTTGAACGGAAGATATTTCCTTTTTCACCATAGCCCTCTATGGGCTTCCAAATATCCCTTTGCCAATTCCACAAGAACAGCCTTAGCGAAAGGCTTCTTGAAGGGAAAGATGTAACTCTGTGAGATGAATTAACAGAACACAGAGCAGTTTCTCAGAAAGCTTCTTTCCAATTTTGAACGGAAGATATTTCCTTTTCCACCATAGCCCTCCATGGGCTTCCAAATATCCCTTTGCGAATTCCCCAAGAACAGCCTTAGCGAAAGGCTTCCTGAAGGGAAAGATGTACCTCTGTGAGATGAATTAACAGAACACAGAGCAGTTTCTCAGAAAGCTTCTTTCCACTTTTGAACGGAAGATATTTCCTTTTTCACCATAGCCCTCTATGGGCTTCCAAATATCCCTTTGCCAATTCCCCAAGAACAGCCTTAGCGAAAGGCTTCTTGAAGGGAAAGATGCAACTCTGTGAGATGAATTTACAGAACACAGAGCAGTTTCTCAGATAGCTTCTTTCCAGTTTTGAACGGAAGATATTTACTTTTTCACCATAGCCCTCTAGGGGCTTCCAAATATCCCTTTGCCTATTCCCCAAGAACAGCCTTAGCGAAAGGCTTCTTGAAGGGAAAGATGTAACTCTGTGAGATGAATTTACAGAACACAGAGCAGTTTCTCAGAAAGCTTCTTTCCAGTTTTGAACGGAAGATATTTCCTTTTTCACCATAGCCCTCTATGGGCTTCCAAATATCCCTTTGCCAATTCCACAAGAACAGCCTTAGCGAAAGGCTTCTTGAAGGGAAAGATGTAACTCTGTGAGATGAATTAACAGAACACAGAGCAGTTTCTCAGAAAGCTTCTTTCCTCTTTTGAACGGAAGATATTTCCTTTTTCACCATATCCCTCTATGGGCTTCCAAATATCCCTTTGCCAATTCCACAAGAACAGCCTTAGCGAAAGGCTTCTTGAAGGGAAAGATGTAACTCTGTGAGATGAATTAACAGAACACAAAGCAGTTTCTCAGAAAGCTTCTTTCCACTTTTGAACGGAAGATATTTCCTTTTTCACCATAACCATCTATGGGTTTCCAAATATCCCTTTGCCAATTCCACAAGAACAGCCTTAGCGAAAGGCTTCTTGAAGGGAAAGATGTAACTCTGTGAGGTGAATTAACAGAACACAGAGCAGTTTCTCAGAAAGCTTCTTTCCACTTTTGAACGGAAGATATTTCCTTTTTCACCATAGCCCTCTATGGGCTTCCAAATATCCCTTTGCCAATTCCACAAGAACAGCCTTAGCGAAAGGCTTCTTGAAGGGAAAGATGTATCTCTGTGAGATGAATTAACAGAACACTTAGCTGTTTCTCAGAAAGCTTCTTTCCGGTTTTGAACGGAAGATATTTCCTTTTTCACCATAGCCCTGTATTGGCTTCCAAATATCCCTTTGCCAATTCCACAAGAACAGCCTTAGCGAAAGGCTTCTTGAAGGGAAAGATGTAACTCTGTGAGATGAATTAACAGAACACAGAGCAGTTTCTCAGAAAGCTTCTTTCCAGTTTTGAACGGAAGATATTTCCTTTTTCACCATAGCCCTCTATGGGCTTCCAAATATCCGTTTGCCAATTCCACAAGAACAGCCTTAGCGAAAGGTTTCTTGAAGGGAAAGATGTAACTCTGTGAGATGAATTAACAGAACACAGAGCAGTTTCTCAGAAAGCTTCTTTCCAGTTTTGAACGGAAGATATTTACTTTTTCACCATAGCCCTCTATGGGCTTCCAAATATCCCTTTGCCAATTCCACAAGAACAGCCTTAGCGAAAGGCTTCTTGAAGGGAAAGATGTAACTCTGTGAGATGAATTAACAGAACACAGAGCAGTTTCTCAGAAATCTTCTTTCCAGTTTTGAACGGAAGATATTTCCTTTTCCACCATAGCCCTCCATGGGCTTCCAAATATCCCTTTGCCAATTCCCCAAGAACAGCCTTAGCGAAAGGCTTCTTGAAGGGAAAGATGTAACTCTGTGAGATGAATTAACAGAACACAGAGCAGTTTCTCAGAAAGCTTTTTTCCAGTTTTGAACGGAAGATATTTCCTTTTTCACCATAGCCCTCTATGGGCTTCCAAATATCCCTTTGCCAATTCCACAAGAACAGCCTTAGCGAAAGGCTTCTTGAAGGGAAAGATGTAACTCTTTGAGATGAGATAACAGAACAAGGAAGAGTTTCTGAGAAAGATTCTTTCCACTTTTGAATGGAAGATATTTCCTTTTTCACCATAGCCCTCTAGGGGCTTCCAAATATCCCTTTGCCAATTCCACAAGAACAGCCTTAGCGAAAGGCTTCTTGAAGGGAAAGATGTAACTCTGTGAGCTGAATTAACAGAACACAGAGCAGTTTCTCAGAAATCTTCTTTCCAGTTTTGAACCGAAGATATTTCCTTTTTCACCATAGCCCTCTATGGGCTTCCAAATATCCCTTTGCCAATTCCACAAGAACAGCCTTAGCGAAAGGCTTCTTGAAGGGAAAGATGTAACTCTGTGAGATGAATTAACAGAACACAGAGCAGTTTCTCAGAAAGCTTCTTTCCAGTTTTGAACGGAAGATATTTCCTTTTTCACCATAGCCCTCTATGGGCTTCCAAATATCCCTTTGCCAATTCCCCAAGAACAGCCTAAGCGAAAGGCTTCTTGAAGGGAAAGATGTAACTCTGTGAGATGAATTAACAGAACACAGAGCAGTTTCTTAGAAAGCTTCTTTCCAGGTTTGAACGGAAGTTATTTACTTTTTCACCATAGCCCTCTATGGGCTTCCAAATATCCCTTTGCCAATTCCACAAGAACAGCCTTAGCGAAAGGCTCCTTGAAGGGAAAGATGTAACTCTGTGAGATGAATTAACAGAACACAAAGCAGTTTCGCAGAAAGCTTCTTTCCAGTTTTGAACGGAAGATATTTCCTTTTTCACCATAGCCCTCTATGGGCTTCCAAATATCCCTTTGCCAATTCCACAAGAACAGCCTTAGCGAAAGGCTTCTTGAAGGGAAAGATGTAACTCTGTGAGATGAATTAACAGAACACAGAGCAGTTTCTCAGAAAGCTTCTTTCCAGTTTTGAACGGAAGATATTTCCTTTTTCACAATAGCCCTCTATGGGCTTCCAAATATCCGTTTGCCAATTCCACAAGAACAGCCTTAGCGAAAGGTTTCTTGAAGGGAATGATGTAACTCTGTGAGATGAATTAACAGAACACAGAGCAGTTTCTCAGAAAGCTTCTTTCCACTTTTGAACGGAAGATATTTCCTTTTTCACCATAGCCCTCTATGGGCTTCCAAATATCCCTTTGCCAATTCCACAAGAACAGCCTTAGCGAAAGGCTTCTTGAAGGGAAAGATGTAACTCTTTGAGATGAGTTAACAGAACACAGAGCAGTTTCTCAGAAAGCTTCTTTCCACTTTTGAATGGAAGATATTTCCTTTTTCACCATAGACCTCTATGGGCTTCCAAATATCTCTTTGCCAATTCCACAAGAACAGCCTTAGCGAAAGGCTTCTTGAAGGGAAAGATGTAACTCTGTGAGATGAATTAACAGAACACAGAGCAGTTTCTCAGAAAGCTTCTTTCCACTTTTGAACGGAAGATATTTCCTTTTTCAACATAGCCCTCTATGGGTTTCTTAATATCCCTTTGCCAATTCCACAAGAACAGCCTTAGCGAAAGGCTTCGTGAAGGGAAAGATGTAACTCTGTGAGATGAATTAACAGAACACAGAGCAGTTTCTCAGAAAGCTTCTTTACAGTTTTGAACGGAAGATATTTCCTTTTTCACCATAGCCCTCTATGGGCTTCCAAATATCCCTTTGCCAATTCCACAAGAACAGCCTTAGCCAAAGGCTTCTTGAAGGGAAAGATGTAACTCTGTGAGATGAATTAACGGAACACAGAGCAGTTTCTCAGAAAGCTTCTTTCCAGTTTTGAACGGAAGGTATTTCCTTTTTCACCATAGCCCTCTATGGGCTTCCAAATATCCCTTTGCCAATTCCACAAGAATAGCCTTAGCGAAAGACTTCTTGAAGGGAAAGATGAAACTCTGTGAGATGAATTAACAGAACACAGAGCAGTTTCTCAGAAAGCTTCTTTCCAATTTTGAACGGAAGATATTTCCTTTTTCACCATAGCCCTCTACGGGCTTCCAAATATACCTTTGCCAATTCCCCAAGAACAGCCTTAGCGAAAGGCTTCTTGAAGGGAAAGATGTAACTCTGTGAGATGAATTTACAGAACGCAGAGCAGTTTCTCAGAAAGCTTCTTTCCACTTTTGAACGGAAGATATTTCCTTTTTCACCATAGCCCTCTATGGGCTTCCAAATATCCCTTTGCCAATTCCAGAAGAACAGCCTTAGCGAAAGGCTTCTTGAAGGGAAAGATGTAACTCTGTGAGATGAATTAACAGAACACAGAGCAGTTTCTCAGAAAGCTTCTTTCCAATTTTGAACGGAAGATATTTCCTTTTTCACCATAGCCCTCTATGGGCTTCCAAATATCCCTTTGCCAATTCCCCAAGAACAGCCTTAGCGAAAGGCTTCTTGAAGGGAAAGATGCAACTCTGTGAGATGAATTTACAGAACACAGAGCAGTTTCTCAGAAAGCTTCTTTCCAGTTTTGAACGGAAGATATTTCCTTTTTCACAATAGCCCTCTATGGGCTTCCAAATATCCGTTTGCCAATTCCACAAGAACAGCCTTAGCGAAAGGTTTCTTGAAGGGAATGATGTAACTCTGTGAGATGAATTAACAGAACACAGAGCAGTTTCTCAGAAAGCTTCTTTCCACTTTTGAACGGAAGATATTTCCTTTTTCACCATAGCCCTCTATGGGCTTCCAAATATCCCTTTGCCAATTCCACAAGAACAGCCTTAGCGAAAGGCTTCTTGAAGGGAAAGATGTAACTCTTTGAGATGAGTTAACAGAACACAGAGCAGTTTCTCAGAAAGCTTCTTTCCACTTTTGAATGGAAGATATTTCCTTTTTCACCATAGACCTCTATGGGCTTCCAAATATCTCTTTGCCAATTCCACAAGAACAGCCTTAGCGAAAGGCTTCTTGAAGGGAAAGATGTAACTCTGTGAGATGAATTAACAGAACACAGAGCAGTTTCTCAGAAAGCTTCTTTCCACTTTTGAACGGAAGATATTTCCTTTTTCAACATAGCCCTCTATGGGTTTCTTAATATCCCTTTGCCAATTCCACAAGAACAGCCTTAGCGAATGGCTTCGTGAAGGGAAAGATGTAACTCTGTGAGATGAATTAACAGAACACAGAGCAGTTTCTCAGAAAGCTTCTTTACAGTTTTGAACGGAAGATATTTCCTTTTTCACCATAGCCCTCTATGGGCTTCCAAATATCCCTTTGCCAATTCCACAAGAACAGCCTTAGCCAAAGGCTTCTTGAAGGGAAAGATGTAACTCTGTGAGATGAATTAACGGAACACAGAGCAGTTTCTCAGAAAGCTTCTTTCCAGTTTTGAACGGAAGGTATTTCCTTTTTCACCATAGCCCTCTATGGGCTTCCAAATATCCCTTTGCCAATTCCACAAGAATAGCCTTAGCGAAAGACTTCTTGAAGGGAAAGATGAAACTCTGTGAGATGAATTAACAGAACACAGAGCAGTTTCTCAGAAAGCTTCTTTCCAATTTTGAACGGAAGATATTTCCTTTTTCACCATAGCCCTCTATGGGCTTCCAAATATACCTTTGCCAATTCCCCAAGAACAGCCTTAGCGAAAGGCTTCTTGAAGGGAAAGATGTAACTCTGTGAGATGAATTTACAGAACGCAGAGCAGTTTCTCAGAAAGCTTCTTTCCACTTTTGAACGGAAGATATTTCCTTTTTCACCATAGCCCTCTATGGGCTTCCAAATATCCCTTTGCCAATTCCAGAAGAACAGCCTTAGCGAAAGGCTTCTTGAAGGGAAAGATGTAACTCTGTGAGATGAATTAACAGAACACAGAGCAGTTTCTCAGAAAGCTTCTTTCCAATTTTGAACGGAAGATATTTCCTTTTTCACCATAGCCCTCTATGGGCTTCCAAATATCCCTTTGCCAATTCCCCAAGAACAGCCTTAGCGAAAGGCTTCTTGAAGGGAAAGATGCAACTCTGTGAGATGAATTTACAGAACACAGAGCAGTTTCTCAGAAAGCTTCTTTCCAGTTTTGAACGGAAGATATTTCCTTTTTCACCATAGCCCTCTATGGGCTTCCAAATATCCCTTTGCCAATTCCACAAGAACAGCCTTAGCGAAAGGCTTCTTGAAGGGAAAGATGTAACTCTGTGAGATGAATTAACAGAACACAGAGCAGTTTCTCAGAAAGCTTCTTTCCAATTTTGAACGGAAGATATTTCCTTTTCCACCATAGCCCTCCATGGGCTTCCAAATATCCCTTTGCGAATTCCCCAAGAACAGCCTTAGCGAAAGGCTTCCTGAAGGGAAAGATGTACCTCTGTGAGATGAATTAACAGAACACAGAGCAGTTTCTCAGAAAGCTTCTTTCCACTTTTGAACGGAAGATATTTCCTTTTTCACCATAGCCCTCTATGGGCTTCCAAATATCCCTTTGCCAATTCCCCAAGAACAGCCTTAGCGAAAGGCTTCTTGAAGGGAAAGATGCAACTCTGTGAGATGAATTTACAGAACACAGAGCAGTTTCTCAGATAGCTTCTTTCCAGTTTTGAACGGAAGATATTTACTTTTTCACCATAGCCCTCTAGGGGCTTCCAAATATCCCTTTGCCTATTCCCCAAGAACAGCCTTAGCGAAAGGCTTCTTGAAGGGAAAGATGTAACTCTGTGAGATGAATTTACAGAACACAGAGCAGTTTCTCAGAAAGCTTCTTTCCAGTTTTGAACGGAAGATATTTCCTTTTTCACCATAGCCCTCTATGGGCTTCCAAATATCCCTTTGCCAATTCCACAAGAACAGCCTTAGCGAAAGGCTTCTTGAAGGGAAAGATGTAACTCTGTGAGATGAATTAACAGAACACAGAGCAGTTTCTCAGAAAGCTTCTTTCCTCTTTTGAACGGAAGATATTTCCTTTTTCACCATATCCCTCTATGGGCTTCCAAATATCCCTTTGCCAATTCCACAAGAACAGCCTTAGCGAAAGGCTTCTTGAAGGGAAAGATGTAACTCTGTGAGATGAATTAACAGAACACAAAGCAGTTTCTCAGAAAGCTTCTTTCCACTTTTGAACGGAAGATATTTCCTTTTTCACCATAACCATCTATGGGTTTCCAAATATCCCTTTGCCAATTCCACAAGAACAGCCTTAGCGAAAGGCTTCTTGAAGGGAAAGATGTAACTCTGTGAGGTGAATTAACAGAACACAGAGCAGTTTCTCAGAAAGCTTCTTTCCACTTTTGAACGGAAGATATTTCCTTTTTCACCATAGCCCTCTATGGGCTTCCAAATATCCCTTTGCCAATTCCACAAGAACAGCCTTAGCGAAAGGCTTCTTGAAGGGAAAGATGTATCTCTGTGAGATGAATTAACAGAACACTTAGCTGTTTCTCAGAAAGCTTCTTTCCGGTTTTGAACGGAAGATATTTCCTTTTTCACCATAGCCCTGTATTGGCTTCCAAATATCCCTTTGCCAATTCCACAAGAACAGCCTTAGCGAAAGGCTTCTTGAAGGGAAAGATGTAACTCTGTGAGATGAATTAACAGAACACAGAGCAGTTTCTCAGAAAGCTTCTTTCCAGTTTTGAACGGAAGATATTTCCTTTTTCACCATAGCCCTCTATGGGCTTCCAAATATCCGTTTGCCAATTCCACAAGAACAGCCTTAGCGAAAGGTTTCTTGAAGGGAAAGATGTAACTCTGTGAGATGAATTAACAGAACACAGAGCAGTTTCTCAGAAAGCTTCTTTCCAGTTTTGAACGGAAGATATTTACTTTTTCACCATAGCCCTCTATGGGCTTCCAAATATCCCTTTGCCAATTCCACAAGAACAGCCTTAGCGAAAGGCTTCTTGAAGGGAAAGATGTAACTCTGTGAGATGAATTAACAGAACACAGAGCAGTTTCTCAGAAATCTTCTTTCCAGTTTTGAACGGAAGATATTTCCTTTTCCACCATAGCCCTCCATGGGCTTCCAAATATCCCTTTGCCAATTCCCCAAGAACAGCCTTAGCGAAAGGCTTCTTGAAGGGAAAGATGTAACTCTGTGAGATGAATTAACAGAACACAGAGCAGTTTCTCAGAAAGCTTTTTTCCAGTTTTGAACGGAAGATATTTCCTTTTTCACCATAGCCCTCTATGGGCTTCCAAATATCCCTTTGCCAATTCCACAAGAACAGCCTTAGCGAAAGGCTTCTTGAAGGGAAAGATGTAACTCTTTGAGATGAGATAACAGAACAAGGAAGAGTTTCTGAGAAAGATTCTTTCCACTTTTGAATGGAAGATATTTCCTTTTTCACCATAGCCCTCTAGGGGCTTCCAAATATCCCTTTGCCAATTCCACAAGAACAGCCTTAGCGAAAGGCTTCTTGAAGGGAAAGATGTAACTCTGTGAGCTGAATTAACAGAACACAGAGCAGTTTCTCAGAAATCTTCTTTCCAGTTTTGAACCGAAGATATTTCCTTTTTCACCATAGCCCTCTATGGGCTTCCAAATATCCCTTTGCCAATTCCACAAGAACAGCCTTAGCGAAAGGCTTCTTGAAGGGAAAGATGTAACTCTGTGAGATGAATTAACAGAACACAGAGCAGTTTCTCAGAAAGCTTCTTTCCAGTTTTGAACGGAAGATATTTCCTTTTTCACCATAGCCCTCTATGGGCTTCCAAATATCCCTTTGCCAATTCCCCAAGAACAGCCTAAGCGAAAGGCTTCTTGAAGGGAAAGATGTAACTCTGTGAGATGAATTAACAGAACACAGAGCAGTTTCTTAGAAAGCTTCTTTCCAGGTTTGAACGGAAGTTATTTACTTTTTCACCATAGCCCTCTATGGGCTTCCAAATATCCCTTTGCCAATTCCACAAGAACAGCCTTAGCGAAAGGCTCCTTGAAGGGAAAGATGTAACTCTGTGAGATGAATTAACAGAACACAAAGCAGTTTCGCAGAAAGCTTCTTTCCAGTTTTGAACGGAAGATATTTCCTTTTTCACCATAGCCCTCTATGGGCTTCCAAATATCCCTTTGCCAATTCCACAAGAACAGCCTTAGCGAAAGGCTTCTTGAAGGGAAAGATGTAACTCTGTGAGATGAATTAACAGAACACAGAGCAGTTTCTCAGAAAGCTTCTTTCCAGTTTTGAACGGAAGATATTTCCTTTTTCACAATAGCCCTCTATGGGCTTCCAAATATCCGTTTGCCAATTCCACAAGAACAGCCTTAGCGAAAGGTTTCTTGAAGGGAATGATGTAACTCTGTGAGATGAATTAACAGAACACAGAGCAGTTTCTCAGAAAGCTTCTTTCCACTTTTGAACGGAAGATATTTCCTTTTTCACCATAGCCCTCTATGGGCTTCCAAATATCCCTTTGCCAATTCCACAAGAACAGCCTTAGCGAAAGGCTTCTTGAAGGGAAAGATGTAACTCTTTGAGATGAGTTAACAGAACACAGAGCAGTTTCTCAGAAAGCTTCTTTCCACTTTTGAATGGAAGATATTTCCTTTTTCACCATAGACCTCTATGGGCTTCCAAATATCTCTTTGCCAATTCCACAAGAACAGCCTTAGCGAAAGGCTTCTTGAAGGGAAAGATGTAACTCTGTGAGATGAATTAACAGAACACAGAGCAGTTTCTCAGAAAGCTTCTTTCCACTTTTGAACGGAAGATATTTCCTTTTTCAACATAGCCCTCTATGGGTTTCTTAATATCCCTTTGCCAATTCCACAAGAACAGCCTTAGCGAAAGGCTTCGTGAAGGGAAAGATGTAACTCTGTGAGATGAATTAACAGAACACAGAGCAGTTTCTCAGAAAGCTTCTTTACAGTTTTGAACGGAAGATATTTCCTTTTTCACCATAGCCCTCTATGGGCTTCCAAATATCCCTTTGCCAATTCCACAAGAACAGCCTTAGCCAAAGGCTTCTTGAAGGGAAAGATGTAACTCTGTGAGATGAATTAACGGAACACAGAGCAGTTTCTCAGAAAGCTTCTTTCCAGTTTTGAACGGAAGGTATTTCCTTTTTCACCATAGCCCTCTATGGGCTTCCAAATATCCCTTTGCCAATTCCACAAGAATAGCCTTAGCGAAAGACTTCTTGAAGGGAAAGATGAAACTCTGTGAGATGAATTAACAGAACACAGAGCAGTTTCTCAGAAAGCTTCTTTCCAATTTTGAACGGAAGATATTTCCTTTTTCACCATAGCCCTCTACGGGCTTCCAAATATACCTTTGCCAATTCCCCAAGAACAGCCTTAGCGAAAGGCTTCTTGAAGGGAAAGATGTAACTCTGTGAGATGAATTTACAGAACGCAGAGCAGTTTCTCAGAAAGCTTCTTTCCACTTTTGAACGGAAGATATTTCCTTTTTCACCATAGCCCTCTATGGGCTTCCAAATATCCCTTTGCCAATTCCAGAAGAACAGCCTTAGCGAAAGGCTTCTTGAAGGGAAAGATGTAACTCTGTGAGATGAATTAACAGAACACAGAGCAGTTTCTCAGAAAGCTTCTTTCCAATTTTGAACGGAAGATATTTCCTTTTTCACCATAGCCCTCTATGGGCTTCCAAATATCCCTTTGCCAATTCCCCAAGAACAGCCTTAGCGAAAGGCTTCTTGAAGGGAAAGATGCAACTCTGTGAGATGAATTTACAGAACACAGAGCAGTTTCTCAGAAAGCTTCTTTCCAGTTTTGAACGGAAGATATTTCCTTTTTCAACATAGCCCTCTATGGGCTTCCAAATATCCCTTTGCCAATTCCACAAGAACAGCCTTAGCGAAAGGCTTCTTGAAGGGAAAGATGTAACTCTGTGAGATGAATTAACAGAACACAGAGCAGTTTCTCAGAAAGCTTCTTTCCAATTTTGAACGGAAGATATTTCCTTTTCCACCATAGCCCTCCATGGGCTTCCAAATATCCCTTTGCGAATTCCCCAAGAACAGCCTTAGCGAAAGGCTTCCTGAAGGGAAAGATGTACCTCTGTGAGATGAATTAACAGAACACAGAGCAGTTTCTCAGAAAGCTTCTTTCCAGTTTTGAACGGAAGATATTTCCTTTTTCACCATAGCCCTCTATGGGCTTCCAAATATCCCTTTGCCAATTCCCCAAGAACAGCCTTAGCGAAAGGCTTCTTGAAGGGAAAGATGCAACTCTGTGAGATGAATTTACAGAACACAGAGCAGTTTCTCAGATAGCTTCTTTCCAGTTTTGAACGGAAGATATTTACTTTTTCACCATAGCCCTCTAGGGGCTTCCAAATATCCCTTTGCCTATTCCCCAAGAACAGCCTTAGCGAAAGGCTTCTTGAAGGGAAAGATGTAACTCTGTGAGATGAATTTACAGAACACAGAGCAGTTTCTCAGAAAGCTTCTTTCCAGTTTTGAACGGAAGATATTTCCTTTTTCACCATAGCCCTCTATGGGCTTCCAAATATCCCTTTGCCAATTCCACAAGAACAGCCTTAGCGAAAGGCTTCTTGAAGGGAAAGATGTAACTCTGTGAGATGAATTAACAGAACACAGAGCAGTTTCTCAGAAAGCTTCTTTCCTCTTTTGAACGGAAGATATTTCCTTTTTCACCATATCCCTCTATGGGCTTCCAAATATCCCTTTGCCAATTCCACAAGAACAGCCTTAGCGAAAGGCTTCTTGAAGGGAAAGATGTAACTCTGTGAGATGAATTAACAGAACACAAAGCAGTTTCTCCGAAAGCTTCTTTCCACTTTTGAACGGAAGATATTTCCTTTTTCACCATAACCATCTATGGGTTTCCAAATATCCCTTTGCCAATTCCACAAGAACAGCCTTAGCGAAAGGCTTCTTGAAGGGAAAGATGTAACTCTGTGAGGTGAATTAACAGAACACAGAGCAGTTTCTCAGAAAGCTTCTTTCCACTTTTGAACGGAAGATATTTCCTTTTTCACCATAGCCCTCTATGGGCTTCCAAATATCCCTTTGCCAATTCCACAAGAACAGCCTTAGCGAAAGGCTTCTTGAAGGGAAAGATGTATCTCTGTGAGATGAATTAACAGAACACGGAGCTGTTTCTCAGAAAGCTTCTTTCCGGTTTTGAACGGAAGATATTTCCTTTTTCACCATAGCCCTCTATTGGCTTCCAAATATCCCTTTGCCAATTCCACAAGAACAGCCTTAGCGAAAGGCTTCTTGAAGGGAAAGATGTAACTCTGTGAGATGAATTAACAGAACACAGAGCAGTTTCTCAGAAAGCTTCTTTCCAGTTTTGAACGGAAGATATTTCCTTTTTCACCATAGCCCTCTATGGGCTTCCAAATATCCGTTTGCCAATTCCACAAGAACAGCCTTAGCGAAAGGTTTCTTGAAGGGAAAGATGTAACTCTGTGAGATGAATTAACAGAACACAGAGCAGTTTCTCAGAAAGCTTCTTTCCAGTTTTGAACGGAAGATATTTCCTTTTTCACCATAGCCCTCTATGGGCTTCCAAATATCCCTTTGCCAATTCCACAAGAACAGCCTTAGCGAAAGGCTTCTTGAAGGGAAAGATGTAACTCTGTGAGATGAATTAACAGAACACAGAGCAGTTTCTCAGAAATCTTCTTTCCAGTTTTGAACGGAAGATATTTCCTTTTCCACCATAGCCCTCCATGGGCTTCCAAATATCCCTTTGCCAATTCCCCAAGAACAGCCTTAGCGAAAGGCTTCTTGAAGGGAAAGATGTAACTCTGTGAGATGAATTAACAGAACACAGAGCAGTTTCTCAGAAAGCTTTTTTCCAGTTTTGAACGGAAGATATTTCCTTTTTCACCATAGCCCTCTATGGGCTTCCAAATATCCCTTTGCCAATTCCACAAGAACAGCCTTAGCGAAAGGCTTCTTGAAGGGAAAGATGTAACTCTTTGAGATGAGATAACAGAACAAGGAAGAGTTTCTGAGAAAGATTCTTTCCACTTTTGAATGGAAGATATTTCCTTTTTCACCATAGCCCTCTAGGGGCTTCCAAATATCCCTTTGCCAATTCCACAAGAACAGCCTTAGCGAAAGGCTTCTTGAAGGGAAAGATGTAACTCTGTGAGCTGAATTAACAGAACACAGAGCAGTTTCTCAGAAAGCTTCTTTCCAGTTTTGAACCGAAGATATTTCCTTTTTCACCATAGCCCTCTATGGGCTTCCAAATATCCCTTTGCCAATTCCACAAGAACAGCCTTAGCGAAAGGCTTCTTGAAGGGAAAGATGTAACTCTGTGAGATGAATTAACAGAACACAGAGCAGTTTCTCAGAAAGCTTCTTTCCAGTTTTGAACGGAAGATATTTCCTTTTTCACCATAGCCCTCTATGGGCTTCCAAATATCCCTTTGCCAATTCCCCAAGAACAGCCTAAGCGAAAGGCTTCTTGAAGGGAAAGATGTAACTCTGTGAGATGAATTTACAGAACACAGAGAAGTTTCTCAGAAAGCTTCTTTCCACTTTTGAACGGAAGATATTTCCTTTTTCACCGTAGCCCTCTATGGGCTTCCAAATATCCCTTTGCCAATTCCACAAGAACAGCCTTAGCGAAAGGCTTCTTGAAGGGAAAGATGTAACTCTGTGAGATGAATTAACAGAACACAGAGCAGTTTCTCAGAAAGCTTCTTTCCAGTTTAGAACGGAAGATATTTCCTTTTTCACCATAGCCCTCTATGGGCTTCCAAATATCCCTTTGCCAATTCCACAAGAACAGCCTTAGCGAAAGGCTTCTTGAAGGGAAAGATGTAACTCTGTGAGATGAATTAACAGAACACAGAGCAGTTTCTCAGAAAGCTTCTTTCCAGTTTAGAACGGAAGATATTTCCTTTTTCACCATAGCCCTCTATGGGCTTCCAAATATCCCTTTGCCAATTCCACAAGAACAGCCTTAGCGAAAGGCTTCTTGATGGGAAAGATGTAACTCTGTGAGATGAATTAACAGAACACAGAGCAGTTTCTCAGAAAGCTTCTTTCCAGTTTTGAACGGAAGATATTTCCTTTTTCACCATAGCCCTCTATGGGCTTCCAAATATCCCTTTGCCAATTCCACAAGAACAGCCTTAGCGAAAGGCTTCTTGATGGGAAAGATGTAACTCTGTGAGATGAATTAACAGAACACAGAGCAGTTTCTCAGAAAGCTTCTTTCCAGTTTTGAACGGAAGATATTTCCTTTTTCACCATAGCCCTCTATGGGCTTCCAAATATCCCTTTGCCAATTCCACAAGAACAGCCTTAGCGAAAGGCTTCTTGAAGGGAAAGATGTAACTCTGTGAGATGAATTAACAGAACACAGAGCAGTTTCTCAGAAATCTTCTTTCCAGTTTTGAACGGAAGATATTTCCTTTTCCACCATAGCCCTCCATGGGCTTCCAAATATCCCTTTGCCAATTCCCCAAGAACAGCCTTAGCGAAAGGCTTCTTGAAGGGAAAGATGTAACTCTGTGAGATGAATTAACAGAACACAGAGCAGTTTCTCAGAAAGCTTTTTTCCAGTTTTGAACGGAAGATATTTCCTTTTTCACCATAGCCCTCTATGGGCTTCCAAATATCCCTTTGCCAATTCCCCAAGAACAGCCTTAGCGAAAGGCTTCTTGAAGGGAAAGATGTAACTCTGTGAGATGAATTAACAGAACACAGAGCAGTTTCTCAGAAAGCTTCTTTCCACTTTTGAACGGAAGATATTTACTTTTTCACCATAGCCCTCTATGGGCTTCCAAATATCCCTTTGCCAATTCCACAAGAACAGCCTTAGCGAAAGGCTTCTTGAAGGGAAAGATGTAACTCTGTGAGATGAATTAACAGAACACAAAGCAGTTTCTCAGAAAGCTTCTTTCCACTTTTGAACGGAAGATATTTCCTTTTTCACCATAGCCCTCTATGGGCTTCCAAATATCCCTTTGCCAATTCCACAAGAACAGCCTTAGCGAAAGGCTTCTTGAAGGGAAAGATGTATCTCTGTGAGATGAATTAACAGAACACGGAGCAGTTTCTCAGAAAGCTTCTTTCCGGTTTTGAACGGAAGATATTTCCTTTTTCACCATAGCCCTCTATGGGCTTCCAAATATCCCTTTGCCAATTCCACAAGAACAGCCTTAGCGAAAGGCTTCTTGAAGGGAAAGATGTAACTCTGTGAGATGAATTCACAGAACACAGAGCAGTTTCTCAGAAAGCTTCTTTCCAGTTTTGTACGGAAGATATTTCCTTTTTCACCATAGCCCTCTATGGGCTTCCAAATATCCCTTTGCCAATTCCACAAGAACAGCCTTAGCGAAAGGCTTCTTGAAGGGAAAGATGTAACTCTGTGAGATGAATTAACAGAACACAGAGCAGTTTCTCAGAAGGCTTCTTTCCACTTTTGAACGGAAGATATTTCCTTTTTCACCATAGCCCTCTATGGGCTTCCAAATATCCCTTTGCCAATTCCACAAGAACAGCCTTAGCGAAAGGCTTCTTGAAGGGAAAGATGTAACTCTGTGAGATGAATTAACAGAACACAGAGCAGTTTCTCAGAAAGCTTCTTTCCAATTTTGAACGGAAGATATTTCCTTTTTCACCATAGCCCTCTAGGGGCTTCCAAATATCCCTTTGCCAATTCCCCAAGAACAGCCTAAGCGAAAGGCTTCTTGAAGGGAAAGATGTAACTCTGTGAGATGAATTTACAGAACACAGAGCAGTTTCTCAGAAAGCTTCTTTCCAGTTTTGAACGGAAGATATTTCCTTTTTCACCATAGCCCTCTATGGGCTTCCAAATATCCCTTTGCCAATTCCACAAGAAGAGCCTTAGCGAAAGGCTTCTTGAAGGGAAAGATGTAACTCTGTGAGATGAATTAACAGAACACAGAGCAGTTTCTCAGAAAGCTTCTTTCCTCTTTTGAACGGAAGATATTTCCTTTTTCACCATAGCCCTCTATGGGCTTCCAAATATCCCTTTGCCAATTCCACAAGAACAGCCTTAGCGAAAGGCTTCTTGAAGGGAAAGATGTAACTCTGTGAGATGAATTAACAGAACACAAAGCAGTTTCTCAGAAAGCTTCTTTCCACTTTTGAACGGAAGATATTTCCTTTTTCACCATAACCATCTATGGGTTTCCAAATATCCCTTTGCCAATTCCACAAGAACAGCCTTAGCGAAAGGCTTCTTGAAGGGAAAGATGTAACTCTGTGAGGTGAATTAACAGAACACAGAGCAGTTTCTCAGAAAGCTTCTTTACAGTTTTGAACGGAAGATATTTCCTTTTTCACCATAGCCCCCTATGGGCTTCCAAATATCCCTTTGCCAATTCCACAAGAACAGCCTTAGCGAAAGGCTTCTTGAAGGGAAAGATGTATCTCTGTGAGATGAATTAACAGAACACGGAGCTGTTTCTCAGAAAGCTTGTTTCCGGTTTTGAACGGAAGATATTTCCTTTTTCACCATAGCCCTCTATGGGCTTCCAAATATCCCTTTGCCAATTCCACAAGAACAGCCTTAGCGAAAGGCTTCTTGAAGGGAAAGATGTAACTCCGTGAGATGAATTAACAGAACACAGAGCAGTTTCTCAGAAAGCTTCTTTCCAGTTTTGAACGGAAGATATTTCCTTTTTCACCATAGCCCTCTATGGGCTTTCAAATATCCGTTTGCCAATTCCACAAGAACAGCCTTAGCGAAAGGTTTCTTGAAGGGAAAGATGTAACTCTGTGAGATGAATTAACAGAACACAGAGCAGTTTCTCAGAAAGCTTCTTTCCAGTTTTGAACGGAAGATATTTCCTTTTTCACCATAGCCCTCTATGGGCTTCCAAATATCCCTTTGCCAATTCCACAAGAACAGCCTTAGCGAAAGGCTTCTTGAAGGGAAAGATGTAACTCTGTGAGATGAATTAACAGAACACAGAGCAGTTTCTCAGAAATCTTCTTTGCAGTTTTGAACGGAAGATATTTCCTTTTCCACCATAGCCCTCCATGGGCTTCCAAATATCCCTTTGCCAATTCCCCAAGAACAGCCTTAGCGAAAGGCTTCTTGAAGGGAAAGATGTAACTCTGTGAGATGAATTAACAGAACACAGAGCAGTTTCTCAGAAAGCTTTTTTCCAGTTTTGAACGGAAGATATTTCCTTTTTCACGATAGCCCTCTATGGGCTTCCAAATATCCCTTTGCCAATTCCACAAGAACAGCCTTAGCGAAAGGCTTCTTGAAGGGAAAGATGTAACTCTTTGAGATGAGATAACAGAACAAGGAAGAGTTTCTGAGAAAGCTTCTTTCCACTTTTGAATGGAAGATATTTCCTTTTTCACCATAGCCCTCTAGGGGCTTCCAAATATCCCTTTGCCAATTCCACAAGAACAGCCTTAGCGAAAGGCTTCTTGAAGGGAAAGATGTAACTCTGTGAGCTGAATTAACAGAACACAGAGCAGTTTCTCAGAGAGCTTATTTCCAGTTTTGAACAGAAGATATTTCCTTTTTCACCATAGCCCTCTATGGGCTTCCAAATATCCCTTTGCCAATTCCACAAGAACAGCCTTAGCGAAAAGCTTCTTGAAGGGAAAGATGTAACTCTGTGAGATGAATTAACAGAACACAGAGCAGTTTCTCAGAAAGCTTCTTTCCAGTTTTGAACGGAAGATATTTCCTTTTTCACCATAGCCCTCTATGGGCTTCCAAATATCCCTTTGCCAATTCCCCAAGAACAGCCTAAGCGAAAGGCTTCTTGAAGGGAAAGATGTAACTCTGTGAGATGAATTTACAGAACACAGAGAAGTTTCTCAGAAAGCTTCTTTCCACTTTTGAACGGAAGATATTTCCTTTTTCACCGTAGCCCTCTATGGGCTTCCAAATATCCCTTTGCCAATTCCACAAGAACAGCCTTAGCGAAAGGCTTCTTGAAGGGAAAGATGTAACTCTGTGAGATGAATTAACAGAACACAGAGCAGTTTCTCAGAAAGCTTCTTTCCAGTTTAGAACGGAAGATATTTCCTTTTTCACCATAGCCCTCTATGGGCTTCCAAATATCCCTTTGCCAATTCCACAAGAACAGCCTTAGCGAAAGGCTTCTTGAAGGGAAAGATGTAACTCTGTGAGATGAATTAACAGAACACAGAGCAGTTTCTCAGAAAGCTTCTTTCCAGTTTAGAACGGAAGATATTTCCTTTTTCACCATAGCCCTCTATGGGCTTCCAAATATCCCTTTGCCAATTCCACAAGAACAGCCTTAGCGAAAGGCTTCTTGAACGGAAAGATGTAACTCTCTGAGATGAATTAACAGAACACAGAGCAGTTTCTCAGAAAGCTTCTTTCCAGTTTTGAACGGAAGATATTTCCTTTTTCACCATAGCCCTCTTTGGGCTTCCAAATATCCCTTTGCCAATTCCACAAGAACAGCCTTAGCGAAAGGCTTCTTGAAGGGAAAGATGTAACTCTGTGAGATGAATTAACAGAACACAGAGCAGTTTCTCAGAAATCTTCTTTCCAGTTTTGAACGGAAGATATTTCCTTTTCCACCATAGCCCTCCATGGGCTTCCAAATATCCCTTTGCCAATTCCCCAAGAACAGCCTTAGCGAAAGGCTTCTTGAAGGGAAAGATGTAACTCTGTGAGATGAATTAACAGAATACAGAGCAGTTTCTCAGAAAGCTTTTTTCCAGTTTTGAACGGAAGATATTTCCTTTTTCACCATAGCCCTCTATGGGCTTCCAAATATCCATTTGCCAATTCCCCAAGAACAGCCTTAGCGAAAGGCTTCTTGAAGGGAAAGATGTAACTCTGTGAGATGAATTAACAGAACACAGAGCAGTTTCTCAGAAAGCTTCTTTCCACTTTTGAACGGAAGATATTTACTTTTTCACCATAGCCCTCTATGGGCTTCCAAATATCCCTTTGCCAATTCCACAAGAACAGCCTTAGCGAAAGGCTTCTTGAAGGGAAAGATGTAACTCTGTGAGATGAATTAACAGAACACAAAGCAGTTTCTCAGAAAGCTTCTTTCCACTTTTGAACGGAAGATATTTCCTTTTTCACCATAGCCCTCTATGGGCTTCCAAATATCCCTTTGCCAATTCCACAAGAACAGCCTTAGCGAAAGGCTTCTTGAAGGCAAAGATGTATCTCTGTGAGATGAATTAACAGAACACGGAGCAGTTTCTCAGAAAGCTTCTTTCCGGTTTTGAACGGAAGATATTTCCTTTTTCACCATAGCCCTCTATGGGCTTCCAAATATCCCTTTGCCAATTCCACAAGAACAGCCTTAGCGAAAGGCTTCTTGAAGGGAAAGATGTAACTCTGTGAGATGAATTCACAGAACACAGAGCAGTTTCTCAGAAAGCTTCTTTCCAGTTTTGAACGGAAGATATTTCCTTTTTCACCATAGCCCTCTATGGGCTTCCAAATATCCCTTTGCCAATTCCACAAGAACAGCCTTAGCGAAAGGCTTCTTGAAGGGAAAGATGTAACTCTGTGAGATGAATTAACAGAACACAGAGCAGTTTCTCAGAAAGCTTCTTTCCACTTTTGAACGGAAGATATTTCCTTTTTCACCATAGCCCTCTATGGGCTTCCAAATATCCCTTTGCCAATTCCACAAGAACAGCCTTAGCGAAAGGCTTCTTGAAGGGAAAGATGTAACTCTGTGAGATGAATTAACAGAACACAGAGCAGTTTCTCAGAAAGCTTCTTTCCAATTTTGAACGGAAGATATTTCCTTTTTCACCATAGCCCTCTAGGGGCTTCCAAATATCCCTTTGCCAATTCCCCAAGAACAGCCTTAGCGAAAGGCTTCTTGAAGGGAAAGATGTAACTCTGTGAGATGAATTTACAGAACACAGAGCAGTTTCTCAGAAAGCTTCTTTCCAGTTTTGAACGGAAGATATTTCCTTTTTCACCATAGCCCTCTATGGGCTTCCAAATATCCCTTTGCCAATTCCACAAGAACAGCCTTAGCGAAAGGCTTCTTGAAGGGAAAGATGTAACTCTGTGAGATGAATTAACAGAACACAGAGCAGTTTCTCAGAAAGCTTCTTTCCTCTTTTGAACGGAAGATATTTCCTTTTTCACCATAGCCCTCTATGGGCTTCCAAATATCCCTTTGCCAATTCCACAAGAACAGCCTTAGCGAAAGGCTTCTTGAAGGGAAAGATGTAACTCTGTGAGATGAATTAACAGAACACAAAGCAGTTTCTCAGAAAGCTTCTTTCCACTTTTGAACGGAAGATATTTCCTTTTTCACCATAACCATCTATGGGTTTCCAAATATCCCTTTGCCAATTCCACAAGAACAGCCTTAGCGAAAGGCTTCTTGAAGGGAAAGATGTAACTCTGTGAGGTGAATTAACAGAACACAGAGCAGTTTCTCAGAAAGCTTCTTTACAGTTTTGAACGGAAGATATTTCCTTTTTCACCATAGCCCTCTATGGGCTTCCAAATATCCCTTTGCCAATTCCACAAGAACAGCCTTAGCGAAAGGCTTCTTGAAGGGAAAGATGTAACTCTGTGAGATGAATTAACAGAACACAGAGCAGTTTCTCAGAAAGCTTCTTTCCTCTTTTGAACGGAAGATATTTCCTTTTTCACCATAGCCCTCTATGGGCTTCCAAATATCCCTTTGCCAATTCCACAAGAACAGCCTTAGCGAAAGGCTTCTTGAAGGGAAAGATGTAACTCTGTGAGATGAATTAACAGAACACAAAGCAGTTTCTCAGAAAGCTTCTTTCCACTTTTGAACGGAAGATATTTCCTTTTTCACCATAACCATCTATGGGTTTCCAAATATCCCTTTGCCAATTCCACAAGAACAGCCTTAGCGAAAGGCTTCTTGAAGGGAAAGATGTAACTCTGTGAGGTGAATTAACAGAACACAGAGCAGTTTCTCAGAAAGCTTCTTTACAGTTTTGAACGGAAGATATTTCCTTTTTCACCATAGCCCTCTATGGGCTTCCAAATATCCCTTTGCCAATTCCACAAGAACAGCCTTAGCGAAAGGCTTCTTGAAGGGAAAGATGTATCTCTGTGAGATGAATTAACAGAACACGGAGCTGTTTCTCAGAAAGCTTCTTTCCGGTTTTGAACGGAAGATATTTCCTTTTTCACCATAGCCCTCTATGGGCTTCCAAATATCCCTTTGCCAATTCCACAAGAACAGCCTTAGCGAAAGGCTTCTTGAAGGGAAAGATGTAACTCTGTGAGATGAATTCACAGAACACAGAGCAGTTTCTCAGAAAGCTTCTTTCCAGTTTTGAACGGAAGATATTTCCTTTTTCACCATAGCCCTCTATGGGCTTCCAAATATCCGTTTGCCAATTCCACAAGAACAGCCTTAGCGAAAGGTTTCTTGAAGGGAAAGATGTAACTCTGTGAGATGAATTAACAGAACACAGAGCAGTTTCTCAGAAAGCTTCTTTCCAGTTTTGAACGGAAGATATTTCCTTTTTCACCATAGCCCTCTATGGGCTTCCAAATATCCCTTTGCCAATTCCACAAGAACAGCCTTAGCGAAAGGCTTCTTGAAGGGAAAGATGTAACTCTTTAAGATGAGATAACAGAACAAGGAAGAGTTTCTCAGAAAGCTTCTTTCCACTTTTGAATGGAAGATATTTCCTTTTTCACCATAGCCTTCTAGGGGCTTCCAAATATCCCTTTGCCAATTCCACAAGAACAGCCTTAGCGAAAGGCTTCTTGAAGGGAAAGATGTAACTCTGTGAGATGAATTAACAGAACACAGAGCAGTTTCTCAGAAAGCTTCTTTCCAGTTTTGAACGGAAGATATTTCCTTTTTCACCATAGCCCTCTATGGGCTTCCAAATATCCCTTTGCCAATTCCACAAGAACAGCCTTAGCGAAAGGCTTCTTGAAGGGAAAGATGTAACTCTGTGAGATGAATTAACAGAACACAGAGCAGTTTCTCAGAAAGCTTCTTTCCAGTTTTGAACGGAAGATATTTCCTTTTTCACCATAGCCCTCTATGGGCTTCCAAATATCCCTTTGCCAATTCCCCAAGAACAGCCTAAGCGAAAGGCTTCTTGAAGGGAAAGATGTAACTCTGTGAGATGAATTTACAGAACACAAAGAAGTTTCTCAGAAAGCTTCTTTCCACTTTTGAACGGAAGATATTTCCTTTTTCACCGTAGCCCTCTATGGGCTTCCAAATATCCCTTTGCCAATTCCACAAGAACAGCCTTAGCGAAAGGCTTCTTGAAGGGAAAGATGTAACTCTGTGAGATGAATTAACAGAACACAGAGCAGTTTCTCAGAAAGCTTCTTTCCAGTTTAGAACGGAAGATATTTCCTTTTTCACCATAGCCCTCTATGGGCTTCCAAATATCCCTTTGCCAATTCCACAAGAACAGCCTTAGCGAAAGGCTTCTTGAAGGGAAAGATGTAACTCTGTGAGATGAATTAACAGAACACAGAGCAGTTTCTCAGAAAGCTTCTTTCCAGTTTAGAACGGAAGATATTTCCTTTTTCACCATAGCCCTCTATGGGCTTCCAAATATCCCTTTGCCAATTCCACAAGAACAGCCTTAGCGAAAGGCTTCTTGAAGGGAAAGATGTAACTCTGTGAGATGAATTAACAGAACACAGAGCAGTTTCTCAGAAAGCTTCTTTCCAGTTTTGAACGGAAGATATTTCCTTTTTCACCATAGCCCTCTATGGGCTTCCAAATATCCCTTTGCCAATTCCACAAGAACAGCCTTAGCGAAAGGCTTCTTGAAGGGAAAGATGTAACTCTGTGAGATGAATTAACAGAACACAGAGCAGTTTCTCAGAAATCTTCTTTCCAGTTTTGAACGGAAGATATTTCCTTTTCCACCATAGCCCTCCATGGGCTTCCAAATATCCCTTTGCCAATTCCCCAAGAACAGCCTTAGCGAAAGGCTTCTTGAAGGGAAAGATGTAACTCTGTGAGATGAATTAACAGAACACAGAGCAGTTTCTCAGAAAGCTTTTTTCCAGTTTTGAACGGAAGATATTTCCTTTTTCACCATAGCCCTCTATGGGCTTCCAAATATCCCTTTGCCAATTCCACAGGAACAGCCTTAGCGAAAGGCTTCTTGAAGGGAAAGATGTAACTCTTTCAGACGAGATAACAGAACAAGGAAGAGTTTCTCAGAAAGCTTCTTTCCACTTTTGAATGGAAGATATTTCCTTTTTCACCATAGCCCTCTAGGGGCTTCCAAATATCCCTTTGCCAATTTCACAAGAACAGCCTTAGCGAAAGGCTTCTTGAAGGGAAAGATGTAACTCTGTGAGATGAATTAACAGAACACAAAGCAGTTTCTCAGAAAGCTTCTTTCCACTTTTGAACGGAAGATATTTCCTTTTTCACCATAGCCCTCTATGGGCTTCCAAATATCCCTTTGCCAATTCCACAAGAACAGCCTTAGCGAAAGGCTTCTTGAAGGGAAAGATGTATCTCTGTGAGATGAATTAACAGAACACGGAGCAGTTTCTCAGAAAGCTTCTTTCCGGTTTTGAACGGAAGATATTTCCTTTTTCACCATAGCCCTCTATGGGCTTCCAAATATCCCTTTGCCAATTCCACAAGAACAGCCTTAGCGAAAGGCTTCTTGAAGGGAAAGATGTAACTCTGTGAGATGAATTCACAGAACACAGAGCAGTTTCTCAGAAAGCTTCTTTCCAGTTTTGAACGGAAGATATTTCCTTTTTCACCATAGCCCTCTATGGGCTTCCAAATATCCCTTTGCCAATTCCACAAGAACAGCCTTAGCGAAAGGCTTCTTGAAGGGAAAGATGTAACTCTGTGAGATGAATTAACAGAACACAGAGCAGTTTCTCAGAAAGCTTCTTTCCACTATTGAACGGAAGATATTTCCTTTTTCACCATAGCCCTCTATGGGCTTCCAAATATCCCTTTGCCAATTCCACAGGAACAGCCTTAGCGAAAGGCTTCTTGAAGGGAAAGATGTAACTCTTTCAGATGAGATAACAGAACAAGGAAGAGTTTCTCAGAAAGCTTCTTTCCACTTTTGAATGGAAGATATTTCCTTTTTCACCATAGCCCTCTAGGGGCTTCCAAATATCCCTTTGCCAATTTCACAAGAACAGCCTTAGCGAAAGGCTTCTTGAAGGGAAAGATGTAACTCTGTGAGATGAATTAACAGAACACAAAGCAGTTTCTCAGAAAGCTTCTTTCCACTTTTGAACGGAAGATATTTCCTTTTTCACCATAGCCCTCTATGGGCTTCCAAATATCCCTTTGCCAATTCCACAAGAACAGCCTTAGCGAAAGGCTTCTTGAAGGGAAAGATGTATCTCTGTGAGATGAATTAACAGAACACGGAGCAGTTTCTCAGAAAGCTTCTTTCCGGTTTTGAACGGAAGATATTTCCTTTTTCACCATAGCCCTCTATGGGCTTCCAAATATCCCTTTGCCAATTCCACAAGAACAGCCTTAGCGAAAGGCTTCTTGAAGGGAAAGATGTAACTCTGTGAGATGAATTCACAGAACACAGAGCAGTTTCTCAGAAAGCTTCTTTCCAGTTTTGAACGGAAGATATTTCCTTTTTCACCATAGCCCTCTATGGGCTTCCAAATATCCCTTTGCCAATTCCGCAAGAACAGCCTTAGCGAAAGGCTTCTTGAAGGGAAAGATGTAACTCTGTGAGATGAATTAACAGAACACAGAGCAGTTTCTCAGAAAGCTTCTTTCCACTATTGAACGGAAGATATTTCCTTTTTCACCATAGCCCTCTATGGGCTTCCAAATATCCCTTTGCCAATTCCACAAGAACAGCCTTAGCGAAAGGCTTCTTGAAGGGAAAGATGTAACTCTGTGAGATGAATTAACAGAACACAGAGCAGTTTCTCAGAAAGCTTCTTTCCAATTTTGAACGGAAGATATTTCCTTTTTCACCATAGCCCTCTAGGGGCTTCCAAATATCCCTTTGCCAATACCCAAAGAACAGCCTTAGCGAAAGGCTTCTTGAAGGGAAAGATGTAACTCTGTGAGATGAATTTACAGAACACAGAGCAGTTTCTCAGAAAGCTTCTTTCCAGTTTTGAACGGAAGATATTTCCTTTTTCACCATAGCCCTCTATGGGCTTCCAAATATCCCTTTGCCAATTCCACAAGAACAGCCTTAGCGAAAGGCTTCTTGAAGGGAAAGATGTAACTCTGTGAGATGAATTAACAGAACACAGAGCAGTTTCTCAGAAAGCTTCTTTCCAGTTTAGAACGGAAGATATTTCCTTTTTCACCATAGCCCTCTATGGGCTTCCAAATATCCCTTTGCCAATTCCACAAGAACAGCCTTAGCGAAAGGCTTCTTGAAGGGAAAGATGTAACTCTGTGATATGAATTAACAGAACACAGAGCAGTTTCTCAGAAAGCTTCTTTCCAGTTTTGAACGGAAGATATTTCCTTTTTCACCATAGCCCTCTATGGGCTTCCAAATATCCCTTTGCCAATTCCAGAAGAACAGCCTTAGCGAAAGGCTTCTTGAAGGGAAAGATGTAACTCTGTGAGATGAATTAACAGAACACAGAGCAGTTTCTCAGAAAGCTTCTTTCCAATTTTGAACGGAAGATATTTCCTTTTCCACCATAGCCCTCCATGGGCTTCCAAATATCCCTTTGCGAATTCCCCAAGAACAGCCTTAGCGAAAGGCTTCCTGAAGGGAAAGATGTACCTCTGTGAGATGAATTAACAGAACACAGAGCCGTTTCTCAGAAAGCTTCTTTCCAGTTTTGAACGGAAGATATTTCCTTTTTCACCATAGCCCTCTATGGGCTTCCAAATATCCCTTTGCCAATTCCCCAAGAACAGCCTTAGCGAAAGGCTTCTTGAAGGGAAAGATGCAACTCTGTGAGATGAATTTACAGAACACAGAGCAGTTTCTCAGAAAGCTTCTTTCCAGTTTTGAACGGAAGATATTTCCTTTTTCACCATAGCCCTCTATGGGCTTCCAAATATCCCTTTGCCAATTCCACAAGAACAGCCTTAGCGAAAGGCTTCTTGAAGGGAAAGATGTAACTCTTTGAGATGAGTTAACAGAACACAGAGCAGTTTCTCAGAAAGCTTCTTTCCACTTTTGAACGGAAGATATTTCCTTTTTCACCATAGCCCTCTAAGGGCTTCCAAATATCCCTTTGCCAATTCCACAAGAACAGCCTTAGCGAAAGGCTTCTTGAAGGGAAAGATGTAACTCTGTGAGATGAATTAACAGAACACAGAGCAGTTTCTTAGAAAGCTTCTTTCCAGGTTTGAACGGAAGATATTTCCTTTTTCACCATAGCCCTCTATGGGCTTCCAAATATCCCTTTGCCAATTCCACAAGAACAGCCTTAGCGAAAGGCTCCTTGAAGGGAAAGATGTAACTCTGTGAGATGAATTAACAGAACACAAAGCAGTTTCGCAGAAAGCTTCTTTCCAGTTTTGAACGGAAGATATTTCCTTTTTCACCATAGCCCTCTATGGGCTTCCAAATATCCCTTTGCCAATTCCACAAGAACAGCCTTAGCGAAAGGCTTCTTGAAGGGAAAGATGTAACTCTGTGAGATGAATTAACAGAACACAGAGCAGTTTCTCAGAAAGCTTCTTTCCAGTTTTGAACGGAATATATTTCCTTTTTCACAATAGCCCTCTATGGGCTTCCAAATATCCGTTTGCCAATTCCACAAGAACAGCCTTAGCGAAAGGTTTCTTGAAGGGAATGATGTAACTCTGTGAGATGAATTAACAGAACACAGAGCAGTTTCTCAGAAAGCTTCTTTCCAGTTTTGAACGGAAGATATTTCCTTTTTCACCATAGCCCTCTATGGGCTTCCAAATATCCCTTTGCCAATTCCACAAGAACAGCCTTAGCGAAAGGCTTCTTGAAGGGAAAGATGTAACTCTTTGAGATGAGTTAACAGAACACAGAGCAGTTTCTCAGAAAGCTTCTTTCCACTTTTGAATGGAAGATATTTCCTTTTTCACCATAGCCCTCTATGGGCTTCCAAATATCCCTTTGCCAATTCCACAAGAACAGCCTTAGCGAAAGGCTTCTTGAAGGGAAAGATGTAACTCTGTGAGATGAATTAACAGAACACAGAGCAGTTTCTCAGAAAGCTTCTTTCCAGTTTAGAACGGAAGATATTTCCTTTTTCACCATAGCCCTCTATGGGCTTCCAAATATCCCTTTGCCAATTCCACAAGAACAGCCTTAGCCAAAGGCTTCTTGAAGGGAAAGATGTAACTCTGTGAGATGAATTAACAGAACACAGAGCAGTTTCTCAGAAAGCTTCTTTCCAGTTTTGAACGGAAGATATTTCCTTTTTCACCATAGTCCTCTATGGGCTTCCAAATATCCCTTTGCCAATTCCACAAGAACAGCCTTAGCGAAAGGCTTCTTGAAGGGAAAGATGTAACTCTGTGAGATGAATTAACAGAACACAGAGCAGTTTCTCAGATAGCTTCTTTCCAGTTTTGAACGGAAGATATTTCCTTTTTCACAATAGCCCTCTATGGGCTTCCAAATATCCGTTTGCCAATTCCACAAGAACAGCCTTAGCGAAAGGTTTCTTGAAGGGAATGATGTAACTCTGTGAGATGAATTAACAGAACACAGAGCAGTTTCTCAGAAAGCTTCTTTCCAGTTTTGAACGGAAGATATTTCCTTTTTCACCATAGCCCTCTATGGGCTTCCAAATATCCCTTTGCCAATTCCACAAGAACAGCCTTAGCGAAAGGCTTCTTGAAGGGAAAGATGTAACTCTTTGAGATGAGTTAACAGAACACAGAGCAGTTTCTCAGAAAGCTTCTTTCCACTTTTGAATGGAAGATATTTCCTTTTTCACCATAGCCTTCTATGGGCTTCCAAATATCCCTTTGCCAATTCCACAAGAACAGCCTTAGCGAAAGGCTTCTTGAAGGGAAAGATGTAACTCTGTGAGATGAATTAACAGAACACAGAGCAGTTTCTCAGAAAGCTTCTTTCCAGTTTTGAACGGAAGATATTTCCTTTTTCACCATAGCCCTCTATGGGCTTCCAAATATCCCTTTGCCAATTCCACAAGAACAGCCTTAGCGAAAGGCTTCTTGAAGGGAAAGATGTAACTCTGTGAGATGAATTAACAGAACACAGAGCAGTTTCTCAGAAAGCTTCTTTCCAGTTTTGAACGGAAGATATTTCCTTTTCCACCATAGCCCTCTATGGGCTTCCAAATATCCCTTTGCCAATTCCCCAAGAACAGCCTTAGCGAAAGGCTTCCTGAAGGGAAAGATGTAACTCTGTGAGATGAATTAACAGAACACAGAGCAGTTTCTCAGAAAGCTTCTTTCCAGTTTTGAACGGAAGGTATTTCCTTTTACACCATAGCCCTCTATGGGCTTCCAAATATCCCTTTGCCAATTCCACAAGAATAGCCTTAGCGAAAGGCTTCTTGAAGAGAAAGATGAAACTCTGTGAGATGAATTAACAGAACACAGAGCAGTTTCTCAGAAAGCTTCTTTCCAATTTTGAACTGAAGATATTTCCTTTTTCACCATAGCCCTCTATGGGCTTCCAAATATCCCTTTGCCAATTCCTCAAGAACAGCCTTAGCGAAAGGCTTCTTGAAGGGAAAGATGTAACTCTGTGAGATGAATTTACAGAACACAGAGCAGTTTCTCAGAAAGCTTCTTTCCACTTTTCAACGGAAGATATTTCCTTTTTCACATAGCCCTCTATGGGCTTCCAAATATCCCTTTGCCAATTCCACAAGAACAGCCTTAGCGAAAGGCTTCTTGAAGGGAAAGATGTAACTCAGTGAGATGAATTAACAGAACACAGAGCAGTTTCTCAGAAAGCTTCTTTCCAGTTTAGAACGGAAGATATTTCCTTTTTCACCATAGCCCTCTATGGGCTTCCAAATATCCCTTTGCCAATTCCACAAGAACAGCCTTAGCGAAAGGCTTCTTGAAGGGAAAGATGTAACGCTGTGAGATGAATTAACAGAACACAGAGCAGTTTCTCAGAAAGCTTCTTTCCAGTTTTGAACGGAAGATATTTCCTTTTTCACCATAGCCCTCTATGGGCTTCCAAATATCCCTTTGCCAATTCCCCAAGAACAGCCTTAGCGAAAGGCTTCTTGAAGGGAAACATGTAACTCTTTGAGATGAATTAACAGAACACAGAGCAGTTTCTCAGAAAGCTTCTTTCCAGTTTTGAACGGAAGATATTTCCATTTTCACCATAGCCCTCTATGGGCTTCCAAATATCCCTTTGCCAATTCCCCAAGAACAGCCTTAGCGAAAGGCTTCTTGAAGGGAAAGATGTAACTCTGTGAGATGAATTAACAGAACACAGAGCAGTTTCTCAGAAAGCTTCTTTCCAGTTTTGAACGGAAGATATTTCCTTTTTCACCATAGCCCTCTATGGGCTTCCAAATATCCCTTTGCCAATTCCACAAGAACAGCCTTAGCGAAAGGCTTTTTGAAGGGAAAGATGTAACTCTGTGAGATGAATTAACAGAACACAGAGCAGTTTCTCAGAAAGCTTCTTTCCAGTTTTGAACGGAAGGTATTTCCTTTTTCACCATAGTCGTCTATGGGCTTCCAAATATCCCTTTGCCAATTCCACAAGAATAGCCTTAGCGAAAGGCTTCTTGAAGGGAAAGATGAAACTCTGTGAGATGAATTAACAGAACACAGAGCAGTTTCTCAGAAAGCTTCTTTCCAATTTTGAACGGAAGATATTTCCTTTTTCACCATAGCCTTCTATGGGTTTCCAAATATCTCTTTGCCAATTCCACAAGAACAGCCTTAGCGAAAGGCTTCTTGAAGGGAAAGATGTAACTCTGTGAGATGAATTAACAGAACACAGAGCAGTTTCTCAGAAAGCTTCTTTCCAGTTTTGAACGGAAGATATTTCCTTTTTCACCATAGCCCTCTATGGGCTTCCAAATATCCCTTTGCCAATTCCCCAAGAACAGCCTTAGCGAAAGGCTTCTTGAAGGGAAAGATGAAACTCTGTGAGATGAATTAACAGAACACAGAGCAGTTTCTCAGAAAGCTTCTTTCCAGTTTAGAACGGAAGATATTTCCTTTTTCACCATAGCCCTCTATGGGCTTCCAAATATCCCTTTGGCAATTCCACAAGAACAGCCTTAGCGAAAGGCTTCTTGAAGGGAAAGATGTAACTCTGTGAGATGAATTAACAGAACACAGAGCAGTTTCTCAGAAAGCTTCTTTCCAGTTTTGAACGGAAGATATTTCCTTTTTCACCATAGCCCTCTATGGGCTTCCAAATATCCCTTTGCCAATTCCCCAAGAACAGCCTTAGCGAAAGGCTTCTTGAAGGGAAAGATGTAACTCTGTGAGATGAATTTACAGAACACAGAGCAGTTTCTCAGAAAGCTTCTTTCCAATTTTGAACGGAAGATATTTCCTTTTTCACCATAGCCCTCTATGGGCTTCCAAATATCCCTTTGCCAATTCCACAAGAACAGCCTTAGCGAAAGGCTTCTTGAAGGGAAAGATGTAACTCTGTGAGATGAATTAACAGAACACAGAGCAGTTTCTCAGAAAGCTTCTTTCCAGTTTTGAACGGAAGATATTTCCTTTTTCACCATAGCCCTCTAAGGGCTTCCAAATATCCCTTTGCCAATTCCACAAGAACAGCCTTAGCGAAAGGCTTCTTGAAGGGAAAGATGTAACTCTGTGAGATGAATTAACAGAACACAGAGCAGTTTCTCAGAATGCTTCTTTCCAGTTTTGAACGGAAGATATTTCCTTTTTCACCATAGCCCTCTATGGGCTTCCAAATATCCCTTTGCCAATTCCCCAAGAACAGCCTTAGCGAAAGGCTTCTTGAAGGGAAACATGTAACTCTGTGAGATGAATTTACAGAACACAGAGCAGTTTCTCAGAAAGCTTCTTTCCACGTTTGAACGGAAGATATTTCCTTTTTCACCATAGCCCTCTATGGGCTTCCAAATATCCCTTTGCCAATTCCACAAGAACAGCCTTAGCGAAAGGCTTCTTGAAGGGAAAGATGTAACTCTGTGAGATGAATTAAGAGAACACAGAGCAGTTTCTCAGAAAGCTTCTTTCCAGTTTTGAACGGAAGATATTTCCTTTTTCACCATAGACTTCTATGGGTTTCCAAATATCTCTTTGCCAATTCCACAAGAACAGCCTTAGCGAAAGGCTTCTTGAAGGGAAAGATGTAACTCTGTGAGATGAATTAACAGAACACAGAGCAGTTTCTCAGAAAGTTTCTTTCCACTTTTGAAGGCAAGATATTTCCTTTTTCACCATAGCCCTCTATGGGCTTCCAAATATCCCTTTGCCAATTCCACAAGAACAGTCTTAGCGAAAGGCTTCTTGAAGGGAAAGATGTAACTCTGTGAGATGAATTAACAGAACACAGAGCAGTTTCTCAGAAAGTTTCTTTCCAGTTTTGAACGGAAGATATTTCCTTTTTCACCATAGCCCTCATTGGGCTTCCAAATATCCCTTTGCCAATTCCACAAGAACAGCCTTAGCTAAAGGCTTCTTGAAGGGAAAGATGTAACTCTGTGAGATGAATAAACAGAACACAGAGCAGTTTCTCAGAAAGCTTCTTTCCAGTTGTGAACGGAAGATATTTCCTTTTTCAACATAGCCTTCTATGGGCTTCCAAATATCCCTTTGCCAATTCCACAAGAACAGCCTTAGCGAAAGGCTTCTTGAAGGGAAAGATGTAACTCTGTGAGATGAATTAGCAGAACAGAGAGCAGTTTCTCAGAAAGCTTCTTTCCAGTTTTGAACGGAAGATATTTCCTTTTTCACCATAGCCCTCTATGGGCTTCCAAATATCCCTTTGCCAATTCCACAAGAACAGCCTTAGTGAAAGGCTACTTGAAGGGAAAGATGTAACTCTGTGAGATGAATTAACAGAACACAGAGCAGTTTCTCAGAAAGCTTCTTTCCAGTTTTGAACGGAAGATATTTCCTTTTTTACCATAGCCCTCATTGGGCTTCCAAATATCCCTTTGCCAATTCCACAAGAACAGCCTTAGCGAAAGGCTTCTTGAAGGGAAAGATGTAACTCTGTGAGATGAATTAACAGAACACAGAGCAGTTTCTCAGAAAGCTTCTTTCCAGTTTTGAACGGAAGATATTTCCTTTTTCACCATAGCCCTCTATGGGTTTCCAAATATCCCTTTGCCAATTCCACAAGAACAGCCTTAGCGAAAGGCTTCTTGAAGGGAAAGATGTAACTCTGTGAGATGAATTAACAGAACACAGAGCAGTTTCTCAGAATGCTTCTTCCCACTGTTGAACGGAAGATATTTCCTTTTCCACCATAGCCCTCCATGGGCTTCCAAATATCCCTTTGCAAATTCCACAAGAACAGCCTTAGCGAAAGGCTTCTTGAAGGGAAAGATGTAACTCTGTGAGATGAATTAACAGAACTCAGAGCAGTTTCTTAGAAAGCTTCTTTCCAGGTTTGAACGGAAGATATTTCCTTTTTCAAAATAGCCCTCTATGGGCTTCCAAATATCCCTTTGCCAATTCCACAAGAACAGCCTTAGGAAAGGCTTCTTGAAGGGAAAGATGTAACTCTGTGAGATGAATTAACAGAACACAGAGCAGTTTCTCAGAAAGCTTCTTTCCTGTTTTGAACGGAAGATATTTCCTTTTTTACCATAGCCCTCATTGGGCTTCCAAATATCCCTTTGCCAATTCCACAAGAACAGCCTTAGCGAAAGGGTTCTTGAAGGGAAAGATGTAACTCTGTGAGATGAATTAACAGAACACAGAGCTGTTTCTCAGAAAGCTTCTTTCCAGTTTTGAACGGAAGATATTTTCTTTTTCACCATAGCCCTCTATGGGCTTCGAAATATCCCTTTGCCAATTCCACAAGAACAGCCTTAGCTAAAGGCTTCTTGAAGGGAAAGATGTAACTCTGTGAGATGAATTAACAGAACACAGAGCAGTTTCTCAGAAAGCTTCTTTCCAGTTTTGAACGGAAGATATTTCCTTTTTCACCATAGCCATCTATGGGCTTCCAAATATCCCTTTGCCAATTCCACAAGAACAGCTTTAGCGAAAGACTTCTTGAAGGGAAAGATGTAACTCTGTGAGATGAATTAACAGAACACAGAGCAGTTTCTCAGAAAGCTTCTTTCCAGTTTTGAACGGAAGATATTTCCTTTTTCACCATAGCCAACTATGGGCTTCCAAATATCCCTTTGCCAATTCCACAAGAACAGCCTTAGCGAAAGGCTCCTTGAAGGGAAAGATGTAACTCTGTGAGATGAATTAACAGAACACAGAGCAGTTTCTCAGAAAGCTTCTTTCCAGTTTTGAACGGAAGATATTTCCTTTTTCACCATAGCCCTCTATGGGCTTCCAAATATCCCTTTGCCAATTCCACAAGAACAGCCTTAGCCGAAGGCTTCTTGAAGGGAAAGATGTAACTCTGTGAGATGAATGAACAGAACACAGAGCAGTTTCTCAGAAAGCTTCTTTCCAGTTTTGAACGGAAGATATTTCCTTTTTCACCATAGCCCTCTATGGGCTTCCAAATATCCCTTTGCCAATTCCACAAGAACAGCCTTAGCGAAAGGCTTCTTGAAGGGAAAGATGTAACTCTGTGAGATGAATTAACAGAACACAAAGCAGTTTCTCAGAAAGCTTCTTTCCAGTTTTCAACGGAAGATATTTCCTTTTTTACCATAGCCCTCATTGGGCTTCCAAATATCCCTTTGCCAATTCCACAAGAACAGCCTTAGCGAAAGGCTTCTTGAAGGGAAAGATGTAACTCTGTGAGATGAAGTAAGGGAACACAGAGCAGTTTCTCAGAAAGCTTCTTTCCAGTTTTGAACGGAAGATATTTCCTTTTTCACCATAGCCATCTGTGGGCTTCCAAATATCCCTTTGCCAATTCCACAAGAACAGCCTTAGCGAAAGACTTCTTGAAGGGAAAGATGTAACTCTGTGAGATTAATTAACAGAACACAGAGCAGTTTCTCAGAAAGCTTCTTTCCAGTTTTGAACGGAAGATATTTCCTTTTTCACCATAGCCCTCTATGGGCTTCCAAATATCCCTTTGCCAATTCCACAAGAACAGCCTTAGCGCAAGGCTCCTTGAAGGGAAAGATGTAACTCTGTGAGATGAATTAACAGAACACAAAGCAGTTTCTCAGAAAGCTTCTTTCCAGTTTTGAACGGAAGATATTTCCATTTTCACCATAGACCTCTATGGGCTTCCAAATATCCCTTTGCCAATTCCACAAGAACAGCCTTAGCGAAAGGCTTCTTGAAGGGAAAGATGTAACTCTGTGAGATGAAGTAAGGGAACACAGAGTAGTTTCTCAGAAAGCTTCTTTCCAGTTTTGAACGGAAGATATTTCCTTTTTCACCATAACCCTCTATGGGCTTCCAAATATCCCTTTGCCAATTCCACAAGAACAGCCTTAGTGAAAGGATTCTTGAAGGGAAAGATGTAACTCTGTGAGATGAATTAACAGAACACAGAGCAGTTTCTCAGAAAGCTTCTTTCCAGTTTTGAACGGAAGATATTTCCTTTTTCACCATAGCCCTCTATGGGCTTCCAAATATCCCTTTGCCAATTCCACAAGAACAGCCTTAGCGAAAGGCTTCTTGAAGGGAAAGATGTAACTCTGTGAGATGAATTCACAGAACACAGAGCAGTTTCTCAGAAAGTTTGTTTCTACTTTTGAACGGAAGATATTTCCTTTTTCACCATAGCCCTCTATGGTCTTCCAAATATCCCTTTGCCAATTCCACAAGAACAGCCTTAGCGAAAGATTTCTTGAAGGGAAAGATGTAACTCTGTGAGATGAATTAACAGAACACAGAGCAGTTTCTCAGAAAGTTTCTTTCCAGTTTTGAACGGAAGATATTTCCTTTTTCACCATAGCCCTCTATGGGCTTCCAAATATCCCTTTGCCAATTCCACAAGAACAGCCTTAGCGAAAGTCTCCTTGAAGGGAAAGATGTAACTCTGTGAGATGAATTAACAGAACACAAAGCAGTTTCTCAGAAAGCTTCTTTCCAGTTTTGAACTTAAGATATTTCCTTTTTCACCATAACCCTCTATGGGCTTCCAAATATCCCTTTGCCAATTCCACAAGAACAGCCTTAGCGAAAGGCTTCTTGAAGGGAAAGATGTAACTCTGTGAGATGAATTAACAGAACACAGAGCAGTTTCTCAGAAAGCTTCTTTCCAGTTTTGAACGGAAGATATTTCCTTTTTCACCATAGAACTCTATGGGCTTCCAAATATCCGTTTGCCAATTCCACAAGAACAGCCTTAGCGAAAGGCTTCTTGAAGGGAAAGATGTAACTCTGTGAGATGAATTAACAGAACACAGAGCAGTTTCTCAGAAAGCTTCTTTCCAGTTTTGAACGGAAGATATTTCCTTTTTCACCATAGCCCTCTATGGGATTCCAAATATCCGTTTGCCAATTCCACAAGAACAGCCTTAGCGAAAGACTTCTTCAAGGGAAAGATGTAACTCTGAGAGATGAATTAACAGAACACAGAGCAGTTTCTCAGAAAGCTTCTTTCCAGTTTTGAACGGAAGATATTTCCTTTTTCACCATAGCCCTCTATGGGCTTCCAAATATCCCTTTGCCAATTCCACAAGAACAGCCTTAGCGAAAGGCTCCTTGAAGGGAAAGATGTAACTCTGTGAGATGAATTAACAGAACACAAAGCAGTTTCTCAGAAAGCTTCTTTCCAGTTTTGAACGGAAGATATTTCCTTTTTCACCATAGCCCTCTATGGGCTTCCAAATATCCCTTTGCCAATTCCACAAGAACAGCCTTAGCGAAAGGCTTCTTGAAGGGAAAGATGTAACTCTGTGAGATGAATTAACAGAACACAGAGCAGTTTCTCAGAAAGCTTCTTTCCAGTTTTGAACGGAAGATATTTCCTTTTTCACCATAGCCCTCTATGGGCTTCCAAATATCCCTTTGCCAATTCCACAAGAACAGCCTTAGCGAAAGGCTCCTTGAAGGGAAAGATGTAACTCTGTGAGATGAATTAACAGAACACAAAGCAGTTTCTCAGAAAGCTTCTTTCCAGTTTTGAACGGAAGATATTTCCTTTTTCACCATAGCCCTCTATGGGCTTCCAAATATCCCTTTGCCAATTCCCCAAGAACAGCCTTAGCGAAAGGCTTCTTCAAGGGAAAGATGTAATTCTGTGAGATGAATTAACAGAACACAGAGCAGTTTCTCAGAAAGCTTCTTTCCAGTTTTGAACGGAAGATATTTCCTTTTTCACCATAGCCCTCTATGGGCTTCCAAATATCCCTTTGCCAATTCCACAAGAACAGCCTTAGCGAAAGGCTTCTTGAAGGGAAAGATGTAACTCTGTGAGATGAATTAACAGAACACAGAGCAGTTTCTCAGAAAGTTTCTTTCCACTATTGAAGGGAAGATATTTCCTTTTTCACCATAGCCCTCTATGGGCTTCCAAATATCCCTTTGCCAATTCCACAAGAACAGCCTTAGCGAAGGGCTTCTTGAAGGGAAAGATGTAACTCTGTGAGATGAATTAACAGAACACAGAGCAGTTTCTCAGAAAGCTCCTTTCCAGTTTTGAACGGAAGATATTTCCTTTTTTACCATAGCCCTCATTGGGCTTCCAAATATCCCTTTGCCAATTCCACAAGAACAGCCTTAGCGAAAGGCTTCTTGAAGGGAAAGATGTAACTCTGTGAGATGAATTAACGGAACACAGAGCAGTTTCTCAGAAAGCTTCTTTCCAGTTTTGAACGGAAGATATTTCCTTTTTCACCATAGCCCTCGATGGGCTTCCAAATATCCCTTTGCCAATTCCACAAGAACAGCCTTAGCGAAAGGCTTCTTGAAGGGAAAGATGTAACTCTGTGAGATGAATTAACAGAACACAGAGCAGTTTCTCAGAAAGCTTCTTTCCACTTTTGAACGGAAGATATTTCCTTTTTCACCATAGCCCTCTATGGGTTTCCAAATATCCCTTTGCCAATTCCACAAGAACAGCCTTAGCGAAAGGCTTCTTGAAGGGAAAGATGTAACTCTGTGAGATGAATTAACAGAACACAGAGCAGTTTCTCAGAATGCTTCTTTCCACTTTTGAACGGAAGATATTTCCTTTTCCACCATAGCCCTCCATGGGCTTCCAAATATCCCTTTGCCAATTCCACAAGAACAGCCTTAGCGAAAGGCTTCTTGAAGGGAAAGATGTAACTCTGTGAGATGAATTAACAGAACACAGAGCAGTTTCTTAGAAAGCTTCTTTCCAGGTTTGAACGGAAGATATTTCCTTTTTCACCATAGCCCTCTATGGGCTTCCAAATATCCCTTTGCCAATTCCACAAGAACAGCCTTAGGAAAGGCTTCTTGAAGGGAAAGATGTAACTCTGTGAGATGAATTAACAGAACACAGAGCAGTTTCTCAGAAAGCTTCTTTCCTGTTTTGAACGGAAGATATTTCCTTTATCACCATAGCCCTCATTGGGCTTCCAAATATCCCTTTGCCAATTCCACAAGAACAGCCTTAGCGAAAGGGTTCTTGAAGGGAAAGATGTAACTCTGTGAGATGAATTAACAGAACACAGAGCTGTTTCTCAAAAGCTTCCTTCCAGTTTTGAACGGAAGATATTTTCTTTTTCACCATAGCCCTCTATGGGCTTCCAAATATCCCTTTGCCAATTCCACAAGAACAGCCTTAGCTAAAGGCTTCTTGAAGGGAAAGATGTAACTCTGTGAGATGAATTAACAGAACACAGAGCAGTTTCTCAGAAAGCTTCTTTCCAGTTTTGAACGGAAGATATTTCCTTTTTCACCATAGCCATCTGTGGGCTTCCAAATATCCCTTTGCCAATTCCACAAGAACAGCCTTAGCGAAAGACTTCTTGAAGGGAAAGATGTAACTCTGTGAGATTAATTAACAGAACACAGAGCAGTTTCTCAGAAAGCTTCTTTCCAGTTTTGAACGGAAGATATTTCCTTTTTCACCATAGCCCTCTATGGGCTTCCAAATATCCCTTTGCCAATTCCACAAGAACAGCCTTAGCGAAAGGCTCCTTGAAGGGAAAGATGTAACTCTGTGAGATGAATTAACAGAACACAGAGCAGTTTCTCAGAAAGCTTCTTTCCAGTTTTGAACGGAAGATATTTCCTTTTTCACCATAGCCCTCTATGGGCTTCCAAATATCCCTTTGCCAATTCCACAAGAACAGCCTTAGCCGAAGGCTTCTTGAAGGGAAAGATGTAACTCTGTGAGATGAATGAACAGAACACAGAGCAGTTTCTCAGAAAGCTTCTTTCCAGTTTTGAACGGAAGATATTTCCTTTTTCACCATAGCCCTCTATGGGCTTCCAAATATCCCTTTGCCAATTCCACAAGAACAGCCTTAGCGCAAGGCTCCTTGAAGGGAAAGATGTAACTCTGTGAGATGAATTAACAGAACACAAAGCAGTTTCTCAGAAAGCTTCTTTCCAGTTTTGAACGGAAGATATTTCCTTTTTCACCATAGACCTCTATGGGCTTCCAAATATCCCTTTGCCAATTCCACAAGAACAGCCTTAGCGAAAGGCTTCTTGAAGGGAAAGATGTAACTCTGTGAGATGAAGTAAGGGAACACAGAGTAGTTTCTCAGAAAGCTTCTTTCCAGTTTTGAACGGAAGATATTTCCTTTTTCACCATAACCCTCTATGGGCTTCCAAATATCCCTTTGCCAATTCCACAAGAACAGCCTTAGTGAAAGGATTCTTGAAGGGAAAGATGTAACTCTGTGAGATGAATTAACAGAACACAGAGCAGTTTCTCAGAAAGCTTCTTTCCAGTTTTGAACGGAAGATATTTCCTTTTTCACCATAGCCCTCTATGGGCTTCCAAATATCCCTTTGCCAATTCCACAAGAACAGCCTTAGCGAAAGGCTTCTTGAAGGGAAAGATGTAACTCTGTGAGATGAATTCACAGAACACAGAGCAGTTTCTCAGAAAGTTTGTTTCTACTTTTGAACGGAAGATATTTCCTTTTTCACCATAGCCCTCTATGGTCTTCCAAATATCCCTTTGCCAATTCCACAAGAACAGCCTTAGCGAAAGACTTCTTGAAGGGAAAGATGTAACTCTGTGAGATGAATTAACAGAACACAGAGCAGTTTCTCAGAAAGTTTCTTTCCAGTTTTGAACGGAAGATATTTCCTTTTTCACCATAGCCCTCTATGGGCTTCCAAATATCCCTTTGCCAATTCCACAAGAACAGCCTTAGCGAAAGTCTCCTTGAAGGGAAAGATGTAACTCTGTGAGATGAATTAACAGAACACAAAGCAGTTTCTCAGAAAGCTTCTTTCCAGTTTTGAACTTAAGATATTTCCTTTTTCACCATAACCCTCTATGGGCTTCCAAATATCCCTTTGCCAATTCCACAAGAACAGCCTTAGCGAAAGGCTTCTTGAAGGGAAAGATGTAACTCTGTGAGATGAATTAACAGAACACAGAGCAGTTTCTCAGAAAGCTTCTTTCCAGTTTTGAACGGAAGATATTTCCTTTTTCACCATAGAACTCTATGGGCTTCCAAATATCCGTTTGCCAACTCCACAAGAACAGCCTTAGCGAAAGGCTTCTTGAAGGGAAAGATGTAACTCTGTGAGATGAATTAACAGAACACAGAGCAGTTTCTCAGAAAGCTTCTTTCCAGTTTTGAACGGAAGATATTTCCTTTTTCACCATAGCCCTCTATGGGCTTCCAAATATCCGTTTGCCAATTCCACAAGAACAGCCTTAGCGAAAGACTTCTTCAAGGGAAAGATGTAACTCTGAGAGATGAATTAACAGAACACAGAGCAGTTTCTCAGAAAGCTTCTTTCCAGTTTTGAACGGAAGATATTTCCTTTTTCACCATAGCCCTCTATGGGCTTCCAAATATCCCTTTGCCAATTCCACAAGAACAGCCTTAGCGAAAGGCTCCTTGAAGGGAAAGATGTAACTCTGTGAGATGAATTAACAGAACACAAAGCAGTTTCTCAGAAAGCTTCTTTCCAGTTTTGAACGGAAGATATTTCCTTTTTCACCATAGCCCTCTATGGGCTTCCAAATATCCCTTTGCCAATTCCACAAGAACAGCCTTAGCGAAAGGCTTCTTGAAGGGAAAGATGTAACTCTGTGAGATGAATTAACAGAACACAGAGCAGTTTCTCAGAAAGCTTCTTTCCAGTTTTGAACGGAAGATATTTCCTTTTTCACCATAGCCCTCTATGGGCTTCCAAATATCCCTTTGCCAATTCCACAAGAACAGCCTTAGCGAAAGGCTCCTTGAAGGGAAAGATGTAACTCTGTGAGATGAATTAACAGAACACAAAGCAGTTTCTCAGAAAGCTTCTTTCCAGTTTTGAACGGAAGATATTTCCTTTTTCACCATAGCCCTCTATGGACTTCCAAATATCCCTTTGCCAATTCCCCAAGAACAGCCTTAGCGAAAGGCTTCTTCAAGGGAAAGATGTAATTCTGTGAGATGAATTAACAGAACACAGAGCAGTTTCTCAGAAAGCTTCTTTCCAGTTTTGAACGGAAGATATTTCCTTTTTCACCATAGCCCTCTATGGGCTTCCAAATATCCCTTTGCCAATTCCACAAGAACAGCCTTAGCGAAAGGCTTCTTGAAGGGAAAGATGTAACTCTGTGAGATGAATTAACAGAACACAGAGCAGTTTCTCAGAAAGCTTCTTTCCACTTTTGAACGGAAGATATTTCCTTTTTCACCATAGCCCTCTATGGGTTTCCAAATATCCCTTTGCCAATTCCACAAGAACAGCCTTAGCGAAAGGCTTCTTGAAGGGAAAGATGTAACTCTGTGAGATGAATTAACAGAACACAGAGCAGTTTCTCAGAATGCTTCTTTCCACTTTTGAACGGAAGATATTTCCTTTTCCACCATAGCCCTCCATGGGCTTCCAAATATCCCTTTGCCAATTCCACAAGAACAGCCTTAGCGAAAGGCTTCTTGAAGGGAAAGATGTAACTGTGTGAGATGAATTAACAGAACACAGAGCAGTTTCTTAGAAAGCTTCTTTCCAGGTTTGAACGGAAGATATTTCCTTTTTCACCATAGCCCTCTATGGGCTTCCAAATATCCCTTTGCCAATTCCACAAGAACAGCCTTAGGAAAGGCTTCTTGAAGGGAAAGATGTAACTCTGTGAGATGAATTAACAGAACACAGAGCAGTTTCTCAGAAAGCTTCTTTCCTGTTTTGAACGGAAGATATTTCCTTTATCACCATAGCCCTCATTGGGCTTCCAAATATCCCTTTGCCAATTCCACAAGAACAGCCTTAGCGAAAGGGTTCTTGAAGGGAAAGATGTAACTCTGTGAGATGAATTAACAGAACACAGAGCTGTTTCTCAAAAGCTTCCTTCCAGTTTTGAACGGAAGATATTTTCTTTTTCACCATAGCCCTCTATGGGCTTCCAAATATCCCTTTGCCAATTCCACAAGAACAGCCTTAGCTAAAGGCTTCTTGAAGGGAAAGATGTAACTCTGTGAGATGAATTAACACAACACAGAGCAGTTTCTCAGAAAGCTTCTTTCCAGTTTTGAACGGAAGATATTTCCTTTTTCACCATAGCCATCTGTGGGCTTCCAAATATCCCTTTGCCAATTCCACAAGAACAGCCTTAGCGAAAGACTTCTTGAAGGGAAAGATGTAACTCTGTGAGATTAATTAACAGAACACAGAGCAGTTTCTCAGAAAGCTTCTTTCCAGTTTTGAACGGAAGATATTTCCTTTTTCACCATAGCCCTCTATGGGCTTCCAAATATCCCTTTGCCAATTCCACAAGAACAGCCTTAGCGCAAGGCTCCTTGAAGGGAAAGATGTAACTCTGTGAGATGAATTAACAGAACACAAAGCAGTTTCTCAGAAAGCTTCTTTCCAGTTTTGAACGGAAGATATTTCCATTTTCACCATAGACCTCTATGGGCTTCCAAATATCCCTTTGCCAATTCCACAAGAACAGCCTTAGCGAAAGGCTTCTTGAAGGGAAAGATGTAACTCTGTGAGATGAAGTAAGGGAACACAGAGTAGTTTCTCAGAAAGCTTCTTTCCAGTTTTGAACGGAAGATATTTCCTTTTTCACCATAACCCTCTATGGGCTTCCAAATATCCCTTTGCCAATTCCACAAGAACAGCCTTAGTGAAAGGATTCTTGAAGGGAAAGATGTAACTCTGTGAGATGAATTAACAGAACACAGAGCAGTTTCTCAGAAAGCTTCTTTCCAGTTTTGAACGGAAGATATTTCCTTTTTCACCATAGCCCTCTATGGGCTTCCAAATATCCCTTTGCCAATTCCACAAGAACAGCCTTAGCGAAAGGCTTCTTGAAGGGAAAGATGTAACTCTGTGAGATGAATTCACAGAACACAGAGCAGTTTCTCAGAAAGTTTGTTTCTACTTTTGAACGGAAGATATTTCCTTTTTCACCATAGCCCTCTATGGTCTTCCAAATATCCCTTTGCCAATTCCACAAGAACAGCCTTAGCGAAAGACTTCTTGAAGGGAAAGATGTAACTCTGTGAGATGAATTAACAGAACACAGAGCAGTTTCTCAGAAAGTTTCTTTCCAGTTTTGAACGGAAGATATTTCCTTTTTCACCATAGCCCTCTATGGGCTTCCAAATATCCCTTTGCCAATTCCACAAGAACAGCCTTAGCGAAAGTCTCCTTGAAGGGAAAGATGTAACTCTGTGAGATGAATTAACAGAACACAAAGCAGTTTCTCAGAAAGCTTCTTTCCAGTTTTGAACTTAAGATATTTCCTTTTTCACCATAACCCTCTATGGGCTTCCAAATATCCCTTTGCCAATTCCACAAGAACAGCCTTAGCGAAAGGCTTCTTGAAGGGAAAGATGTAACTCTGTGAGATGAATTAACAGAACACAGAGCAGTTTCTCAGAAAGCTTCTTTCCAGTTTTGAACGGAAGATATTTCCTTTTTCACCATAGAACTCTATGGGCTTCCAAATATCCGTTTGCCAATTCCACAAGAACAGCCTTAGCGAAAGGCTTCTTGAAGGGAAAGATGTAACTCTGTGAGATGAATTAACAGAACACAGAGCAGTTTCTCAGAAAGCTTCTTTCCAGTTTTGAACGGAAGATATTTCCTTTTTCACCATAGCCCTCTATGGGATTCCAAATATCCGTTTGCCAATTCCACAAGAACAGCCTTAGCGAAAGACTTCTTCAAGGGAAAGATGTAACTCTGAGAGATGAATTAACAGAACACAGAGCAGTTTCTCAGAAAGCTTCTTTCCAGTTTTGAACGGAAGATATTTCCTTTTTCACCATAGCCCTCTATGGGCTTCCAAATATCCCTTTGCCAATTCCACAAGAACAGCCTTAGCGAAAGGCTCCTTGAAGGGAAAGATGTAACTCTGTGAGATGAATTAACAGAACACAAAGCAGTTTCTCAGAAAGCTTCTTTCCAGTTTTGAACGGAAGATATTTCCTTTTTCACCATAGCCCTCTATGGGCTTCCAAATATCCCTTTGCCAATTCCACAAGAACAGCCTTAGCGAAAGGCTTCTTGAAGGGAAAGATGTAACTCTGTGAGATGAATTAACAGAACACAGAGCAGTTTCTCAGAAAGCTTCTTTCCAGTTTTGAACGGAAGATATTTCCTTTTTCACCATAGCCCTCTATGGGCTTCCAAATATCCCTTTGCCAATTCCACAAGAACAGCCTTAGCGAAAGGCTCCTTGAAGGGAAAGATGTAACTCTGTGAGATGAATTAACAGAACACAAAGCAGTTTCTCAGAAAGCTTCTTTCCAGTTTTGAACGGAAGATATTTCCTTTTTCACCATAGCCCTCTATGGGCTTCCAAATATCCCTTTGCCAATTCCCCAAGAACAGCCTTAGCGAAAGGCTTCTTCAAGGGAAAGATGTAATTCTGTGAGATGAATTAACAGAACACAGAGCAGTTTCTCAGAAAGCTTCTTTCCAGTTTTGAACGGAAGATATTTCCTTTTTCACCATAGCCCTCTATGGGCTTCCAAATATCCCTTTGCCAATTCCACAAGAACAGCCTTAGCGAAAGGCTTCTTGAAGGGAAAGATGTAACTCTGTGAGATGAATTAACAGAACACAGAGCAGTTTCTCAGAAAGTTTCTTTCCACTATTGAAGGGAAGATATTTCCTTTTTCACCATAGCCCTCTATGGGCTTCCAAATATCCCTTTGCCAATTCCACAAGAACAGCCTTAGCGAAGGGCTTCTTGAAGGGAAAGATGTAACTCTGTGAGATGAATTAACAGAACACAGAGCAGTTTCTCAGAAAGCTCCTTTCCATTTTTGAACGGAAGATATTTCCTTTTTTACCATAGCCCTCATTGGGCTTCCAAATATCCCTTTGCCAATTCCACAAGAACAGCCTTAGCGAAAGGCTTCTTGAAGGGAAAGATGTAACTCTGTGAGATGAATTAACGGAACACAGAGCAGTTTCTCAGAAAGCTTCTTTCCAGTTTTGAACGGAAGATATTTCCTTTTTCACCATAGCCCTCTATGGGCTTCCAAATATCCCTTTGCCAATTCCACAAGAACAGCCTTAGCGAAAGGCTTCTTGAAGGGAAAGATGTAACTCTGTGAGATGAATTAACAGAACACAGAGCAGTTTCTCAGAAAGCTTCTTTCCACTTTTGAACGGAAGATATTTCCTTTTTCACCATAGCCCTCTATGGGTTTCCAAATATCCCTTTGCCAATTCCACAAGAACAGCCTTAGCGAAAGGCTTCTTGAAGGGAAAGATGTAACTCTGTGAGATGAATTAACAGAACACAGAGCAGTTTCTCAGAATGCTTCTTTCCACTTTTGAACGGAAGATATTTCCTTTTCCACCATAGCCCTCCATGGGCTTCCAAATATCCCTTTGCCAATTCCACAAGAACAGCCTTAGCGAAAGGCTTCTTGAAGGGAAAGATGTAACTCTGTGAGATGAATTAACAGAACACAGAGCAGTTTCTTAGAAAGCTTCTTTCCAGGTTTGAACGGAAGATATTTCCTTTTTCACCATAGCCCTCTATGGGCTTCCAAATATCCCTTTGCCAATTCCACAAGAACAGCCTTAGGAAAGGCTTCTTGAAGGGAAAGATGTAACTCTGTGAGATGAATTAACAGAACACAGAGCAGTTTCTCAGAAAGCTTCTTTCCTGTTTTGAACGGAAGATATTTCCTTTATCACCATAGCCCTCATTGGGCTTCCAAATATCCCTTTGCCAATTCCACAAGAACAGCCTTAGCGAAAGGGTTCTTGAAGGGAAAGATGTAACTCTGTGAGATGAATTAACAGAACACAGAGCTGTTTCTCAAAAGCTTCCTTCCAGTTTTGAACGGAAGATATTTTCTTTTTCACCATAGCCCTCTATGGGCTTCCAAATATCCCTTTGCCAATTCCACAAGAACAGCCTTAGCTAAAGGCTTCTTGAAGGGAAAGATGTAACTCTGTGAGATGAATTAACACAACACAGAGCAGTTTCTCAGAAAGCTTCTTTCCAGTTTTGAACGGAAGATATTTCCTTTTTCACCATAGCCATCTGTGGGCTTCCAAATATCCCTTTGCCAATTCCACAAGAACAGCCTTAGCGAAAGACTTCTTGAAGGGAAAGATGTAACTCTGTGAGATTAATTAACAGAACACAGAGCAGTTTCTCAGAAAGCTTCTTTCCAGTTTTGAACGGAAGATATTTCCTTTTTCACCATAGCCCTCTATGGGCTTCCAAATATCCCTTTGCCAATTCCACAAGAACAGCCTTAGCGAAAGGCTCCTTGAAGGGAAAGATGTAACTCTGTGAGATGAATTAACAGAACACAGAGCAGTTTCTCAGAAAGCTTCTTTCCAGTTTTGAACGGAAGATATTTCCTTTTTCACCATAGCCCTCTATGGGCTTCCAAATATCCCTTTGCCAATTCCACAAGAACAGCCTTAGCCGAAGGCTTCTTGAAGGGAAAGATGTAACTCTGTGAGATGAATGAACAGAACACAGAGCAGTTTCTCAGAAAGCTTCTTTCCAGTTTTGAACGGAAGATATTTCCTTTTTCACCATAGCCCTCTATGGGCTTCCAAATATCCCTTTGCCAATTCCACAAGAACAGCCTTAGCGCAAGGCTCCTTGAAGGGAAAGATGTAACTCTGTGAGATGAATTAACAGAACACAAAGCAGTTTCTCAGAAAGCTTCTTTCCAGTTTTGAACGGAAGATATTTCCTTTTTCACCATAGACCTCTATGGGCTTCCAAATATCCCTTTGCCAATTCCACAAGAACAGCCTTAGCGAAAGGCTTCTTGAAGGGAAAGATGTAACTCTGTGAGATGAAGTAAGGGAACACAGAGTAGTTTCTCAGAAAGCTTCTTTCCAGTTTTGAACGGAAGATATTTCCTTTTTCACCATAACCCTCTATGGGCTTCCAAATATCCCTTTGCCAATTCCACAAGAACAGCCTTAGTGAAAGGATTCTTGAAGGGAAAGATGTAACTCTGTGAGATGAATTAACAGAACACAGAGCAGTTTCTCAGAAAGCTTCTTTCCAGTTTTGAACGGAAGATATTTCCTTTTTCACCATAGCCCTCTATGGGCTTCCAAATATCCCTTTGCCAATTCCACAAGAACAGCCTTAGCGAAAGGCTTCTTGAAGGGAAAGATGTAACTCTGTGAGATGAATTCACAGAACACAGAGCAGTTTCTCAGAAAGTTTGTTTCTACTTTTGAACGGAAGATATTTCCTTTTTCACCATAGCCCTCTATGGTCTTCCAAATATCCCTTTGCCAATTCCACAAGAACAGCCTTAGCGAAAGACTTCTTGAAGGGAAAGATGTAACTCTGTGAGATGAATTAACAGAACACAGAGCAGTTTCTCAGAAAGTTTCTTTCCAGTTTTGAACGGAAGATATTTCCTTTTTCACCATAGCCCTCTATGGGCTTCCAAATATCCCTTTGCCAATTCCACAAGAACAGCCTTAGCGAAAGTCTCCTTGAAGGGAAAGATGTAACTCTGTGAGATGAATTAACAGAACACAAAGCAGTTTCTCAGAAAGCTTCTTTCCAGTTTTGAACTTAAGATATTTCCTTTTTCACCATAACCCTCTATGGGCTTCCAAATATCCCTTTGCCAATTCCACAAGAACAGCCTTAGCGAAAGGCTTCTTGAAGGGAAAGATGTAACTCTGTGAGATGAATTAACAGAACACAGAGCAGTTTCTCAGAAAGCTTCTTTCCAGTTTTGAACGGAAGATATTTCCTTTTTCACCATAGAACTCTATGGGCTTCCAAATATCCGTTTGCCAACTCCACAAGAACAGCCTTAGCGAAAGGCTTCTTGAAGGGAAAGATGTAACTCTGTGAGATGAATTAACAGAACACAGAGCAGTTTCTCAGAAAGCTTCTTTCCAGTTTTGAACGGAAGATATTTCCTTTTTCACCATAGGCCTCTATGGGCTTCCAAATATCCGTTTGCCAATTCCACAAGAACAGCCTTAGCGAAAGACTTCTTCAAGGGAAAGATGTAACTCTGAGAGATGAATTAACAGAACACAGAGCAGTTTCTCAGAAAGCTTCTTTCCAGTTTTGAACGGAAGATATTTCCTTTTTCACCATAGCCCTCTATGGGCTTCCAAATATCCCTTTGCCAATTCCACAAGAACAGCCTTAGCGAAAGGCTCCTTGAAGGGAAAGATGTAACTCTGTGAGATGAATTAACAGAACACAAAGCAGTTTCTCAGAAAGCTTCTTTCCAGTTTTGAACGGAAGATATTTCCTTTTTCACCATAGCCCTCTATGGGCTTCCAAATATCCCTTTGCCAATTCCACAAGAACAGCCTTAGCGAAAGGCTTCTTGAAGGGAAAGATGTAACTCTGTGAGATGAATTAACAGAACACAGAGCAGTTTCTCAGAAAGCTTCTTTCCAGTTTTGAACGGAAGATATTTCCTTTTTCACCATAGCCCTCTATGGGCTTCCAAATATCCCTTTGCCAATTCCACAAGAACAGCCTTAGCGAAAGGCTCCTTGAAGGGAAAGATGTAACTCTGTGAGATGAATTAACAGAACACAAAGCAGTTTCTCAGAAAGCTTCTTTCCAGTTTTGAACGGAAGATATTTCCTTTTTCACCATAGCCCTCTATGGACTTCCAAATATCCCTTTGCCAATTCCCCAAGAACAGCCTTAGCGAAAGGCTTCTTCAAGGGAAAGATGTAATTCTGTGAGATGAATTAACAGAACACAGAGCAGTTTCTCAGAAAGCTTCTTTCCAGTTTTGAACGGAAGATATTTCCTTTTTCACCATAGCCCTCTATGGGCTTCCAAATATCCCTTTGCCAATTCCACAAGAACAGCCTTAGCGAAAGGCTTCTTGAAGGGAAAGATGTAACTCTGTGAGATGAATTAACAGAACACAGAGCAGTTTCTCAGAAAGCTTCTTTCCACTTTTGAACGGAAGATATTTCCTTTTTCACCATAGCCCTCTATGGGTTTCCAAATATCCCTTTGCCAATTCCACAAGAACAGCCTTAGCGAAAGGCTTCTTGAAGGGAAAGATGTAACTCTGTGAGATGAATTAACAGAACACAGAGCAGTTTCTCAGAATGCTTCTTTCCACTTTTGAACGGAAGATATTTCCTTTTCCACCATAGCCCTCCATGGGCTTCCAAATATCCCTTTGCCAATTCCACAAGAACAGCCTTAGCGAAAGGCTTCTTGAAGGGAAAGATGTAACTGTGTGAGATGAATTAACAGAACACAGAGCAGTTTCTTAGAAAGCTTCTTTCCAGGTTTGAACGGAAGATATTTCCTTTTTCACCATAGCCCTCTATGGGCTTCCAAATATCCCTTTGCCAATTCCACAAGAACAGCCTTAGGAAAGGCTTCTTGAAGGGAAAGATGTAACTCTGTGAGATGAATTAACAGAACACAGAGCAGTTTCTCAGAAAGCTTCTTTCCTGTTTTGAACGGAAGATATTTCCTTTATCACCATAGCCCTCATTGGGCTTCCAAATATCCCTTTGCCAATTCCACAAGAACAGCCTTAGCGAAAGGGTTCTTGAAGGGAAAGATGTAACTCTGTGAGATGAATTAACAGAACACAGAGCTGTTTCTCAAAAGCTTCCTTCCAGTTTTGAACGGAAGATATTTTCTTTTTCACCATAGCCCTCTATGGGCTTCCAAATATCCCTTTGCCAATTCCACAAGAACAGCCTTAGCTAAAGGCTTCTTGAAGGGAAAGATGTAACTCTGTGAGATGAATTAACACAACACAGAGCAGTTTCTCAGAAAGCTTCTTTCCAGTTTTGAACGGAAGATATTTCCTTTTTCACCATAGCCATCTGTGGGCTTCCAAATATCCCTTTGCCAATTCCACAAGAACAGCCTTAGCGAAAGACTTCTTGAAGGGAAAGATGTAACTCTGTGAGATTAATTAACAGAACACAGAGCAGTTTCTCAGAAAGCTTCTTTCCAGTTTTGAACGGAAGATATTTCCTTTTTCACCATAGCCCTCTATGGGCTTCCAAATATCCCTTTGCCAATTCCACAAGAACAGCCTTAGCGCAAGGCTCCTTGAAGGGAAAGATGTAACTCTGTGAGATGAATTAACAGAACACAAAGCAGTTTCTCAGAAAGCTTCTTTCCAGTTTTGAACGGAAGATATTTCCTTTTTCACCATAGACCTCTATGGGCTTCCAAATATCCCTTTGCCAATTCCACAAGAACAGCCTTAGCGAAAGGCTTCTTGAAGGGAAAGATGTAACTCTGTGAGATGAAGTAAGGGAACACAGAGTAGTTTCTCAGAAAGCTTCTTTCCAGTTTTGAACGGAAGATATTTCCTTTTTCACCATAACCCTCTATGGGCTTCCAAATATCCCTTTGCCAATTCCACAAGAACAGCCTTAGTGAAAGGATTCTTGAAGGGAAAGATGTAACTCTGTGAGATGAATTAACAGAACACAGAGCAGTTTCTCAGAAAGCTTCTTTCCAGTTTTGAACGGAAGATATTTCCTTTTTCACCATAGCCCTCTATGGGCTTCCAAATATCCCTTTGCCAATTCCACAAGAACAGCCTTAGCGAAAGGCTTCTTGAAGGGAAAGATGTAACTCTGTGAGATGAATTCACAGAACACAGAGCAGTTTCTCAGAAAGTTTGTTTCTACTTTTGAACGGAAGATATTTCCTTTTTCACCATAGCCCTCTATGGTCTTCCAAATATCCCTTTGCCAATTCCACAAGAACAGCCTTAGCGAAAGACTTCTTGAAGGGAAAGATGTAACTCTGTGAGATGAATTAACAGAACACAGAGCAGTTTCTCAGAAAGTTTCTTTCCAGTTTTGAACGGAAGATATTTCCTTTTTCACCATAGCCCTCTATGGGCTTCCAAATATCCCTTTGCCAATTCCACAAGAACAGCCTTAGCGAAAGTCTCCTTGAAGGGAAAGATGTAACTCTGTGAGATGAATTAACAGAACACAAAGCAGTTTCTCAGAAAGCTTCTTTCCAGTTTTGAACTTAAGATATTTCCTTTTTCACCATAACCCTCTATGGGCTTCCAAATATCCCTTTGCCAATTCCACAAGAACAGCCTTAGCGAAAGGCTTCTTGAAGGGAAAGATGTAACTCTGTGAGATGAATTAACAGAACACAGAGCAGTTTCTCAGAAAGCTTCTTTCCAGTTTTGAACGGAAGATATTTCCTTTTTCACCATAGAACTCTATGGGCTTCCAAATATCCGTTTGCCAATTCCACAAGAACAGCCTTAGCGAAAGGCTTCTTGAAGGGAAAGATGTAACTCTGTGAGATGAATTAACAGAACACAGAGCAGTTTCTCAGAAAGCTTCTTTCCAGTTTTGAACGGAAGATATTTCCTTTTTCACCATAGCCCTCTATGGGATTCCAAATATCCGTTTGCCAATTCCACAAGAACAGCCTTAGCGAAAGACTTCTTCAAGGGAAAGATGTAACTCTGAGAGATGAATTAACAGAACACAGAGCAGTTTCTCAGAAAGCTTCTTTCCAGTTTTGAACGGAAGATATTTCCTTTTTCACCATAGCCCTCTATGGGCTTCCAAATATCCCTTTGCCAATTCCACAAGAACAGCCTTAGCGAAAGGCTCCTTGAAGGGAAAGATGTAACTCTGTGAGATGAATTAACAGAACACAAAGCAGTTTCTCAGAAAGCTTCTTTCCAGTTTTGAACGGAAGATATTTCCTTTTTCACCATAGCCCTCTATGGGCTTCCAAATATCCCTTTGCCAATTCCACAAGAACAGCCTTAGCGAAAGGCTTCTTGAAGGGAAAGATGTAACTCTGTGAGATGAATTAACAGAACACAGAGCAGTTTCTCAGAAAGCTTCTTTCCAGTTTTGAACGGAAGATATTTCCTTTTTCACCATAGCCCTCTATGGGCTTCCAAATATCCCTTTGCCAATTCCACAAGAACAGCCTTAGCGAAAGGCTCCTTGAAGGGAAAGATGTAACTCTGTGAGATGAATTAACAGAACACAAAGCAGTTTCTCAGAAAGCTTCTTTCCAGTTTTGAACGGAAGATATTTCCTTTTTCACCATAGCCCTCTATGGGCTTCCAAATATCCCTTTGCCAATTCCCCAAGAACAGCCTTAGCGAAAGGCTTCTTCAAGGGAAAGATGTAATTCTGTGAGATGAATTAACAGAACACAGAGCAGTTTCTCAGAAAGCTTCTTTCCAGTTTTGAACGGAAGATATTTCCTTTTTCACCATAGCCCTCTATGGGCTTCCAAATATCCCTTTGCCAATTCCACAAGAACAGCCTTAGCGAAAGGCTTCTTGAAGGGAAAGATGTAACTCTGTGAGATGAATTAACAGAACACAGAGCAGTTTCTCAGAAAGCTCCTTTCCAGTTTTGAACGGAAGATATTTCCTTTTTTACCATAGCCCTCATTGGGCTTCCAAATATCCCTTTGCCAATTCCACAAGAACAGCCTTAGCGAAAGGCTTCTTGAAGGGAAAGATGTAACTCTGTGAGATGAATTAACGGAACACAGAGCAGTTTCTCAGAAAGCTTCTTTCCAGTTTTGAACGGAAGATATTTCCTTTTTCACCATAGCCCTCGATGGGCTTCCAAATATCCCTTTGCCAATTCCACAAGAACAGCCTTAGCGAAAGGCTTCTTGAAGGGAAAGATGTAACTCTGTGAGATGAATTAACAGAACACAGAGCAGTTTCTCAGAAAGCTTCTTTCCACTTTTGAACGGAAGATATTTCCTTTTTCACCATAGCCCTCTATGGGTTTCCAAATATCCCTTTGCCAATTCCACAAGAACAGCCTTAGCGAAAGGCTTCTTGAAGGGAAAGATGTAACTCTGTGAGATGAATTAACAGAACACAGAGCAGTTTCTCAGAATGCTTCTTTCCACTTTTGAACGGAAAATATTTCCTTTTCCACCATAGCCCTCCATGGGCTTCCAAATATCCCTTTGCCAATTCCACAAGAACAGCCTTAGCGAAAGGCTTCTTGAAGGGAAAGATGTAACTCTGTGAGATGAATTAACAGAACACAGAGCAGTTTCTCAGAAAGCTTCTTTCCACGTTTGAACGGAAGATATTTCCTTTTTCACCATAGCCCTCTATGGGCTTCCAAATATCCCTTTGCCAATTCCACAAGAACAGCCTTAGGAAAGGCTTCTTGAAGGGAAAGATGTAACTCTGTGAGATGAATTAACAGAACACAGAGCAGTTTCTCAGAAAGCTTCTTTCCTGTTTTGAACGGAAGATATTTCCTTTATCACCATAGCCCTCATTGGGCTTCCAAATATCCCTTTGCCAATTCCACAAGAACAGCCTTAGCGAAAGGGTTCTCTAAGGGAAAGATGTAACTCTGTGAGATGAATTAACAGAACACAGAGCTGTTTCTCAAAAGCTTCCTTCCAGTTTTGAACGGAAGATATTTTCTTTTTCACCATAGCCCTCTATGGGCTTCCAAATATCCCTTTGCCAATTCCACAAGAACAGCCTTAGCTAAAGGCTTCTTGAAGGGAAAGATGTAACTCTGTGAGATGAATTAACACAACACAGAGCAGTTTCTCAGAAAGCTTCTTTCCAGTTTTGAACGGAAGATATTTCCTTTTTCACCATAGCCATCTGTGGGCTTCCAAATATCCCTTTGCCAATTCCACAAGAACAGCCTTAGCGAAAGACTTCTTGAAGGGAAAGATGTAACTCTGTGAGATTAATTAACAGAACACAGAGCAGTTTCTCAGAAAGCTTCTTTCCAGTTTTGAACGGAAGATATTTCCTTTTTCACCATAGCCCTCTATGGGCTTCCAAATATCCCTTTGCCAATTCCACAAGAACAGCCTTAGCGAAAGGCTCCTTGAAGGGAAAGATGTAACTCTGTGAGATGAATTAACAGAACACAGAGCAGTTTCTCAGAAAGCTTCTTTCCAGTTTTGAACGGAAGATATTTCCTTTTTCACCATAGCCCTCTATGGGCTTCCAAATATCCCTTTGCCAATTCCACAAGAACAGCCTTAGCCGAAGGCTTCTTGAAGGGAAAGATGTAACTCTGTGAGATGAATTAACAGAACACAGAGCAGTTTCTCAGAAAGCTTCTTTCCAGTTTTGAACGGAAGATATTTCCTTTTTCACCATAGCCCTCTATGGGCTTCCAAATATCCCTTTGCCAATTCCACAAGAACAGCCTTAGCGCAAGGCTCCTTGAAGGGAAAGATGTAACTCTGTGAGATGAATTAACAGAACACAAAGCAGTTTCTCAGAAAGCTTCTTTCCAGTTTTGAACGGAAGATATTTCCTTTTTCACCATAGACCTCTATGGGCTTCCAAATATCCCTTTGCCAATTCCACAAGAACAGCCTTAGCGAAAGGCTTCTTGAAGGGAAAGATGTAACTCTGTGAGATGAAGTAAGGGAACACAGAGTAGTTTCTCAGAAAGCTTCTTTCCAGTTTTGAACGGAAGATATTTCCTTTTTCACCATAACCCTCTATGGGCTTCCAAATATCCCTTTGCCAATTCCACAAGAACAGCCTTAGTGAAAGGATTCTTGAAGGGAAAGATGTAACTCTGTGAGATGAATTAACAGAACACAGAGCAGTTTCTCAGAAAGCTTCTTTCCAGTTTTGAACGGAAGATATTTCCTTTTTCACCATAGCCCTCTATGGGCTTCCAAATATCCCTTTGCCAATTCCACAAGAACAGCCTTAGCGAAAGGCTTCTTGAAGGGAAAGATGTAACTCTGTGAGATGAATTCACAGAACACAGAGCAGTTTCTCAGAAAGTTTGTTTCTACTTTTGAACGGAAGATATTTCCTTTTTCACCATAGCCCTCTATGGTCTTCCAAATATGCCTTTGCCAATTCCACAAGAACAGCCTTAGCGAAAGACTTCTTGAAGGGAAAGATGTAACTCTGTGAGATGAATTAACAGAACACAGAGCAGTTTCTCAGAAAGTTTCTTTCCAGTTTTGAACGGAAGATATTTCCTTTTTCACCATAGCCCTCTATGGGCTTCCAAATATCCCTTTGCCAATTCCACAAGAACAGCCTTAGCGAAAGTCTCCTTGAAGGGAAAGATGTAACTCTGTGAGATGAATTAACAGAACACAAAGCAGTTTCTCAGAAAGCTTCTTTCCAGTTTTGAACTTAAGATATTTCCTTTTTCACCATAACCCTCTATGGGCTTCCAAATATCCCTTTGCCAATTCCACAAGAACAGCCTTAGCGAAAGGCTTCTTGAAGGGAAAGATGTAACTCTGTGAGATGAATTAACAGAACACAGAGCAGTTTCTCAGAAAGCTTCTTTCCAGTTTTGAACGGAAGATATTTCCTTTTTCACCATAGAACTCTATGGGCTTCCAAATATCCGTTTGCCAATTCCACAAGAACAGCCTTAGCGAAAGGCTTCTTGAAGGGAAAGATGTAACTCTGTGAGATGAATTAACAGAACACAGAGCAGTTTCTCAGAAAGCTTCTTTCCAGTTTTGAACGGAAGATATTTCCTTTTTCACCATAGCCCTCTATGGGCTTCCAAATACCCGTTTGCCAATTCCACAAGAACAGCCTTAGCGAAAGACTTCTTCAAGGGAAAGATGTAACTCTGAGAGATGAATTAACAGAACACAGAGCAGTTTCTCAGAAAGCTTCTTTCCAGTTTTGAACGGAAGATATTTCCTTTTTCACCATAGCCCTCTATGGGCTTCCAAATATCCCTTTGCCAATTCCACAAGAACAGCCTTAGCGAAAGGCTCCTTGAAGGGAAAGATGTAACTCTGTGAGATGAATTAACAGAACACAAAGCAGTTTCTCAGAAAGCTTCTTTCCAGTTTTGAACGGAAGATATTTCCTTTTTCACCATAGCCCTCTATGGGCTTCCAAATATCCCTTTGCCAATTCCACAAGAACAGCCTTAGCGAAAGGCTTCTTGAAGGGAAAGATGTAACTCTGTGAGATGAATTAACAGAACACAGAGCAGTTTCTCAGAAAGCTTCTTTCCAGTTTTGAACGGAAGATATTTCCTTTTTCACCATAGCCCTCTATGGGCTTCCAAATATCCCTTTGCCAATTCCACAAGAACAGCCTTAGCGAAAGGCTCCTTGAAGGGAAAGATGTAACTCTGTGAGATGAATTAACAGAACACAAAGCAGTTTCTCAGAAAGCTTCTTTCCAGTTTTGAACGGAAGATATTTCCTTTTTCACCATAGCCCTCTATGGGCTTCCAAATATCCCTTTGCCAATTCCCCAAGAACAGCCTTAGCGAAAGGGTTCTTCAAGGGAAAGATGTAATTCTGTGAGATGAATTAACAGAACACAGAGCAGTTTCTCAGAAAGCTTCTTTCCAGTTTTGAACGGAAGATATTTCCTTTTTCACCATAGCCCTCTATGGGCTTCCAAATATCCCTTTGCCAATTCCACAAGAACAGCCTTAGCGAAAGGCTTCTTGAAGGGAAAGATGTAACTCTGTGAGATGAATTAACAGAACACAGAGCAGTTTCTCAGAAAGTTTCTTTCCACTATTGAAGGGAAGATATTTCCTTTTTCACCATAGCCCTCTATGGGCTTCCAAATATCCCTTTGCCAATTCCACAAGAACAGCCTTAGCGAAAGGCTTCTTGAAGGGAAAGATGTAACTCTGTGAGATGAATTAACAGAACACAGAGCAGTTTCTCAGAAAGCTCCTTTCCAGTTTTGAACGGAAGATATTTCCTTTTTTACCATAGCCCTCATTGGGCTTCCAAATATCCCTTTGCCAATTCCACAAGAACAGCCTTAGCGAAAGGCTTCTTGAAGGGAAAGATGTAACTCTGTGAGATGAATTAACGGAACACAGAGCAGTTTCTCAGAAAACTTCTTTCCAGTTTTGAACGGAAGATATTTCCTTTTTCACCATAGCCCTCGATGGGCTTCCAAATATCCCTTTGCCAATTCCACAAGAAGAGCCTTAGCGAATGGCTTCTTGAAGGGAAAGATGTAACTCTGTGAGATGAATTAACAGAACACAGAGCAGTTTCTCAGAAAGCTTCTTTCCAGTTTTGAACGGAAGATATTTCCTTTTTCACCATAGCCCTCTATGGGCTTCCAAATATCCCTTTGCCAATTCCACAAGAACAGCCTTAGCGAAAGGCTCCTTGAAGGGAAAGATGTAACTCTGTGAGATGAATTTACAGAACACAGAGCAGTTTCTCAGAAAGCTTCTTTCCAGTTTTGAACGGAAGATATTTCCTTTTTCACCATAGCCCTCTATGGGCTTCCAAATATCCCTTTGCCAATTCCACAAGAACAGCCTTAGCGAAAGGCTTCTTGAAGGGAAAGATGTAACTCTGTGAGATGAATTAACAGAACACAGAGCAGTTTCTCAGAAAGCTTCTTTCCAGTTTTGAACGGAAGATATTTCCTTTTTCACCATAGCCCTCTATGGGCTTCCAAATATCCCTTTGCCAATTCCACAGGAACAGCCTTAGCGAAAGGCTTCTTGAAGGGAAAGATGTAACTCTGTGAGATGAATTAACAGAACACAGAGCAGTTTCTCAGAAAGCTTCTTTCCAGTTTTGAACGGAAGATATTTCCTTTTTCACCATAGCCCTCTATGGGCTTCCAAATATCCCTTTGCCAATTCCCCAAGAACAGCCTTAGCGAAAGGATGCTTGAAGGGAAAGATGTAACTCTGTGAGATGAATTAACAGAACACAGAGCAGTTTCTCAGAAAGCTTCTTTCCAGTTTTGAACGGAAGATATTTCCTTTTTCACCATAGCCCTCTACGGGCTTCCAAATATCCCTTTGGCAATTCCACAAGAACAGCCTTAGCGAAAGGCTTCTTGAAGGGAAAGATGTAACTCTGTGAGATGAATTAACAGAACACAGAGGGGTTTCTCAGAAAGCTTCTTTCAAGTTTTGAACGGAAGATATTTCCTTTTTCACCATAGCCCTCTATGGGCTTCCAAATATCCCTTTGCCAATTCCACAAGAACAGCCTTAGCGAAAGGCTTCTTGAAGGGAAAGATGTAACTGTTTGAGATGAATTAACAGAACACAGAGCAGTTTCTCAGAAAGCTTCTTTCCAGTTTTGAACGGAAGATATTTCCTTTTTCACCGTAGCCCTCTATGGGCTTCCAAATATCCCTTTGCCAATTCCACAAGAACAGCCTTAGCGAAAGGCTTCTTGAAGGGAAAGATGTAACTCTGTGAGATGAATTAACAGAACACAGAGCAGTTTCTCAGAAAGCTTCTTTCCAGTTTTGAACGGAAGATATTTCCTTTTTCACCATAGCCCTCTATGGGCTTCCAAATATCCCTTTGCCAATTCCACAAGAACAGCCTTAGCGAAAGGCTTTCTGAAGGGAAAGATGTAACTCTGTGAGATGAATTAACAGAACACAGAGCAGTTTCTCAGAAAGCTTCTTTCCACTTTTGAAAGGAAGATATTTCCTTTTTCACCATAGCCCTCTATGGGCTTCCAAATATCCCTTTGCCAATTCCACAAGAACAGTCTTAGCGAAAGGCTTCTTGAAGGGAAAATGTAACTCTGTGAGATGAATTAACAGAACACAGAGCAGTTTCGCAGAAAGCTTCTTTCCAGTTTTGAACGGAATATATTTCCTTTTTCACCATAGCCCTCATTGGGCTTCCAAATATCCCTTTGCCAATTCCACAAGAACAGCCTTAGCGAAAGGCTTCTTGAAGGGAAAGATGTAACTCTGTGAGATGAATTAACAGAACACAGAGCAGTTTCTCAGAAAGCTTCTTTCCACTTTTGAACGGAAGATATTTCCTTTTTCACCATAGCCCTCTATGGGCTTCCAAATATCCCTTTGCCAATTCCACAAGAACAGCCTTAGCGAAAGACTTCTTGAAGGGAAAGATGTAACTCTGTGAGATGAATTAACAGAACACAGAGCAGTTTCTCAGAAAGCTTCTTTCCAGTTTTGAACGGAAGATATTTCCTTTTTCACCATAGCCCTCTATGGGCTTCCAAATATCGCTTTGCCAATTCCACAAGAACAGCCTTAGCGAAAGGCTTCTTGAAGGGAAAGATGTAACTCTGTGAGATGAATTAACAGAACACAGAGCAGTTTCTCACAAAGCTTTTTTCCAGTTTTGAACGGAAGATATTTCCTTTTTCAACATAGCCCTCTATGGGCTTCCAAATATCCCTTTGCCAATTCCACAAGAACAGCCTTAGCGAAAGGCTTTTTGAAGGGAAAGATGTAACTCGGTGAGATGAATTAACAGAACACAGAGCAGTTTCTCAGAAAGCTTCTTTCCAGTTTTGAACGGAAGGTATATCCTTTTCACCATAGCCCTCTATGGGCTTCCAAATATCCCTTTGCCAATTCCACAAGAACAGCCTTAGCTAAAGGCTTCTTGAAGGGAAAGAGGTAACTCTGTGAGATGAAGTAACAGAACACAGAGCAGTTTCTCAGAAAGCTTCTTTCCAGTTTTGAACGGAAGATATTTCCTTTTTCACCATAGCCCTCTATGGGCTTCCAAATATCCCTTTGCCAATTCCACAAGAACAGCCTTAGCGAAAGACTTATTGAAGGGAATGATGTAACTCTGTGAGATGAATTAACAGAACACAGAGCAGTTTCTCAGAAAGCTTGTTTCCAGTTTTAAACGGAAGATATTTCCTTTTTCACCATAGCCCTCTATAGGCTTCCAAATATCCCTTTGCCAATTCCACAAGAACAGCCTTAGCGAAAGGCTTCTTGAAGGGAAAGATGTAACTCTGTGAGATGAATTAACAGAACACAGAGCAGTTTCTCAGAAAGCTTCTTTCCAGTTTTGAACGGAAGATATTTCCTTTTTCACCATAGCCCTCTATTGGCTTCCAAATATCCCGTTGCCAATTCCACAAGAAAAGCCTTAGCGAAAGGCTTCTTGAAGGGAAAGATGTAACTCTGTGAGAAGAATTAACAGAACACAGAGCAGTTTCTCAGAAAGCTTCTTTCCAGTTTTGAACGGAAGATATTCCCTTTTTCACCATAGACCTCGATGGGCTTCCAAATATCCCTTTGCCAATTCCACAAGAACAGCCTCAGCGAAAGGCTTCTTGAAGGGAAAGATGTAACTCTGTGAGATGAATTAACAGAACACAGAGCAGTTTCTCTGAAAGCTTCTTTCCAGTTTTGAACGGAAGATATTTCCTTTTTCACCATAGACCTCTATGGGCTTCCAAATATCCCTTTGCCAATTCCACAAGAACAGCCTTAGCGAAAGGCTTCTTGAAGGGAAAGATGTAACTCTGTGAGATGAAGTAAGGGAACACAGAGCAGTTTCTCAGAAAGCTTCTTTCCAGTTTTGAACGGAAGATATTTCCTTTTTCACCATAGCCCTCTATGGGCTTCCAAATATCCCTTTGCCAATTCCACAAGAACAGCCTTAGCGAAAGGATTCTTGAAGGGAAAGATGTAACTCTGTGAGATGAAGTAAGGGAACACAGAGCAGTTTCTCAGAAAGCTTCTTTCCAGTTTTGAACGGAAGATATTTCCTTTTTCACCATAGCCCTCTATGGGCTTCCAAATACCCGTTTGCCAATTCCACAAGAACAGCCTTAGCGAAAGACTTCTTCAAGGGAAAGATGTAACTCTGAGAGATGAATTAACAGAACACAGAGCAGTTTCTCAGAAAGCTTCTTTCCAGTTTTGAACGGAAGATATTTCCTTTTTCACCATAGCCCTCTATGGGCTTCCAAATATCCCTTTGCAATTCCACAAGAACAGCCTTAGCGAAAGGCTCCTTGAAGGGAAAGATGTAACTCTGTGAGATGAATTAACAGAACACAAAGCAGTTTCTCAGAAAGCTTCTTTCCAGTTTTGAACGGAAGATATTTCCTTTTTCACCATAGCCCTCTATGGGCTTCCAAATATCCCTTTGCCAATTCCACAAGAACAGCCTTAGCGAAAGGCTTCTTGAAGGGAAAGATGTAACTCTGTGAGATGAATTAACAGAACACAGAGCAGTTTCTCAGAAAGCTTCTTTCCAGTTTTGAACGGAAGATATTTCCTTTTTCACCATAGCCCTCTATGGGCTTCCAAATATCCCTTTGCCAATTCCACAAGAACAGCCTTAGCGAAAGGCTCCTTGAAGGGAAAGATGTAACTCTGTGAGATGAATTAACAGAACACAAAGCAGTTTCTCAGAAAGCTTCTTTCCAGTTTTGAACGGAAGATATTTCCTTTTTCACCATAGCCCTCTATGGGCTTCCAAATATCCCTTTGCCAATTCCCCAAGAACAGCCTTAGCGAAAGGGTTCTTCAAGGGAAAGATGTAATTCTGTGAGATGAATTAACAGAACACAGAGCAGTTTCTCAGAAAGCTTCTTTCCAGTTTTGAACGGAAGATATTTCCTTTTTCACCATAGCCCTCTATGGGCTTCCAAATATCCCTTTGCCAATTCCACAAGAACAGCCTTAGCGAAAGGCTTCTTGAAGGGAAAGATGTAACTCTGTGAGATGAATTAACAGAACACAGAGCAGTTTCTCAGAAAGTTTCTTTCCACTATTGAAGGGAAGATATTTCCTTTTTCACCATAGCCCTCTATGGGCTTCCAAATATCCCTTTGCCAATTCCACAAGAACAGCCTTAGCGAAAGGCTTCTTGAAGGGAAAGATGTAACTCTGTGAGATGAATTAACAGAACACAGAGCAGTTTCTCAGAAAGCTCCTTTCCAGTTTTGAACGGAAGATATTTCCTTTTTTACCATAGCCCTCATTGGGCTTCCAAATATCCCTTTGCCAATTCCACAAGAACAGCCTTAGCGAAAGGCTTCTTGAAGGGAAAGATGTAACTCTGTGAGATGAATTAACGGAACACAGAGCAGTTTCTCAGAAAACTTCTTTCCAGTTTTGAACGGAAGATATTTCCTTTTTCACCATAGCCCTCGATGGGCTTCCAAATATCCCTTTGCCAATTCCACAAGAAGAGCCTTAGCGAATGGCTTCTTGAAGGGAAAGATGTAACTCTGTGAGATGAATTAACAGAACACAGAGCAGTTTCTCAGAAAGCTTCTTTCCAGTTTTGAACGGAAGATATTTCCTTTTTCACCATAGCCCTCTATGGGCTTCCAAATATCCCTTTGCCAATTCCACAAGAACAGCCTTAGCGAAAGGCTCCTTGAAGGGAAAGATGTAACTCTGTGAGATGAATTTACAGAACACAGAGCAGTTTCTCAGAAAGCTTCTTTCCAGTTTTGAACGGAAGATATTTCCTTTTTCACCATAGCCCTCTATGGGCTTCCAAATATCCCTTTGCCAATTCCACAAGAACAGCCTTAGCGAAAGGCTTCTTGAAGGGAAAGATGTAACTCTGTGAGATGAATTAACAGAACACAGAGCAGTTTCTCAGAAAGCTTCTTTCCAGTTTTGAACGGAAGATATTTCCTTTTTCACCATAGCCCTCTATGGGCTTCCAAATATCCCTTTGCCAATTCCACAGGAACAGCCTTAGCGAAAGGCTTCTTGAAGGGAAAGATGTAACTCTGTGAGATGAATTAACAGAACACAGAGCAGTTTCTCAGAAAGCTTCTTTCCAGTTTTGAACGGAAGATATTTCCTTTTTCACCATAGCCCTCTATGGGCTTCCAAATATCCCTTTGCCAATTCCCCAAGAACAGCCTTAGCGAAAGGATGCTTGAAGGGAAAGATGTAACTCTGTGAGATGAATTTACAGAACACAGAGCAGTTTCTCAGAAAGCTTCTTTCCAGTTTTGAACGGAAGATACTTCCTTTTTCACCATAGCCCTCTATGGGCTTCAAAATATCCCTTTGCCAATTCCACAAGAACAGCCTTAGCGAAAGGCTTCTTGAAGGGAAAGATGTAACTCTGTGAGATGAATTAGCAGAACACAGAGCAGTTTCTCAGAAAGCTCCTTTCCAGTTTTGAACGAAAGATATTTCCTTTTTTACCATAGCCCTCATTGGGCTTCCAAATATCCCTTTGCCAATTCCACAAGAACAGCCTTAGCGAAAGGCTTCTTGAAGGGAAAGATGTAACTCTGTGAGATGAATTAACAGAACACAGAGCAGTTTCTCAGAAAGCTTCTTTCCAGTTTTGAACGGAAGATATTTCCTTTTTCACCATAGCCCTCTACGGGCTTCCAAATATCCCTTTGGCAATTCCACAAGAACAGCCTTAGCGAAAGGCTTCTTGAAGGGAAAGATGTAACTCTGTGAGATGAATTAACAGAACACAGAGGGGTTTCTCAGAAAGCTTCTTTCAAGTTTTGAACGGAAGATATTTCCTTTTTCACCATAGCCCTCTATGGGCTTCCAAATATCCCTTTGCCAATTCCACAAGAACAGCCTTAGCGAAAGGCTTCTTGAAGGGAAAGATGTAACTGTTTGAGATGAATTAACAGAACACAGAGCAGTTTCTCAGAAAGCTTCTTTCCAGTTTTGAACGGAAGATATTTCCTTTTTCACCGTAGCCCTCTATGGGCTTCCAAATATCCCTTTGCCAATTCCACAAGAACAGCCTTAGCGAAAGGCTTCTTGAAGGGAAAGATGTAACTCTGTGAGATGAATTAACAGAACACAGAGCAGTTTCTCAGAAAGCTTCTTTCCAGTTTTGAACGGAAGATATTTCCTTTTTCACCATAGCCCTCTATGGGCTTCCAAATATCCCTTTGCCAATTCCACAAGAACAGCCTTAGCGAAAGGCTTTCTGAAGGGAAAGATGTAACTCTGTGAGATGAATTAACAGAACACAGAGCAGTTTCTCAGAAAGCTTCTTTCCACTTTTGAAAGGAAGATATTTCCTTTTTCACCATAGCCCTCTATGGGCTTCCAAATATCCCTTTGCCAATTCCACAAGAACAGTCTTAGCGAAAGGCTTCTTGAAGGGAAAATGTAACTCTGTGAGATGAATTAACAGAACACAGAGCAGTTTCGCAGAAAGCTTCTTTCCAGTTTTGAACGGAATATATTTCCTTTTTCACCATAGCCCTCATTGGGCTTCCAAATATCCCTTTGCCAATTCCACAAGAACAGCCTTAGCGAAAGGCTTCTTGAAGGGAAAGATGTAACTCTGTGAGATGAATTAACAGAACACAGAGCAGTTTCTCAGAAAGCTTCTTTCCACTTTTGAACGGAAGATATTTCCTTTTTCACCATAGCCCTCTATGGGCTTCCAAATATCCCTTTGCCAATTCCACAAGAACAGCCTTAGCGAAAGACTTCTTGAAGGGAAAGATGTAACTCTGTGAGATGAATTAACAGAACACAGAGCAGTTTCTCAGAAAGCTTCTTTCCAGTTTTGAACGGAAGATATTTCCTTTTTCACCATAGCCCTCTATGGGCTTCCAAATATCGCTTTGCCAATTCCACAAGAACAGCCTTAGCGAAAGGCTTCTTGAAGGGAAAGATGTAACTCTGTGAGATGAATTAACAGAACACAGAGCAGTTTCTCACAAAGCTTTTTTCCAGTTTTGAACGGAAGATATTTCCTTTTTCAACATAGCCCTCTATGGGCTTCCAAATATCCCTTTGCCAATTCCACAAGAACAGCCTTAGCGAAAGGCTTTTTGAAGGGAAAGATGTAACTCGGTGAGATGAATTAACAGAACACAGAGCAGTTTCTCAGAAAGCTTCTTTCCAGTTTTGAACGGAAGGTATATCCTTTTCACCATAGCCCTCTATGGGCTTCCAAATATCCCTTTGCCAATTCCACAAGAACAGCCTTAGCGAAAGGCTTCTTGAAGGGAAAGATGTAACTCTGGGAGATGAAGTAAGGGAACACAGAGCAGTTTCTCAGAAAGCTTCTTTCCAGTTTTGAACGGAAGATATTTCCTTTTTCACCATAGCCCTCTATGGGCTTCCAAATATCCCTTTGCCAATTCCACAAGAACAGCCTTAGCGAAAGGATTCTTGAAGGGAAAGATGTAACTCTGTGAGATGAAGTAAGGGAACACAGAGCAGTTTCTCAGAAAGCTTCTTTCCAGTTTTGAACGGAAGATATTTCCTTTTTCACCATAGCCCTCTATGGGCTTCCAAATACCCGTTTGCCAATTCCACAAGAACAGCCTTAGCGAAAGACTTCTTCAAGGGAAAGATGTAACTCTGAGAGATGAATTAACAGAACACAGAGCAGTTTCTCAGAAAGCTTCTTTCCAGTTTTGAACGGAAGATATTTCCTTTTTCACCATAGCCCTCTATGGGCTTCCAAATATCCCTTTGCAATTCCACAAGAACAGCCTTAGCGAAAGGCTCCTTGAAGGGAAAGATGTAACTCTGTGAGATGAATTAACAGAACACAAAGCAGTTTCTCAGAAAGCTTCTTTCCAGTTTTGAACGGAAGATATTTCCTTTTTCACCATAGCCCTCTATGGGCTTCCAAATATCCCTTTGCCAATTCCACAAGAACAGCCTTAGCGAAAGGCTTCTTGAAGGGAAAGATGTAACTCTGTGAGATGAATTAACAGAACACAGAGCAGTTTCTCAGAAAGCTTCTTTCCAGTTTTGAACGGAAGATATTTCCTTTTTCACCATAGCCCTCTATGGGCTTCCAAATATCCCTTTGCCAATTCCACAAGAACAGCCTTAGCGAAAGGCTCCTTGAAGGGAAATATGTAACTCTGTGAGATGAATTAACAGAACACAAAGCAGTTTCTCAGAAAGCTTCTTTCCAGTTTTGAACGGAAGATATTTCCTTTTTCACCATAGCCCTCTATGGGCTTCCAAATATCCCTTTGCCAATTCCCCAAGAACAGCCTTAGCGAAAGGGTTCTTCAAGGGAAAGATGTAATTCTGTGAGATGAATTAACAGAACACAGAGCAGTTTCTCAGAAAGCTTCTTTCCAGTTTTGAACGGAAGATATTTCCTTTTTCACCATAGCCCTCTATGGGCTTCCAAATATCCCTTTGCCAATTCCACAAGAACAGCCTTAGCGAAAGGCTTCTTGAAGGGAAAGATGTAACTCTGTGAGATGAATTAACAGAACACAGAGCAGTTTCTCAGAAAGTTTCTTTCCACTATTGAAGGGAAGATATTTCCTTTTTCACCATAGCCCTCTATGGGCTTCCAAATATCCCTTTGCCAATTCCACAAGAACAGCCTTAGCGAAAGGCTTCTTGAAGGGAAAGATGTAACTCTGTGAGATGAATTAACAGAACACAGAGCAGTTTCTCAGAAAGCTCCTTTCCAGTTTTGAACGGAAGATATTTCCTTTTTTACCATAGCCCTCATTGGGCTTCCAAATATCCCTTTGCCAATTCCACAAGAACAGCCTTAGCGAAAGGCTTCTTGAAGGGAAAGATGTAACTCTGTGAGATGAATTAACGGAACACAGAGCAGTTTCTCAGAAAACTTCTTTCCAGTTTTGAACGGAAGATATTTCCTTTTTCACCATAGCCCTCGATGGGCTTCCAAATATCCCTTTGCCAATTCCACAAGAAGAGCCTTAGCGAATGGCTTCTTGAAGGGAAAGATGTAACTCTGTGAGATGAATTAACAGAACACAGAGCAGTTTCTCAGAAAGCTTCTTTCCAGTTTTGAACGGAAGATATTTCCTTTTTCACCATAGCCCTCTATGGGCTTCCAAATATCCCTTTGCCAATTCCACAAGAACAGCCTTAGCGAAAGGCTCCTTGAAGGGAAAGATGTAACTCTGTGAGATGAATTTACAGAACACAGAGCAGTTTCTCAGAAAGCTTCTTTCCAGTTTTGAACGGAAGATATTTCCTTTTTCACCATAGCCCTCTATGGGCTTCCAAATATCCCTTTGCCAATTCCACAAGAACAGCCTTAGCGAAAGGCTTCTTGAAGGGAAAGATGTAACTCTGTGAGATGAATTAACAGAACACAGAGCAGTTTCTCAGAAAGCTTCTTTCCAGTTTTGAACGGAAGATATTTCCTTTTTCACCATAGCCCTCTATGGGCTTCCAAATATCCCTTTGCCAATTCCACAGGAACAGCCTTAGCGAAAGGCTTCTTGAAGGGAAAGATGTAACTCTGTGAGATGAATTAACAGAACACAGAGCAGTTTCTCAGAAAGCTTCTTTCCAGTTTTGAACGGAAGATATTTCCTTTTTCACCATAGCCCTCTATGGGCTTCCAAATATCCCTTTGCCAATTCCCCAAGAACAGCCTTAGCGAAAGGATGCTTGAAGGGAAAGATGTAACTCTGTGAGATGAATTTACAGAACACAGAGCAGTTTCTCAGAAAGCTTCTTTCCAGTTTTGAACGGAAGATACTTCCTTTTTCACCATAGCCCTCTATGGGCTTCAAAATATCCCTTTGCCAATTCCACAAGAACAGCCTTAGCGAAAGGCTTCTTGAAGGGAAAGATGTAACTCTGTGAGATGAATTAACAGAACACAGAGCAGTTTCTCAGAAAGCTCCTTTCCAGTTTTGAACGAAAGATATTTCCTTTTTTACCATAGCCCTCATTGGGCTTCCAAATATCCCTTTGCCAATTCCACAAGAACAGCCTTAGCGAAAGGCTTCTTGAAGGGAAAGATGTAACTCTGTGAGATGAATTAACAGAACACAGAGCAGTTTCTCAGAAAGCTTCTTTCCAGTTTTGAACGGAAGATATTTCCTTTTTCACCATAGCCCTCTACGGGCTTCCAAATATCCCTTTGGCAATTCCACAAGAACAGCCTTAGCGAAAGGCTTCTTGAAGGGAAAGATGTAACTCTGTGAGATGAATTAACAGAACACAGAGGGGTTTCTCAGAAAGCTTCTTTCAAGTTTTGAACGGAAGATATTTCCTTTTTCACCATAGCCCTCTATGGGCTTCCAAATATCCCTTTGCCAATTCCACAAGAACAGCCTTAGCGAAAGGCTTCTTGAAGGGAAAGATGTAACTGTTTGAGATGAATTAACAGAACACAGAGCAGTTTCTCAGAAAGCTTCTTTCCAGTTTTGAACGGAAGATATTTCCTTTTTCACCGTAGCCCTCTATGGGCTTCCAAATATCCCTTTGCCAATTCCACAAGAACAGCCTTAGCGAAAGGCTTCTTGAAGGGAAAGATGTAACTCTGTGAGATGAATTAACAGAACACAGAGCAGTTTCTCAGAAAGCTTCTTTCCAGTTTTGAACGGAAGATATTTCCTTTTTCACCATAGCCCTCTATGGGCTTCCAAATATCCCTTTGCCAATTCCACAAGAACAGCCTTAGCGAAAGGCTTTCTGAAGGGAAAGATGTAACTCTGTGAGATGAATTAACAGAACACAGAGCAGTTTCTCAGAAAGCTTCTTTCCACTTTTGAAAGGAAGATATTTCCTTTTTCACCATAGCCCTCTATGGGCTTCCAAATATCCCTTTGCCAATTCCACAAGAACAGTCTTAGCGAAAGGCTTCTTGAAGGGAAAATGTAACTCTGTGAGATGAATTAACAGAACACAGAGCAGTTTCGCAGAAAGCTTCTTTCCAGTTTTGAACGGAATATATTTCCTTTTTCACCATAGCCCTCATTGGGCTTCCAAATATCCCTTTGCCAATTCCACAAGAACAGCCTTAGCGAAAGGCTTCTTGAAGGGAAAGATGTAACTCTGTGAGATGAATTAACAGAACACAGAGCAGTTTCTCAGAAAGCTTCTTTCCACTTTTGAACGGAAGATATTTCCTTTTTCACCATAGCCCTCTATGGGCTTCCAAATATCCCTTTGCCAATTCCACAAGAACAGCCTTAGCGAAAGACTTCTTGAAGGGAAAGATGTAACTCTGTGAGATGAATTAACAGAACACAGAGCAGTTTCTCAGAAAGCTTCTTTCCAGTTTTGAACGGAAGATATTTCCTTTTTCACCATAGCCCTCTATGGGCTTCCAAATATCGCTTTGCCAATTCCACAAGAACAGCCTTAGCGAAAGGCTTCTTGAAGGGAAAGATGTAACTCTGTGAGATGAATTAACAGAACACAGAGCAGTTTCTCACAAAGCTTTTTTCCAGTTTTGAACGGAAGATATTTCCTTTTTCAACATAGCCCTCTATGGGCTTCCAAATATCCCTTTGCCAATTCCACAAGAACAGCCTTAGCGAAAGGCTTTTTGAAGGGAAAGATGTAACTCGGTGAGATGAATTAACAGAACACAGAGCAGTTTCTCAGAAAGCTTCTTTCCAGTTTTGAACGGAAGGTATATCCTTTTCACCATAGCCCTCTATGGGCTTCCAAATATCCCTTTGCCAATTCCACAAGAACAGCCTTAGCTAAAGGCTTCTTGAAGGGAAAGAGGTAACTCTGTGAGATGAAGTAACAGAACACAGAGCAGTTTCTCAGAAAGCTTCTTTCCAGTTTTGAACGGAAGATATTTCCTTTTTCACCATAGCCCTCTATGGGCTTCCAAATATCCCTTTGCCAATGCCACAAGAACAGCCTTAGCGAAAGACTTATTGAAGGGAATGATGTAACTCTGTGAGATGAATTAACAGAACACAGAGCAGTTTCTCAGAAAGCTTGTTTCCAGTTTTAAACGGAAGATATTTCCTTTTTCATCATAGCCCTCTATAGGCTTCCAAATATCCCTTTGCCAATTCCACAAGAACAGCCTTAGCGAAAGGCTTCTTGAAGGGAAAGATGTAACTCTGTGAGATGAATTAACAGAACACAGAGCAGTTTCTCAGAAAGCTTCTTTCCAGTTTTGAACGGAAGATATTTCCTTTTTCACCATAGCCCTCTATTGGCTTCCAAATATCCCGTTGCCAATTCCACAAGAAAAGCCTTAGCGAAAGGCTTCTTGAAGGGAAAGATGTAACTCTGTGAGAAGAATTAACAGAACACAGAGCAGTTTCTCAGAAAGCTTCTTTCCAGTTTTGAACGGAAGATATTCCCTTTTTCACCATAGACCTCGATGGGCTTCCAAATATCCCTTTGCCAATTCCACAAGAACAGCCTCAGCGAAAGGCTTCTTGAAGGGAAAGATGTAACTCTGTGAGATGAATTAACAGAACACAGAGCAGTTTCTCTGAAAGCTTCTTTCCAGTTTTGAACGGAAGATATTTCCTTTTTCACCATAGACCTCTATGGGCTTCCAAATATCCCTTTGCCAATTCCACAAGAACAGCCTTAGCGAAAGGCTTCTTGAAGGGAAAGATGTAACTCTGTGAGATGAAGTAAGGGAACACAGAGCAGTTTCTCAGAAAGCTTCTTTCCAGTTTTGAACGGAAGATATTTCCTTTTTCACCATAGCCCTCTATGGGCTTCCAAATATCCCTTTGCCAATTCCACAAGAACAGCCTTAGCGAAAGGATTCTTGAAGGGAAAGATGTAACTCTGTGAGATGAATTAACAGAACACAGAGCAGTTTCTCAGAAAGCTACTTTCCAGTTTGGAACGGAAGATATTTCCTTTTTCACCATAGCCCTCTATGGGCTTCCAAATATCCCTTTGCCAATTCCACAAGAACAGACTTAGCGAAAGGCTTCTTGAAGGGAAAGATGTAACTCTGTGAGATGAATTAACAGAACACAGAGCAGTTTCTCAGAAAGCTTCTTTCCAGTTTTGAACGGAAGATATTTCCTTTTTCACCATAGCCCTCTATGGGCTTCCAAATATCCCTTTGCCAATTCCACAAGAACAGCCTTAGCGAAAGTCTCCTTGAAGGGAAAGATGTAACTCTGTGAGATGAATTAACAGAACACAAAGCAGTTTCTCAGAAAGCTTCTTTCCCGTTTTGAACTTAAGATATTTCCTTTTTCACCATAACCCTCTATGGGCTTCCATATATCCCTTTGCCAATTCCACAAGAACAGCCCTAGCGAAAGGCTTCTTGAAGGGAAAGATGTAACTCTGTGAGATGAATTAACAGAACACAGAGCAGTTTCTCAGAAAGCTTCTTTCCAGTTTTGAACGGAAGATATTTCCTTTTTCACCATAGCCCTCTATGGGCTTCCAAATATCCCTTTGCCAATTCCACAAGAACAGCCTTAGCGAAAGGCTTCTTGAAGGGAAAGATGTAACTCTGTGAGATGAATTAACAGAACACAGAGCAGTTTCTCAGAAAGCTTCTTTCCAGTTTTGAACGGAAGATATTTCCTTTTTCACCATAGCCCTCTAAGGGATTCCAAATATCCCTTTGCCAATTCCACAAGAACAGCCTTAGCGAAAGGCTCCTTGAAGGGAAAGATGTAACTCTGTGAGATGAATTAACAGAACACAAAGCAGTTTCTCAGAAAGCTTCTTTCCAGTTTTGAACGGAAGATATTTCCTTTTTCACCATAGCCCTCTATGGGCTTCCAAATATCCTTTGCCAATTCCACAAGAACAGTCTTAGCGAAAGGCTTCCTGAAGGGAAAGATGTAACACTGTGAGATGTATTAACAGAACACAGAGCAGTTTCTCCGAAAGCTTCTTTCCAGTTTTGAACGGAAGATATTTCCTTTTTCACCATAGCACTCTATGGGCTTCCAAATATCCCTTTGCCAATTCCACAAGAACAGCCTTAGCGAAAGGCTTCTTGAAGGGAAAGATGTAACTCTGTGAGATGAATTAACAGAACACAGAGCAGTTTCTCAGAAGGCTTCTTTCCAGTTTTGAACGGAAGATATTTCCTTTTTTACAATAGCCCTCATTGGGCTTCCAAATATCCCTTTGCCAATTCCACAAAAACAGCCTTAGCGACAGGCTTCTTGAAGGGAAAGATGTAACTCTGTGAGATGAATTAACAGAACACAGAGCAGTTTCTCAGAAAGCTTCTTTCCAGTTTTGAACGGAAGATATTTCCTTTTTCACCATAGCCCTCTATGGGCTTCCAAATATCCCTTTGCCAATTCCACAGGAACAGCCTTAGCGAAAGGCTTCTTGAAGGGAAAGATGTAACTCTGTGAGATGAATTAACAGAACACAGAGGGGTTTCTCAGAAAGCTTCTTTCAAGTTTTGAACGGAAGATATTTCCTTTTTCACCATAGCCCTCTATGGGCTTCCAAATATCCCTTTGCCAATTCCACAAGAACAGCCTTAGCGAAAGGCTTCTTGAAGGGAAAGATGTAACTGTTTGAGATGAATTAACAGAACACAGAGCAGTTTCTCAGAAAGCTTCTTTCCAGTTTTGAACGGAAGATATTTCCTTTTTCACCGTAGCCCTCTATGGGCTTCCAAATATCCCTTTGCCAATTCCCCAAGAACAGCCTTAGCGAAAGGATGCTTGAAGGGAAAGATGTAACTCTGTGAGATGAATTTACAGAACACAGAGCAGTTTCTCAGAAAGCTTCTTTCCAGTTTTGAACGGAAGATACTTCCTTTTTCACCATAGCCCTCTATGGGCTTCAAAATATCCCTTTGCCAATTCCACAAGAACAGCCTTAGCGAAAGGCTTCTTGAAGGGAAAGATGTAACTCTGTGAGATGAATTAACAGAACACAGAGCAGTTTCTCAGAAAGCTCCTTTCCAGTTTTGAACGAAAGATATTTCCTTTTTTACCATAGCCCTCATTGGGCTTCCAAATATCCCTTTGCCAATTCCACAAGAACAGCCTTAGCGAAAGGCTTCTTGAAGGGAAAGATGTAACTCTGTGAGATGAATTAACAGAACACAGAGCAGTTTCTCAGAAAGCTTCTTTCCAGTTTTGAACGGAAGATATTTCCTTTTTCACCATAGCCCTCTACGGGCTTCCAAATATCCCTTTGGCAATTCCACAAGAACAGCCTTAGCGAAAGGCTTCTTGAAGGGAAAGATGTAACTCTGTGAGATGAATTAACAGAACACAGAGGGGTTTCTCAGAAAGCTTCTTTCAAGTTTTGAACGGAAGATATTTCCTTTTTCACCATAGCCCTCTATGGGCTTCCAAATATCCCTTTGCCAATTCCACAAGAACAGCCTTAGCGAAAGGCTTCTTGAAGGGAAAGATGTAACTGTTTGAGATGAATTAACAGAACACAGAGCAGTTTCTCAGAAAGCTTCTTTCCAGTTTTGAACGGAAGATATTTCCTTTTTCACCGTAGCCCTCTATGGGCTTCCAAATATCCCTTTGCCAATTCCACAAGAACAGCCTTAGCGAAAGGCTTCTTGAAGGGAAAGATGTAACTCTGTGTGATGAATTAACAGAACACAGAGCAGTTTCTCAGAAAGCTTCTTTCCAGTTTTGAACGGAAGATATTTCCTTTTTCACCATAGCCCTCTATGGGCTTCCAAATATCCCTTTGCCAATTCCACAAGAACAGCCTTAGGGAAAGGCTTTCTGAAGGGAAAGATGTAACTCTGTGAGATGAATTAACAGAACACAGAGCAGTTTCTCAGAAAGCTTCTTTCCACTTTTGAATGGAAGATATTTCCTTTTTCACCATAGCCCTCTATGGCCTTCCAAATATCCCTTTGCCAATTCCACAAGAACAGTCTTAGCGAAAGGCTTCTTGAAGGGAAAATGTAACTCTGTGAAATGAATTAACAGAACACAGAGCAGTTTCGCAGAAAGCTTCTTTCCAGTTTTGAACGGAATATATTTCCTTTTTCACCATAGCCCTCATTGGGCTTCCAAATATCCCTTTGCCAATTCCACAAGAACAGCCTTAGCGAAAGGCTTCTTGAAGGGAAAGATGTAACTCTGTGAGATGAATTAACAGAACACAGAGCAGTTTCTCAGAAAGCTTCTTTCCACTTTTGAACGGAAGATATTTCCTTTTTCACCATAGCCCTCTATGGGCTTCCAAATATCCCTTTGCCAATTCCACAAGAACAGCCTTAGCGAAAGACTTCTTGAAGGGAAAGATGTAACTCTGTGAGATGAATTAACAGAACACAGAGCAGTTTCTCAGAAAGCTTCTTTCCAGTTTTGAACGGAAGATATTTCCTTTTTCACCATAGCCCTCTATGGGCTTCCAAATATCCCTTTGCCAATTCCCCAAGAACAGCCTTAGCGAAAGGATGCTTGAAGGGAAAGATGTAACTCTGTGAGATGAATTTACAGAACACCGAGCAGTTTCTCAGAAAGCTTCTTTCCAGTTTTGAACGGAAGATACTTCCTTTTTCACCATAGCCCTCTATGGGCTTCAAAATATCCCTTTGCCAATTCCACAAGAACAGCCTTAGCGAAAGGCTTCTTGAAGGGAAAGATGTAACTCTGTGAGATGAATTAACAGAACACAGAACAGTTTCTCAGAAAGCTCCTTTCCAGTTTTGAACGAAAGATATTTCCTTTTTTACCATAGCCCTCATTGGGCTTCCAAATATCCCTTTGCCAATTCCACAAGAACAGCCTTAGCGAAAGGCTTCTTGAAGGGAAAGATGTAACTCTGTGAGATGAATTAACAGAACACAGAGCAGTTTCTCAGAAAGCTTCTTTCCAGTTTTGAACGGAAGATATTTCCTTTTTCACCATAGCCCTCTACGGGCTTCCAAATATCCCTTTGGCAATTCCACAAGAACAGCCTTAGCGAAAGGCTTCTTGAAGGGAAAGATGTAACTCTGTGAGATGAATTAACAGAACACAGAGGGGTTTCTCAGAAAGCTTCTTTCAAGTTTTGAACGGAAGATATTTCCTTTTTCACCATAGCCCTCTATGGGCTTCCAAATATCCCTTTGCCAATTCCACAAGAACAGCCTTAGCGAAAGGCTTCTTGAAGGGAAAGATGTAACTGTTTGAGATGAATTAACAGAACACAGAGCAGTTTCTCAGAAAGCTTCTTTCCAGTTTTGAACGGAAGATATTTCCTTTTTCACCGTAGCCCTCTATGGGCTTCCAAATATCCCTTTGCCAATTCCACAAGAACAGCCTTAGCGAAAGGCTTCTTGAAGGGAAAGATGTAACTCTGTGAGATGAATTAACAGAACACAGAGCAGTTTCTCAGAAAGCTTCTTTCCAGTTTTGAACGGAAGATATTTCCTTTTTCACCATAGCCCTCTATGGGCTTCCAAATATCCCTTTGCCAATTCCACAAGAACAGCCTTAGCGAAAGGCTTTCTGAAGGGAAAGATGTAACTCTGTGAGATGAATTAACAGAACACAGAGCAGTTTCTCAGAAAGCTTCTTTCCACTTTTGAATGGAAGATATTTCCTTTTTCACCATAGCCCTCTATGGCCTTCCAAATATCCCTTTGCCAATTCCACAAGAACAGTCTTAGCGAAAGGCTTCTTGAAGGGAAAATGTAACTCTGTGAGATGAATTAACAGAACACAGAGCAGTTTCGCAGAAAGCTTCTTTCCAGTTTTGAACGTAATATATTTCCTTTTTCACCATAGCCCTCATTGGGCTTCCAAATATCCCTTTGCCAATTCCACAAGAACAGCCTTAACGAAAGGCTTCTTGAAGGGAAAGATGTAACTCTGTGAGATGAATTAACAGAACACAGAGCAGTTTCTCAGAAAGCTTCTTTCCACTTTTGAACGGAAGATATTTCCTTTTTCACCATAGCCCTCTATGGGCTTCCAAATATCCCTTTGCCAATTCCACAAGAACAGCCTTAGCGAAAGACTTCTTGAAGGGAAAGATGTAACTCTGTGAGATGAATTAACAGAACACAGAGCAGTTTCTCAGAAAGCTTCTTTCCAGTTTTGAACGGAAGATATTTCCTTTTTCACCATAGCCCTCTATGGGCTTCCAAATATCGCTTTGCCAATTCCACAAGAACAGCCTTAGCGAAAGGCTTCTTGAAGGGAAAGATGTAACTCTGTGAGATGAATTAACAGAACACAGAGCAGTTTCTCACAAAGCTTTTTTCCAGTTTTGAACGGAAGATATTTCCTTTTTCAACATAGCCCTCTATGGGCTTCCAAATATCCCTTTGCCAATTCCACAAGAACAGCCTTAGCGAAAGGCTTTTTGAAGGGAAAGATGTAACTCGGTGAGATGAATTAACAGAACACAGAGCAGTTTCTCAGAAAGCTTCTTTCCAGTTTTGAACGGAAGGTATATCCTTTTCACCATAGCCCTCTATGGGCTTCCAAATATCCCTTTGCCAATTCCACAAGAACAGCCTTAGCTAAAGGCTTCTTGAAGGGAAAGAGGTAACTCTGTGAGATGAAGTAACAGAACACAGAGCAGTTTCTCAGAAAGCTTCTTTCCAGTTTTGAACGGAAGATATTTCCTTTTTCACCATAGCCCTCTATGGGCTTCCAAATATCCCTTTGCCAATTCCACAAGAACAGCCTTAGCGAAAGACTTATTGAAGGGAATGATGTAACTCTGTGAGATGAATTAACAGAACACAGAGCAGTTTCTCAGAAAGCTTGTTTCCAGTTTTAAACGGAAGATATTTCCTTTTTCACCATAGCCCTCTATAGGCTTCCAAATATCCCTTTGCCAATTCCACAAGAACAGCCTTAGCGAAAGGCTTCTTGAAGGGAAAGATGTAACTCTGTGAGATGAATTAACAGAACACAGAGCAGTTTCTCAGAAAGCTTCTTTCCTGTTTTGAACGGAAGATATTTCCTTTTTCACCATAGCCCTCTATTGGCTTCCAAATATCCCGTTGCCAATTCCACAAGAAAAGCCTTAGCGAAAGGCTTCTTGAAGGGAAAGATGTAACTCTGTGAGAAGAATTAACAGAACACAGAGCAGTTTCTCAGAAAGCTTCTTTCCAGTTTTGAACGGAAGATATTCCCTTTTTCACCATAGACCTCGATGGGCTTCCAAATATCCCTTTGCCAATTCCACAAGAACAGCCTCAGCGAAAGGCTTCTTGAAGGGAAAGATGTAACTCTGTGAGATGAATTAACAGAGCACAGAGCAGTTTCTCTGAAAGCTTCTTTCCAGTTTTGAACGGAAGATATTTCCTTTTTCACCATAGACCTCTATGGGCTTCCAAATATCCCTTTGCCAATTCCACAAGAACAGCCTTAGCGAAAGGCTTCTTGAAGGGAAAGATGTAACTCTGTGAGATGAAGTAAGGGAACACAGAGCAGTTTCTCAGAAAGCTTCTTTCCAGTTTTGAACGGAAAATATTTCCTTTTTCACCATAGAACTCTATGGGCTTCCAAATATCCCTTTGCCAATTCCACAAGAACAGCCTTAGCGAAAGGATTCTTGAAGGGAAAGATGTAACTCTGTGAGATGAATTAACAGAACACAGAGAAGTTTCTCAGAAAGCTTCTTTCCAGTTTGGAACGGAAGATATTTCCTTTTTCACCATAGCCCTCTATGGGCTTCCAAATATCCCTTTGCCAATTCCACAAGAACAGACTTAGCGAAAGGCTTCTTGAAGGGAAAGATGTAACTCTGTGAGATGAATTAACAGAACACAGAGCAGTTTCTCAGAAAGCTTCTTTCCAGTTTTGAACGGAAGATATTTCCTTTTTCACCATAGCCCTCTATGGGCTTCCAAATATCCCTTTGCCAATTCCACAAGAACAGCCTTAGCGAAAGTCTCCTTGAAGGGAAAGATGTAACTCTGTGAGATGAATTAACAGAACACAAAGCAGTTTCTCAGAAAGCTTCTTTCCCGTTTTGAACTTAAGATATTTCCTTTTTCACCATAACCCTCTATGGGCTTCCAAATATCCCTTTGCCAATTCCACAAGAACAGCCCTAGCGAAAGGCTTCTTGAAGGGAAAGATGTAACTCTGTGAGATGAATTAACAGAACACAGAGCAGTTTCTCAGAAAGCTTCTTTCCAGTTTTGAACGGAAGATATTTCCTTTTTCACCATAGCCCTCTATGGGCTTCCAAATATCCCTTTGCCAATTCCACAAGAACAGCCTTAGCGAAAGGCTTCTTGAAGGGAAAGATGTAACTCTGTGAGATGAATTAACAGAACACAGAGCAGTTTCTCAGAAAGCTTCTTTCCAGTTTTGAACGGAAGATATTTCCTTTTTCACCATAGCCCTCTAAGGGATTCCAAATATCCCTTTGCCAATTCCACAAGAACAGCCTTAGCGAAAGGCTCCTTGAAGGGAAAGATGTAACTCTGTGAGATGAATTAACAGAACACAAAGCAGTTTCTCAGAAAGCTTCTTTCCAGTTTTGAACGGAAGATATTTCCTTTTTCACCATAGCCCTCTATGGGCTTCCAAATATCCTTTGCCAATTCCACAAGAACAGTCTTAGCGAAAGGCTTCCTGAAGGGAAAGATGTAACACTGTGAGATGTATTAACAGAACACAGAGCAGTTTCTCCGAAAGCTTCTTTCCAGTTTTGAACGGAAGATATTTCCTTTTGCACCATAGCCCTCTATGGGCTTCCAAATATCCCTTTGCCAATTCCACAAGAACAGCCTTAGCGAAAGGCTTCTTGAAGGGAAAGATGTAACTCTGTGAGATGAATTAACAGAACACAGAGCAGTTTCTCAGAAGGCTTCTTTCCAGTTTTGAACGGAAGATATTTCCTTTTTTACCATAGCCCTCATTGGGCTTCCAAATATCCCTTTGCCAATTCCACAAAAACAGCCTTAGCGAAAGGCTTCTTGAAGGGAAAGATGTAACTCTGTGAGATGAATTAACAGAACACAGAGCAGTTTCTCAGAAAGCTTCTTTCCTGTTTTGAACGGAAGATATTTCCTTTTTCACCATAGCCCTCTATGGGCTTCTAAATATCCCTTTGCCAATTCCACAAGAACAGCCTTAGCTAAAGGCTCCTTGAAAGGAAAGAGGTAACTCTGTGAGATGAAGTAACAGAACACAGAGCAGTTTCTCAGAAAGTTTCTTTCCAGTTTTGAACGGAAGATATTTCCTTTTTCACCATAGCCCTCTATGGGCTTCCAAATATCCCTTTGCCAATTCCACAAGAACAGCCTTAGCGAAAGACTTCTTGAAGGGAAAGATGTAACTCTGTGAGATGAATGAACAGAACACAGAGCAGTTTCTCAGAAAGCTTGTTTCCAGTTTTGAACGGAAGATATTTCCTTTTTCACCATAGCCCTCTATGGGCTTCCAAATATCCCTTTGCCAATTCCACAAGAACAGCCTTAGCGAAAGGCTTCTTGAAGGGAAAGATGTAACTCTGTGAGATGAATTAACAGAACACAGAGCAGTTTCTCAGAAAGCTTCTTTCCAGTTTTGAACGGAAGATATTCCCTTTTTCACCATAGACCTCGATGGGCTTCCAAATATCCCTTTGCCAATTCCACAAGAACAGCCTTAGCGAAAGGCTTCTTGAAGGGAAAGATGTAACTCTGTGAGATGAATTAACAGAACACAGAGCAGTTTCTCCGAAAGCTTATTTCCAGTTTTGAACGGAAGATATTTCCTTTTTCACCATAGACCTCTATGGGCTTCCAAATATCCCTTTGCCAATTCCACAAGAACAGCCTTAGCGAAAGGCTTCTTGAAGGGAAAGATGTAACTCTGTGAGATGAATTAACAGAACACAGAGCAGTTTCTCAGAAAGCTTCTTTCCAGTTTTGAACGGAAGATATTCCCTTTTTCACCATAGACCTCGATGGGCTTCCAAATATCCCTTTGCCAATTCCACAAGAACAGCCTTAGCGAAAGGCTTCTTGAAGGGAAAGATGTAACTCTGTGAGATGAATTAACAGAACACAGAGCAGTTTCTCAGAAAGCTTCTTTCCAGTTTTGAACGGAAGATATTTCCTTTTTCACCATAGACCTCTATGGGCTTCCAAATATCCCTTTGCCAATTCCACAAGAACAGCCTTAGCGAAAGGCTTCTTGAAGGGAAAGATGTAACTCTGTGAGATGAAGTAAGGGAACACAGAGCAGTTTCTCAGAAAGCTTCTTTCCAGTTTTGAACGGAAGATATTTCCTTTTTCACCATAGCCCTCTATGGGCTTCCAAATATCCTTTTGCCAATTCCACAAGAACAGCCTTAGCGAAAGGATTCTTGAAGGGAAAGATGTAACTCTGTGAGATGAATTAACAGAACACAGAGCAGTTTCTCAGAAAGCTTCTTTCCAGTTTTGAACGGAAGATATTTCCTTTTTCACCATAGCCCTCTATGGGCTTCCAAATATCCCTTTGCCAATTCCACAAGAACAGCCTTATCGAAAGACTTCTTGAAGGGAAAGATGTAACTCTGTGAGATGAATTAACAGAACACAGAGCAGTTTCTCAGAAAGCTTCTTTCCAGTTTTGAACGGAAGATATTTCCTTTTTCACCATAGCCCTCTATGGGCTTCCAAATACCCCTTTGCCAATTCCACAAGAACAGCCTTAGCGAAAGGCTCCTTGAAGGGAAAGATGTAACTCTGTGAGATGAATTAACAGAACACAAAGCAGTTTCTCAGAAAGCTTCTTTCCAGTTTTGAACGGAAGATATTTCCTTTTTCACCGTAGCCCTCTATGGGCTTCCAAATATCCCTTTGCCAATTCCACAAGAACAGCCTTAGCGAAAGGCTTCTTGAAGGGAAAGATGTAACTCTGTGAGATGAATTAACAGAACACAGAGCAGTTTCTCAGAAAGCTTCTTTCCAGTTTTGAACGGAAGATATTTCCTTTTTCACCATAGCCCTCTATGGGCTTCCAAATATCCCTTTGCCAATTCCACAAGAACAGCCTTAGCGAAAGGCTCCTTGAAGGGAAAGATGTAACTCTGTGAGATGAATTAACAGAACACAAAGCAGTTTCTCAGAAAGCTTCTTTCCAGTTTTGAACTGAAGATATTTCCTTTTTCACCATAGACCTCTATGGGCTTCCAAATATCCCTTTGCCAATTCCACAAGAACAGCCTTAGCGAAAGGCTTCTTGAAGAAAAAGATGTAACTCTGTGAGATGAATTAACAGAACACAAAGCAGTTTCTCAGAAAGCTTCTTTCCAGTTTTCAACGGAAGATATTTCCTTTTTTACCATAGCCCTCATTGGGATTCCAAATATCCCTTTGCCAATTCCACAAGAACAGCCTTAGCGAAAGGCTTCTTGAAGGGAAAGATGTAACTCTGTGAGATGAAGCAAGGGAACACAGAGTAGTTTCTCAGAAAGCTTCTTTCCAGTTTTGAACGGAAGATATTTCCTTTTTCACCATAGCCCTCTATGGGCTTCCAAATATCCCTTTGCCAATTCCACAAGAACAGCCTTAGTGAAAGGATTCTTCAAGGGAAAGATGTAACTCTGTGAGATGAATTAACAGAACACAGAGCAGTTTCTCAGAAAGCTTCTTTCCAGTTTTGAACGGAAGATATTTCCTTTTTCACCATAGCCCTCTATGGGCTTCCAAATATCCCTTTGCCAATTCCACAAGAACAGCCTTAGCGAAAGGCTTCTTGAAGGGAAAGATGTAACTCTGTGAGATGAATTCACAGAACACAGAGCAGTTTCTCAGAAAGTTTGTTTCTACTTTTGAACGGAAGATATTTCCTTTTTCACCATAGCCCTCTATGGGCTTCCAAATATCCCTTTGCCAATTCCACAAGAACAGCCTTAGCGAAAGGCTTCTTGAAGGGAAAGATGTAACTCTGTGAGATGAATTAACAGAACACAGAGCAGTTTCTCAGAAAGCTTCTTTCCAGTTTTGAACGGAAGATATTTCCTTTTTCACCATAGCCCTCTATGGGCTTCCAAATATCCCTTTGCCAATTCCACAAGAACAGCCTTAGCGAAAGTCTCCTTGAAGGGAAAGATGTAACTCTGTGAGATGAATTAACAGAACACAAAGCAGTTTCTCAGAAAGCTTCTTTCCAGTTTTGAACTTAAGATATTTCCTTTTTCACCATAACCCTCTATGGGCTTCCAAATATCCCTTTGCCAATTCCACAAGAACAGCCTTAGCGAAAGGCTTCTTGAAGGGAAAGATGTAACTCTGTGAGATGAATTAACAGAACACAGAGCAGTTTCTCAGAAAGCTTCTTTCCAGTTTTGAACGGAAGATATTTCCTTTTTCACCATAGAACTCTATGGGCTTCCAAATATCCGTTTGCCAATTCCACAAGAACAGCCTTAGCGAAAGGCTTCTTGAAGGGAAAGATGTAACTCTGTGAGATGAATTAACAGAACACAGAGCAGTTTCTCAGAAAGCTTCTTTCCAGTTTTGAACGGAAGATATTTCCTTTTTCACCATAGCCCTCTATGGGCTTCCAAATATCCGTTTGCCAATTCCACAAGAACAGCCTTAGCGAAAGACTTCTTCAAGGGAAAGATGTAACTCTGAGAGATGAATTAACAGAACACAGAGCAGTTTCTCAGAAAGCTTCTTTCCAGTTTTGAACGGAAGATATTTCCTTTTTCACCATAGCCCTCTATGGGCTTCCAAATATCCCTTTGCCAATTCCACAAGAACAGCCTTAGCGAAAGGCTCCTTGAAGGGAAAGATGTAACTCTGTGAGATGAATTAACAGAACACAGAGCAGTTTCTCAGAAAGCTTCTTTCCGGTTTTGAACGGAAGATAATTCTTTTTCACCATAGCCCTCTATGGGCTTCCAAATATCCCTTTGCCAATTCCACAAGAACAGCCTTAGCGAAAGGCTTCTTGAAGGGAAAGATGTAACTCTGTGAGATGAATTAACAGAACACAGAGGGGTTTCTCAGAAAGCTTCTTTCAAGTTTTGAACGGAAGATATTTCCTTTTTCACCATAGCCCTCTATGGGCTTCCAAATATCCCTTTGCCAATTCCACAAGAACAGCCTTAGCGAAAGGCTTCTTGAAGGGAAAGATGTAACTCTTTGAGATGAATTAACAGAACACAGAGCAGTTTCTCAGAAAGCTTCTTTCCAGTTTTGAACGGAAGATATTTCCTTTTTCACCATAGCCCTCTATGGGCTTCCAAATATCCCTTTGCCAATTCCACAAGAACAGCCTTAGCGAAAGACTTCTTGAAGGGAAAGATGTAACTCTGTGAGATGAATGAACAGAACACAGAGCAGTTTCTCAGAAAGCTTCTTTCCAGTTTTGAACGGAAGATATTTCCTTTTTCACCATAGCCCTCTATGGGCTTCCAAATATCCCTTTGCCAATTCCACAAGAACAGCCTTAGCGAAAGGCTTCTTGAAGGGAAAGATGTAACTCTGTGAGATGAATTAACAGAACACAGAGCAGTTTCTCAGAAAGCTTCTTTCCAGTTTTGAACGGAAGATATTTCCTTTTTCACCATAGCCCTCTATTGGCTTCCAAATATCCCTTTGCCAATTCCACAAGAACAGCCTTAGCGAAAGGCTTCTTGAAGGGAAAGATGTAACTCTGTGAGATGAATGAACAGAACACAGAGCAGTTTCTCAGAAAGCTTCTTTCCAGTTTTGAACGGAAGATATTCCCTTTTTCACCATAGACCTCGATGGGCTTCCAAATATCCCTTTGCCAATTCCACAAGAACAGCCTTAGCGAAAGGCTTCTTGAAGGGAAAGATGTAACTCTGTGAGATGAATTAACAGAACACAGAGCAGTTTCTCCGAAAGCTTCTTTCCACTTTTGAACGGAAGATATTTCCTTTTTCACCATAGACCTCTATGGGCTTCCAAATATCCCTTTGCCAATTCCACAAGAACAGCCTTAGCGAAAGGCTTCTTGAAGGGAAAGATGTAACTCTGTGAGATGAAGTAAGGGAACACAGAGCAGTTTCTCAGAAAGCTTCTTTCCAGTTTTGAACGGAAGATATTTCCTTTTTCACCATAGCCCTCTATGGGCTTCCAAATATCCCTTTGCCAATTCCACAAGAACAGCCTTAGCGAAAGGCTTTTTGAAGGGAAAGATGTAACTCTGTGAGATGAATTAACAGAACACAGAGCAGTTTCTCAGAAAGCTTCTTTCCAGTTTTGAACGGAAGATATTTCCTTTTTCACCATAGCCCTCTATGGGCTTCCAAATATCCCTTTGCCAATTCCACAAGAACAGCCTTAGCGAAAGGCTCCTTGAAGGGAAAGATGTAACTCTGTGAGATGAATTAACAGAACACAAAGCAGTTTCTCAGAAAGCTTCTTTCCAGTTTTGAACGGAAGATATTCCCTTTTTCACCATAGACCTCGATGGGCTTCCAAATATCCCTTTGCCAATTCCACAAGAACAGCCTTAGCGAAAGGCTTCTTGAAGGGAAAGATGTAACTCTGTGAGATGAATTAACAGAACACAGAGCAGTTTCTCAGAATGCTTCTTTCCAGTTTTGAACGGAAGATATTTCCTTTTTCACCATAGACCTCTATGGGCTTCCAAATATCCCTTTGCCAATTCCACAAGAACAGCCTTAGCGAAAGGCTTCTTGAAGGGAAAGATGTAACTCTGTGAGATGAAGTAAGGGAACACAGAGCAGTTTCTCAGAAAGCTTCTTTCCAGTTTTGAACGGAAGATATTTCCTTTTTCACCATAGCCCTCTATGGGCTTCCAAATATCCCTTTGCCAATTCCACAAGAACAGCCTTAGCGAAAGGCTCCTTGAAGGGAAAGATGTAACTCTGTGAGATGAATTTACAGAACACAGAGCAGTTTCTCAGAAAGCTTCTTTCCAGTTTTGAACGGAAGATATTTCCTTTTTCACCATAGCCCTCTATGGGCTTCCAAATATCCCTTTGCCAATTCCACAAGAACAGCCTTAGCGAAAGGCTTCTTGAAGGGAAAGATGTAACTCTGTGAGATGAATTAACAGAACACAGAGCAGTTTCTCAGAAAGCTTCTTTCCAGTTTTGAACGGAAGATATTCCCTTTTTCACCATAGCCCTCTATGGGCTTCCAAATATCCCTTTGCCAATTCCACAAGAACAGCCTTAGCGAAAGGCTTCTTGAAGGGAAAGATGTAACTCTGTGAGATGAATTAACAGAACACAGAGCAGTTTCTCCGAAAGCTTCTTTCCAGTTTTGAACGGAAGATATTTCCTTTTTCACCATAGACCTCTATGGGCTTCCAAATATCCCTTTGCCAATTCCACAAGAACAGCCTTAGCGAAAGGCTTCTTGAAGGGAAAGATGTAACTCTGTGAGATGAAGTAAGGGAACACAGAGCAGTTTCTCAGAAAGCTTCTTTCCAGTTTTGAACGGAAGATATTTCCTTTTTCACCATAGCCCTCTATGGGCTTCCAAATATCCCTTTGCCAATTCCACAAGAACAGCCTTAGCGAAAGGCTCCTTGAAGGGAAAGATGTAACTCTGTGAGATGAATTAACAGAACACAGAGCAGTTTCTCAGAAAGCTTCTTTCCAGTTTTGAACGGAAGATATTTCCTTTTTCACCATAGCCCTCTATGGGCTTCCAAATATCCCTTTGCCAATTCCACAAGAACAGCCTTAGCGAAAGGCTCCTTGAAGGGAAAGATTTAACTCTGTGAGATGAATTAACAGAACACAAAGCAGTTTCTCAGAAAGCTTCTTTCCAGTTTTGAACGGAAGATATTCCCTTTTTCACCATAGACCTAGATGGGCTTCCAAATATCCCTTTGCCAATTCCACAAGAACAGCCTTAGCGAAAGGCTTCTTGAAGGGAAAGATGTAACTCTGTGAGATGAATTAACAGAACACAGAGCAGTTTCTCAGAAAGCTTCTTTCCAGTTTTGAACGGAAGATATTTCCTTTTTCACCATAGCCCTCTATGGGCTTCCAAATATCCCTTTGCCAATTCCACAAGAACAGCCTTAGCGAAAGGCTCCTTGAAGGGAAAGATGTAACTCTGTGAGATGAATTATCAGAACACAAAGCAGTTTCTCAGAAAGGTTCTTTCCAGTTTTGAACTGAAGATATTTCCTTTTTCACCATAGACCTCTATGGGCTTCCAAATATCCCTTTGCCAATTCCACAAGAACAGCCTTAGCGAAAGGCTTCTTGAAGAAAAAGATGTAACTCTGTGAGATGAATTAACAGAACACAAAGCAGTTTCTCAGAAAGCTTCTTTCCAGTTTTCAACGGAAGATATTTCCTTTTTTACCATAGCCCTCATTGGGCTTCCAAATATCCCTTTGCCAATTCCACAAGAACAGCCTTAGCGAAAGGCTTCTTGAAGGGAAAGATGTAACTCTGTGAGATGAAGTAAGGGAACACAGAGTAGTTTCTCAGAAAGCTTCTTTCCAGTTTTGAACGGAAGATATTTCCTTTTTCACCATAGCCCTCTATGGGCTTCCAAATATCCCTTTGCCAATTCCACAAGAACAGCCTTAGTGAAAGGATTCTTGAAGGGAAAGATGTAACTCTGTGAGATGAATTAACAGAACACAGAGCAGTTTCTCAGAAAGCTTCTTTCCAGTTTTGAACGGAAGATATTTCCTTTTTCACCATAGCCCTCTATGGGCTTCCAAATATCCCTTTGCCAATTCCACAAGAACAGCCTTAGCGAAAGGCTTCTTGAAGGGAAAGATGTAACTCTGTGAGATGAATTCACAGAACACAGAGTAGTTTCTCAGAAAGTTTGTTTCTACTTTTGAACGGAAGATATTTCCTTTTTCACCATAGCCCTCTATGGGCTTCCAAATATCCCTTTGCCAATTCCACAAGAACAGCCTTAGCGAAAGGCTTCTTGAAGGGAAAGATGTAACTCTGTGAGATGAATTAACAGAACACAGAGCAGTTTCTCAGAAAGCTTCTTTCCAGTTTTGAACGGAAGATATTTCCTTTTTCACCATAGCCCTCTATGGGCTTCCAAATATCCCTTTGCCAATTCCACAAGAACAGCCTTAGCGAAAGTCTCCTTGAAGGGAAAGATGTAACTCTGTGAGATGAATTAACAGAACACAAAGCAGTTTCTCAGAAAGCTTCTTTCCAGTTTTGAACGGAAGATATTTCCTTTTTCACCATAACCCTCTATGGGCTTCCAAATATCCCTTTGCCAATTCCACAAGAACAGCCTTAGCGAAAGGCTTCTTGAAGGGAAAGATGTAACTCTGTGAGATGAATTAACAGAACACAGAGCAGTTTCTCAGAAAGCTTCTTTCCAGTTTTGAACGGAAGATATTTCCTTTTTCACCATAGAACTCTATGGGCTTCCAAATATCCGTTTGCCAATTCCACAAGAACAGCCTTAGCGAAAGGCTTCTTGAAGGGAAAGATGTAACTCTGTGAGATGAATTAACAGAACACAGAGCAGTTTCTCAGAAAGCTTCTTTCCAGTTTTGAACGGAACATATTTCCTTTTTCACCATAGCCCTCTATGGGCTTCCAAATATCCGTTTGCCAATTCCACAAGAACAGCCTTAGCGAAAGACTTCTTCAAGGGAAAGATGTAACTCTGAGAGATGAATTAACAGAACACAGAGCAGTTTCTCAGAAAGCTTCTTTCCAGTTTTGAACGGAAGATATTTCCTTTTTCACCATAGCCCTCTATGGGCTTCCAAATATCCCTTTGCCAATTCCACAAGAACAGCCTTAGCGAAAGGCTCCTTGAAGGGAAAGATGTAACTCTATGAGATGAATTAACAGAACACAGAGCAGTTTCTCAGAAAGCTTCTTTCCGGTTTTGAACGGAAGATAATTCTTTTTCACCATAGCCCCCTATGGGCTTCCAAATATCCCTTTGCCAATTCCACAAGAACAGCCTTAGCGAAAGGCTTCTTGAAGGGAAAGATGTAACTCTGTGAGATAAATTAACAGAACACAGAGCAGTTTCTCAGAAAGTTTCTTTCCACTTTTGAAGGGAAGATATTTCCTTTTTCACCATAACCCTCTATGGGCTTCCAAATATCCCTTTGCCAATTCCACAAGAACAGCCTTAGCGAAAGGCTTCTTGAAGGGAAAGATGTAACTCTGTGAGATGAATTAACAGAACACAGAGCAGTTTCTCAGAAAGCTCCTTTCCAGTTTTGAACGAAAGATATTTCCTTTTTTACCATAGCCCTCATTGGGCTTCCAAATATCCCTTTGCCAATTCCACAAGAACAGCCTTAGCGAAAGGCTTCTTGAAGGGAAAGATGTAACTCTGTGAGATGAATTAACAGAACACAGAGCAGTTTCTCAGAAAGCTTCTTTCCAGTTTTGAACGGAAGATATTTCCTTTTTCACCATAGCCCTCTATGGGCTTCCAAATATCCCTTTGGCAATTCCACAAGAACAGCCTTAGCGAAAGGCTTCTTGAAGGGAAAGATGTAACTCTGTGAGATGAATTAACAGAACACAGAGGGGTTTCTCAGAAAGCTTCTTTCAAGTTTTGAACGGAAGATATTTCCTTTTTCACCATAGCCCTCTATGGGCTTCCAAATATCCCTTTGCCAATTCCACAAGAACAGCCTTAGCGAAAGGCTTCTTGAAGGGAAAGATGTAACTCTTTGAGATGAATTAACAGAACACAGAGCAGTTTCTCAGAAAGCTTCTTTCCAGTTTTGAACGGAAGATATTTCCTTTTTCACCATAGCCCTCTATGGGCTTCCAAATATCCCTTTGCCAATTCCACAAGAACAGCCTTAGCGAAAGGCTTCTTGAAGGGAAAGATGTAACTCTGTGAGATGAATTAACAGAACACAGAGCAGTTTCTCAGAAAGCTTCTTTCCAGTTTTGAACGGAAGATATTTCCTTTTTCACCATAGCCCTCTAAGGGATTCCAAATATCCCTTTGCCAATTCCACAAGAACAGCCTTAGCGAAAGGCTCCTTGAAGGGAAAGATGTAACTCTGTGAGATGAATTAACAGAACACAAAGCAGTTTCTCAGAAAGCTTCTTTCCAGTTTTGAACGGAAGATATTTCCTTTTTCACCATAGCCCTCTATGGGCTTCCAAATATCCTTTGCCAATTCCACAAGAACAGTCTTAGCGAAAGGCTTCCTGAAGGGAAAGATCTAACACTGTGAGATGTATTAACAGAACACAGAGCAGTTTCTCCGAAAGCTTCTTTCCAGTTTTGAACGGAAGATATTTCCTTTTTCACCATAGCCCTCTATGGGCTTCCAAATATCCCTTTGCCAATTCCACAAGAACAGCCTTAGCGAAAGGCTTCTTGAAGGGAAAGATGTAACTCTGTGAGATGAATTAACAGAACACAGAGCAGTTTCTCAGAAGGCTTCTTTCCAGTTTTGAACGGAAGATATTTCCTTTTTTACCATAGCCCTCATTGGGCTTCCAAATATCCCTTTGCCAATTCCACAAAAACAGCCTTAGCGAAAGGCTTCTTGAAGGGAAAGATGTAACTCTGTGAGATGAATTAACAGAACACAGAGCAGTTTCTCAGAAAGCTTCTTTCCAGTTTTGAACGGAAGATATTTCCTTTTTCACCATAGCCCTCTATGGGCTTCCAAATATCCCTTTGCCAATTCCACAAGAACAGCCTTAGCGAAAGGCTTCTTGAAGGGAAAGATGTAACTCTGTGAGATGAATTAACAGAACACAGAGCAGTTTCTCAGAAAGCTTCTTTCCAGTTTTGAACGGAAGATATTTCCTTTTTCACCATAGACCTCGATGGGCTTCCAAATATCCCTTTGCCAATTCCACAAGAACAGCCTTAGCGAAAGGCTTCTTGAAGGGAAAGATGTAACTCTGTGAGATGAATTAACAGAACACAGAGCAGTTTCTCAGAAAGCTTCTTTCCAGTTTTGAACGGAAGATATTTCCTTTTTCACCATAGCCCTCTATGGGCTTCCAAATATCCCTTTGCCAATTCCACAAGAACAGCCTTAGTGAAAGGATTCTTGAAGGGAAAGATGTAACTCTGTGAGATGAATTAACAGAACACAGAGCAGTTTCTCAGAAAGCTTCTTTTCAGTTTTGAACGGAAGATATTTCCTTTTTCACCATAGCCCTCTATGGGCTTCCAAATATCCCTTTGCCAATTCCACAAGAACAGCCTTAGCGAAAGGCTTCTTGAAGGGAAAGATGTAACTCTGTGAGATGAATTCACAGAACACAGAGCAGTTTCTCAGAAAGTTTGTTTCTACTTTTGAACGGAAGATATTTCCTTTTTCACCATAGCCCTCTATGGGCTTCCAAATATCCCTTTGCCAATTCCACAAGAACAGCCTTAGCGAAAGGCTTCTTGAAGGGAAAGATGTAACTCTGTGAGATGAAGTAAGGGAACACAGAGCAGTTTCTCAGAAAGCTTCTTTCCAGTTTTGAACGGAAGATATTTCCTTTTTCACCATAGCCCTCTATGGGCTTCCAAATATCCCTTTGCCAATTCCACAAGAACAGCCTTAGCGAAAGGATTCTTGAAGGGAAAGATGTAACGCTGTGAGATGAATTAACAGAACACAGAGCAGTTTCTCAGAAAGCTTCTTTCCAGTTTTGAACGGAAGATATTTCCTTTTTCACCATAGCCCTCTATGGGCTTCCAAATATCCCTTTGCCAATTCCACAAGAACAGCCTTATCGAAAGACTTCTTGAAGGGAAAGATGTAACTCTGTGAGATGAATTAACAGAACACAGAGCAGTTTCTCAGAAAGCTTCTTTCCAGTTTTGAACGGAAGATATTTCCTTTTTCACCATAGCCCTCTATGGGCTTCCAAATACCCCTTTGCCAATTCCACAAGAACAGCCTTAGCGAAAGGCTCCTTGAAGGGAAAGATGTAACTCTGTGAGATGAATTAACAGAACACAAAGCAGTTTCTCAGAAAGCTTCTTTCCAGTTTTGAACTGAAGATATTTCCTTTTTCACCATAGACCTCTATGGGCTTCCAAATATCCCTTTGCCAATTCCACAAGAACAGCCTTAGCGAAAGGCTTCTTGAAGAAAAAGATGTAACTCTGTGAGATGAATTAACAGAACACAAAGCAGTTTCTCAGAAAGCTTCTTTCCAGTTTTCAACGGAAGATATTTCCTTTTTTACCATAGCCCTCATTGGGATTCCAAATATCCCTTTGCCAATTCCACAAGAACAGCCTTAGCGAAAGGCTTCTTGAAGGGAAAGATGTTACTCTGTGAGATGAAGTAAGGGAACACAGAGTAGTTTCTCAGAAAGCTTCTTTCCAGTTTTGAACGGAATATATTTCCTTTTTCACCATAGCCCTCTATGGGCTTCCAAATATCCCTTTGCGAATTCCACAAGAACAGCCTTAGTGAAAGGATTCTTCAAGGGAAAGATGTAACTCTGTGAGATGAATTAACAGAACACAGAGCAGTTTCTCAGAAAGCTTCTTTCCAGTTTTGAACGGAAGATATTTCCTTTTTCACCATAGCCCTCTATGGGCTTCCAAATATCCCTTTGCCAATTCCACAAGAACAGCATTAGCGAAAGGCTTCTTGAAGGGAAAGATGTAACTCTGTGAGATGAATTCACAGAACACAGAGCAGTTTCTCAGAAAGTTTGTTTCTACTTTTGAACGGAAGATATTTCCTTTTTCACCATAGCCCTCTATGGGCTTCCAAATATCCCTTTGCCAATTCCACAAGAACAGCCTTAGCGAAAGGCTTCTTGAAGGGAAAGATGTAACTCTGTGAGATGAATTAACAGAACACAGAGCAGTTTCTCAGAAAGCTTCTTTCCAGTTTTGAACGGAAGATATTTCCTTTTTCACCATAGCCCTCTATGGGCTTCCAAATATCCCTTTGCCAATTCCACAAGAACAGCCTTAGCGAAAGTCTCCTTGAAGGGAAAGATGTAACTCTGTGAGATGAATTAACAGAACACAAAGCAGTTTCTCAGAAAGCTTCTTTCCAGTTTTGAACTTAAGATATTTCCTTTTTCACCATAACCCTCTATGGGCTTCCAAATATCCCTTTGCCAATTCCACAAGAACAGCCTTAGCGAAAGGCTTCTTGAAGGGAAAGATGTAACTCTGTGAGATGAATTAACAGAACACAGAGCAGTTTCTCAGAAAGCTTCTTTCCAGTTTTGAACGGAACATATTTCCTTTTTCACCATAGCCCTCTATGGGCTTCCAAATATCCGTTTGCCAATTCCACAAGAACAGCCTTAGCGAAAGACTTCTTCAAGGGAAAGATGTAACTCTGAGAGATGAATTAACAGAACACAGAGCAGTTTCTCAGAAAGCTTCTTTCCAGTTTTGAACGGAAGATATTTCCTTTTTCACCATAGCCCTCTATGGGCTTCCAAATATCCCTTTGCCAATTCCACAAGAACAGCCTTAGCGAAAGGCTCCTTGAAGGGAAAGATGTAACTCTATGAGATGAATTAACAGAACACAGAGCAGTTTCTCAGAAAGCTTCTTTCCGGTTTTGAACGGAAGATAATTCTTTTTCACCATAGCCCCCTATGGGCTTCCAAATATCCCTTTGCCAATTCCACAAGAACAGCCTTAGCGAAAGGCTTCTTGAAGGGAAAGATGTAACTCTGTGAGATAAATTAACAGAACACAGAGCAGTTTCTCAGAAAGTTTCTTTCCACTTTTGAAGGGAAGATATTTCCTTTTTCACCATAACCCTCTATGGGCTTCCAAATATCCCTTTGCCAATTCCACAAGAACAGCCTTAGCGAAAGGCTTCTTGAAGGGAAAGATGTAACTCTGTGAGATGAATTAACAGAACACAGAGCAGTTTCTCAGAAAGCTCCTTTCCAGTTTTGAACGAAAGATATTTCCTTTTTTACCATAGCCCTCATTGGGCTTCCAAATATCCCTTTGCCAATTCCACAAGAACAGCCTTAGCGAAAGGCTTCTTGAAGGGAAAGATGTAACTCTGTGAGATGAATTAACAGAACACAGAGCAGTTTCTCAGAAAGCTTCTTTCCAGTTTTGAACGGAAGATATTTCCTTTTTCACCATAGCCCTCTATGGGCTTCCAAATATCCCTTTGGCAATTCCACAAGAACAGCCTTAGCGAAAGGCTTCTTGAAGGGAAAGATGTAACTCTGTGAGATGAATTAACAGAACACAGAGGGGTTTCTCAGAAAGCTTCTTTCAAGTTTTGAACGGAAGATATTTCCTTTTTCACCATAGCCCTCTATGGGCTTCCAAATATCCCTTTGCCAATTCCACAAGAACAGCCTTAGCGAAAGGCTTCTTGAAGGGAAAGATGTAACTCTTTGAGATGAATTAACAGAACACAGAGCAGTTTCTCAGAAAGCTTCTTTCCAGTTTTGAACGGAAGATATTTCCTTTTTCACCATAGCCCTCTATGGGCTTCCAAATATCCCTTTGCCAATTCCACAAGAACAGCCTTAGCGAAAGGCTTCTTGAAGGGAAAGATGTAACTCTGTGAGATGAATTAACAGAACACAGAGCAGTTTCTCAGAAAGCTTCTTTCCAGTTTTGAACGGAAGATATTTCCTTTTTCACCATAGCCCTCTAAGGGATTCCAAATATCCCTTTGCCAATTCCACAAGAACAGCCTTAGCGAAAGGCTCCTTGAAGGGAAAGATGTAACTCTGTGAGATGAATTAACAGAACACAAAGCAGTTTCTCAGAAAGCTTCTTTCCAGTTTTGAACGGAAGATATTTCCTTTTTCACCATAGCCCTCTATGGGCTTCCAAATATCCTTTGCCAATTCCACAAGAACAGTCTTAGCGAAAGGCTTCCTGAAGGGAAAGATCTAACACTGTGAGATGTATTAACAGAACACAGAGCAGTTTCTCCGAAAGCTTCTTTCCAGTTTTGAACGGAAGATATTTCCTTTTTCACCATAGCCCTCTATGGGCTTCCAAATATCCCTTTGCCAATTCCACAAGAACAGCCTTAGCGAAAGGCTTCTTGAAGGGAAAGATGTAACTCTGTGAGATGAATTAACAGAACACAGAGCAGTTTCTCAGAAGGCTTCTTTCCAGTTTTGAACGGAAGATATTTCCTTTTTTACCATAGCCCTCATTGGGCTTCCAAATATCCCTTTGCCAATTCCACAAAAACAGCCTTAGCGAAAGGCTTCTTGAAGGGAAAGATGTAACTCTGTGAGATGAATTAACAGAACACAGAGCAGTTTCTCAGAAAGCTTCTTTCCAGTTTTGAACGGAAGATATTTCCTTTTTCACCATAGCCCTCTATGGGCTTCCAAATATCCCTTTGCCAATTCCACAAGAACAGCCTTAGCGAAAGGCTTCTTGAAGGGAAAGATGTAACTCTGTGAGATGAATTAACAGAACACAGAGCAGTTTCTCAGAAAGCTTCTTTCCAGTTTTGAACGGAAGATATTTCCTTTTTCACCATAGACCTCGATGGGCTTCCAAATATCCCTTTGCCAATTCCACAAGAACAGCCTTAGCGAAAGGCTTCTTGAAGGGAAAGATGTAACTCTGTGAGATGAATTAACAGAACACAGAGCAGTTTCTCAGAAAGCTTCTTTCCAGTTTTGAACGGAAGATATTTCCTTTTTCACCATAGCCCTCTATGGGCTTCCAAATATCCCTTTGCCAATTCCACAAGAACAGCCTTAGTGAAAGGATTCTTGAAGGGAAAGATGTAACTCTGTGAGATGAATTAACAGAACACAGAGCAGTTTCTCAGAAAGCTTCTTTTCAGTTTTGAACGGAAGATATTTCCTTTTTCACCATAGCCCTCTATGGGCTTCCAAATATCCCTTTGCCAATTCCACAAGAACAGCCTTAGCGAAAGGCTTCTTGAAGGGAAAGATGTAACTCTGTGAGATGAATTCACAGAACACAGAGCAGTTTCTCAGAAAGTTTGTTTCTACTTTTGAACGGAAGATATTTCCTTTTTCACCATAGCCCTCTATGGGCTTCCAAATATCCCTTTGCCAATTCCACAAGAACAGCCTTAGCGAAAGGCTTCTTGAAGGGAAAGATGTAACTCTGTGAGATGAAGTAAGGGAACACAGAGCAGTTTCTCAGAAAGCTTCTTTCCAGTTTTGAACGGAAGATATTTCCTTTTTCACCATAGCCCTCTATGGGCTTCCAAATATCCCTTTGCCAATTCCACAAGAACAGCCTTAGCGAAAGGATTCTTGAAGGGAAAGATGTAACGCTGTGAGATGAATTAACAGAACACAGAGCAGTTTCTCAGAAAGCTTCTTTCCAGTTTTGAACGGAAGATATTTCCTTTTTCACCATAGCCCTCTATGGGCTTCCAAATATCCCTTTGCCAATTCCACAAGAACAGCCTTATCGAAAGACTTCTTGAAGGGAAAGATGTAACTCTGTGAGATGAATTAACAGAACACAGAGCAGTTTCTCAGAAAGCTTCTTTCCAGTTTTGAACGGAAGATATTTCCTTTTTCACCATAGCCCTCTATGGGCTTCCAAATACCCCTTTGCCAATTCCACAAGAACAGCCTTAGCGAAAGGCTCCTTGAAGGGAAAGATGTAACTCTGTGAGATGAATTAACAGAACACAAAGCAGTTTCTCAGAAAGCTTCTTTCCAGTTTTGAACTGAAGATATTTCCTTTTTCACCATAGACCTCTATGGGCTTCCAAATATCCCTTTGCCAATTCCACAAGAACAGCCTTAGCGAAAGGCTTCTTGAAGAAAAAGATGTAACTCTGTGAGATGAATTAACAGAACACAAAGCAGTTTCTCAGAAAGCTTCTTTCCAGTTTTCAACGGAAGATATTTCCTTTTTTACCATAGCCCTCATTGGGATTCCAAATATCCCTTTGCCAATTCCACAAGAACAGCCTTAGCGAAAGGCTTCTTGAAGGGAAAGATGTTACTCTGTGAGATGAAGTAAGGGAACACAGAGTAGTTTCTCAGAAAGCTTCTTTCCAGTTTTGAACGGAATATATTTCCTTTTTCACCATAGCCCTCTATGGGCTTCCAAATATCCCTTTGCGAATTCCACAAGAACAGCCTTAGTGAAAGGATTCTTCAAGGGAAAGATGTAACTCTGTGAGATGAATTAACAGAACACAGAGCAGTTTCTCAGAAAGCTTCTTTCCAGTTTTGAACGGAAGATATTTCCTTTTTCACCATAGCCCTCTATGGGCTTCCAAATATCCCTTTGCCAATTCCACAAGAACAGCATTAGCGAAAGGCTTCTTGAAGGGAAAGATGTAACTCTGTGAGATGAATTCACAGAACACAGAGCAGTTTCTCAGAAAGTTTGTTTCTACTTTTGAACGGAAGATATTTCCTTTTTCACCATAGCCCTCTATGGGCTTCCAAATATCCCTTTGCCAATTCCACAAGAACAGCCTTAGCGAAAGGCTTCTTGAAGGGAAAGATGTAACTCTGTGAGATGAATTAACAGAACACAGAGCAGTTTCTCAGAAAGCTTCTTTCCAGTTTTGAACGGAAGATATTTCCTTTTTCACCATAGCCCTCTATGGGCTTCCAAATATCCCTTTGCCAATTCCACAAGAACAGCCTTAGCGAAAGTCTCCTTGAAGGGAAAGATGTAACTCTGTGAGATGAATTAACAGAACACAAAGCAGTTTCTCAGAAAGCTTCTTTCCAGTTTTGAACTTAAGATATTTCCTTTTTCACCATAACCCTCTATGGGCTTCCAAATATCCCTTTGCCAATTCCACAAGAACAGCCTTAGCGAAAGGCTTCTTGAAGGGAAAGATGTAACTCTGTGAGATGAATTAACAGAACACAGAGCAGTTTCTCAGAAAGCTTCTTTCCAGTTTTGAACGGAAGATATTTCCTTTTTCACCATAGAACTCTATGGGCTTCCAAATATCCGTTTGCCAATTCCACAAGAACAGCCTTAGCGAAAGGCTTCTTGAAGGGAAAGATGTAACTCTGTGAGATGAATTAACAGAACACAGAGCAGTTTCTCAGAAAGCTTCTTTCCAGTTTTGAACGGAAGATATTTCCTTTTTCACCATAGCCCTCTATGGGCTTCCAAATATCCGTTTGCCAATTCCACAAGAACAGCCTTAGCGAAAGACTTCTTCAAGGGAAAGATGTAACTCTGAGAGATGAATTAACAGAACACAGAGCAGTTTCTCAGAAAGCTTCTTTCCAGTTTTGAACGGAAGATATTTCCTTTTTCACCATAGCCCTCTATGGGCTTCCAAATATCCCTTTGCCAATTCCACAAGAACAGCCTTAGCGAAAGGCTCCTTGAAGGGAAAGATGTAACTCTGTGAGATGAATTAACAGAACACAGAGCAGTTTCTCAGAAAGCTTCTTTCCGGTTTTGAACGGAAGATAATTCTTTTTCACCATAGCCCTCTATGGGCTTCCAAATATCCCTTTGCCAATTCCACAAGAACAGCCTTAGCGAAAGGCTTCTTGAAGGGAAAGATGTAACTCTGTGAGATGAATTAACAGAACACAGAGGGGTTTCTCAGAAAGCTTCTTTCAAGTTTTGAACGGAAGATATTTCCTTTTTCACCATAGCCCTCTATGGGCTTCCAAATATCCCTTTGCCAATTCCACAAGAACAGCCTTAGCGAAAGGCTTCTTGAAGGGAAAGATGTAACTCTTTGAGATGAATTAACAGAACACAGAGCAGTTTCTCAGAAAGCTTCTTTCCAGTTTTGAACGGAAGATATTTCCTTTTTCACCATAGCCCTCTATGGGCTTCCAAATATCCCTTTGCCAATTCCACAAGAACAGCCTTAGCGAAAGACTTCTTGAAGGGAAAGATGTAACTCTGTGAGATGAATGAACAGAACACAGAGCAGTTTCTCAGAAAGCTTCTTTCCAGTTTTGAACGGAAGATATTTCCTTTTTCACCATAGCCCTCTATGGGCTTCCAAATATCCCTTTGCCAATTCCACAAGAACAGCCTTAGCGAAAGGCTTCTTGAAGGGAAAGATGTAACTCTGTGAGATGAATTAACAGAACACAGAGCAGTTTCTCAGAAAGCTTCTTTCCAGTTTTGAACGGAAGATATTTCCTTTTTCACCATAGCCCTCTATTGGCTTCCAAATATCCCTTTGCCAATTCCACAAGAACAGCCTTAGCGAAAGGCTTCTTGAAGGGAAAGATGTAACTCTGTGAGATGAATTAACAGAACACAGAGCAGTTTCTCAGAAAGCTTCTTTCCAGTTTTGAACGGAAGATATTCCCTTTTTCACCATAGACCTCGATGGGCTTCCAAATATCCCTTTGCCAATTCCACAAGAACAGCCTTAGCGAAAGGCTTCTTGAAGGGAAAGATGTAACTCTGTGAGATGAATTAACAGAACACAGAGCAGTTTCTCCGAAAGCTTCTTTCCAGTTTTGAACGGAAGATATTTCCTTTTTCACCATAGACCTCTATGGGCTTCCAAATATCCCTTTGCCAATTCCACAAGAACAGCCTTAGCGAAAGGCTTCTTGAAGGGAAAGATGTAACTCTGTGAGATGAAGTAAGGGAACACAGAGCAGTTTCTCAGAAAGCTTCCTTCCAGTTTTGAACGGAAGATATTTCCTTTTTCACCATAGCCCTCTATGGGCTTCCAAATATCCCTTTGCCAATTCCACAAGAACAGCCTTAGCGAAAGGCTCCTTGAAGGGAAAGATGTAACTCTGTGAGATGAATTAACAGAACACAGAGCAGTTTCTCAGAAAGCTTCTTTCCAGTTTTGAACGGAAGATATTTCCTTTTTCACCATAGCCCTCTATGGGCTTCCAAATATCCCTTTGCCAATTCCACAAGAACAGCCTTAGCGAAAGGCTCCTTGAAGGGAAAGATGTAACTCTGTGAGATGAATTAACAGAACACAAAGCAGTTTCTCAGAAAGCTTCTTTCCAGTTTTGAACGGAAGATATTCCCTTTTTCAACATAGACCTCGATGGGCTTCCAAATATCCCTTTGCCAATTCCACAAGAACAGCCTTAGCGAAAGGCTTCTTGAAGGGAAAGATGTAACTCTGTGAGATGAATTAACAGAACACAGAGCAGTTTCTCAGAATGCTTCTTTCCAGTTTTGAACGGAAGATATTTCCTTTTTCACCATAGACCTCTATGGGCTTCCAAATATCCCTTTGCCAATTCCACAAGAACAGCCTTAGCGAAAGGCTTCTTGAAGGGAAAGATGTAACTCTGTGAGATGAAGTAAGGGAACACAGAGCAGTTTCTCAGAAAGCTTCTTTCCAGTTTTGAACGGAAGATATTTCCTTTTTCACGATAGCCCTCTATGGGCTTCCAAATATCCCTTTGCCAATTCCACAAGAACAGCCTTAGCGAAAGGCTTCTTGAAGGGAAAGATGTAACTCTGTGAGATGAATTAACAGAACACAGAGCAGTTTCTCAGAAAGCTTCTTTCCAGTTTTGAACGGAAGATATTTCCTTTTTCACCATAGCCCTCTATGGGCTTCCAAATATCCCTTTGCCAATTCCACAAGAACAGCCTTAGCGAAAGGCTCCTTGAAGGGAAAGATGTAACTCTGTGAGATGAATTATCAGAACACAACACAGTTTCTCAGAAAGGTTCTTTCCAGTTTTGAACTGAAGATATTTCCTTTTTCACCATAGACCTCTATGGGCTTCCAAATATCCCTTTGCCAATTCCACAAGAACAGCCTTAGCGAAAGGCTTCTTGAAGAAAAAGATGTAACTCTGTGAGATGAGTTAACAGAACACAAAGCAGTTTCTCAGAAAGCTTCTTTCCAGTTTTCAACGGAAGATATTTCCTTTTTTCCCATAGCCCTCATTGGGCTTCCAAATATCCCTTTGCCAATTCCACAAGAACAGCCTTAGCGAAAGGCTTCTTGAAGGGAAAGATGTAACTCTGTGAGATGAAGTAAGGGAACACAGAGTAGTTTCTCAGAAAGCTTCTTTCCAGTTTTGAACGGAAGATATTTCCTTTTTCACCATAGCCCTCTATGGGCTTCCAAATATCCCTTTGCCAATTCCACAAGAACAGCCTTAGTGAAAGGATTCTTGAAGGGAAAGATGTAACTCTGTGAGATGAATTAACAGAACACAGAGCAGTTTCTCAGAAAGCTTCTTTCCAGTTTTGAACGGAAGATATTTCCTTTTTCACCATAGCCCTCTATGGGCTTCCAAATATCCCTTTGCCAATTCCACAAGAACAGCCTTAGCGAAAGGCTTCTTGAAGGGAAAGATGTAACTCTGTGAGATGAATTCACAGAACACAGAGTAGTTTCTCAGAAAGTTTGTTTCTACTTTTGAACGGAAGATATTTCCTTTTTCACCATAGCCCTCTATGGGCTTCCAAATATCCCTTTGCCAATTCCACAAGAACAGCCTTAGCGAAAGGCTTCTTGAAGGGAAAGATGTAACTCTGTGAGATGAATTAACAGAACACAGAGCAGTTTCTCAGAAAGCTTCTTTCCAGTTTTGAACGGAAGATATTTCCTTTTTCACCATAGCCCTCTATGGGCTTCCAAATATCCCTTTGCCAATTCCACAAGAACAGCCTTAGCGAAAGTCTCCTTGAAGGGAAAGATGTAACTCTGTGAGATGAATTAACAGAACACAAAGCAGTTTCTCAGAAAGCTTCTTTCCAGTTTTGAACGGAAGATATTTCCTTTTTCACCATAACCCTCTATGGGCTTCCAAATATCCCTTTGCCAATTCCACAAGAACAGCCTTAGCGAAAGGCTTCTTGAAGGGAAAGATGTAACTCTGTGAGATGAATTAACAGAACACAGAGCAGTTTCTCAGAAAGCTTCTTTCCAGTTTTGAACGGAAGATATTTCCTTTTTCACCATAGAACTCTATGGGCTTCCAAATATCCGTTTGCCAATTCCACAAGAACAGCCTTAGCGAAAGGCTTCTTGAAGGGAAAGATGTAACTCTGTGAGATGAATTAACAGAACACAGAGCAGTTTCTCAGAAATCTTCTTTCCAGTTTTGAACGGAAGATATTTCCTTTTTCACCATAGCCCTCTATGGGCTTCCAAATATCCGTTTGCCAATTCCACAAGAACAGCCTTAGCGAAAGACTTCTTCAAGGGAAAGATGTAACTCTGAGAGATGAATTAACAGAACACAGAGCAGTTTCTCAGAAAGCTTCTTTCCAGTTTTGAACGGAAGATATTTCCTTTTTCACCATAGCCCTCTATGGGCTTCCAAATATCCCTTTGCCAATTCCACAAGAACAGCCTTAGCGAAAGGCTCCTTGAAGGGAAAGATGTAACTCTGTGAGATGAATTAACAGAACACAGAGCAGTTTCTCAGAAAGCTTCTTTCCGGTTTTGAACGGAAGATAATTCTTTTTCACCATAGCCCCCTATGGGCTTCCAAATATCCCTTTGCCAATTCCACAAGAACAGCCTTAGCGAAAGGCTTCTTGAAGGGAAAGATGTAACTCTGTGAGATAAATTAACAGAACACAGAGCAGTTTCTCAGAAAGTTTCTTTCCACTTTTGAAGGGAAGATATTTCCTTTTTCACCATAACCCTCTATGGGCTTCCAAATATCTCTTTGCCAATTCCACAAGAACAGCCTTAGCGAAAGGCTTCTTGAAGGGAAAGATGTAACTCTGTGAGATGAATTAGCAGAACACAGAGCAGTTTCTCAGAAAGCTCCTTTCCAGTTTTGAACGAAAGATATTTCCTTTTTTACCATAGCCCTCATTGGGCTTCCAAATATCCCTTTGCCAATTCCACAAGAACAGCCTTAGCGAAAGGCTTCTTGAAGGGAAAGATGTAACTCTGTGAGATGAATTAACAGAACACAGAGCAGTTTCTCAGAAAGCTTCTTTCCAGTTTTGAACGGAAGATATTTCCTTTTTCACCATAGCCCTCTATGGGCTTCCAAATATCCCTTTGGCAATTCCACAAGAATAGCCTTAGCGAAAGGCTTCTTGAAGGGAAAGATGTAACTCTGTGAGATGAATTAACAGAACACAGAGGGGTTTCTCAGAAAGCTTCTTTCAAGTTTTGAACGGAAGATATTTCCTTTTTCACCATAGCCCTCTATGGGCTTCCAAATATCCCTTTGCCAATTCCACAAGAACAGCCTTAGCGAAAGGCTTCTTGAAGGGAAAGATGTAACTCTTTGAGATGAATTAACAGAACACAGAGCAGTTTCTCAGAAAGCTTCTTTCCAGTTTTGAACGGAAGATATTTCCTTTTTCACCATAGCCCTCTATGGGCTTCCAAATATCCCTTTGCCAATTCCACAAGAACAGCCTTAGCGAAAGGCTTCTTGAAGGGAAAGATGTAACTCTGTGAGATGAATTAACAGAACACAGAGCAGTTTCTCAGAAAGCTTCTTTCCAGTTTTGAACGGAAGATATTTCCTTTTTCACCATAGCCCTCTAAGGGATTCCAAATATCCCTTTGCCAATTCCACAAGAACAGCCTTAGCGAAAGGCTCCTTGAAGGGAAAGATGTAACTCTGTGAGATGAATTAACAGAACACAAAGCAGTTTCTCAGAAAGCTTCTTTCCAGTTTTGAACGGAAGATATTTCCTTTTTCACCATAGCCCTCTATGGGCTTCCAAATATCCTTTGCCAATTCCACAAGAACAGTCTTAGCGAAAGGCTTCCTGAAGGGAAAGATCTAACACTGTGAGATGTATTAACAGAACACAGAGCAGTTTCTCCGAAAGCTTCTTTCCAGTTTTGAACGGAAGATATTTCCTTTTTCACCATAGCCCTCTATGGGCTTCCAAATAACCCTTTGCCAATTCCACAAGAACAGCCTTAGCGAAAGGCTTCTTGAAGGGAAAGATGTAACTCTGTGAGATGAATTAACAGAACACAGAGCAGTTTCTCAGAAAGCTTCTTTCCAGTTTTGAACGGAAGATATTTCCTTTTTTACCATAGCCCTCATTGGGCTTCCAAATATCCCTTTGCCAATTCCACAAAAACAGCCTTAGCGAAAGGCTTCTTGAAGGGAAAGATGTAACTCTGTGAGATGAATTAACAGAACACAAAGCAGTTTCTCAGAAAGCTTCTTTCCAGTTTTGAACGGAAGATATTTCCTTTTTCACCATAGCCCTCTATTGGCTTCCAAATATCCCTTTGCCAATTCCACAAGAACAGCCTTAGCGAAAGGCTTCTTGAAGGGAAAGATGTAACTCTGTGAGATGAATTAACAGAACACAGAGCAGTTTCTCAGAAAGCTTCTTTCCAGTTTTGAACGGAAGATATTCCCTTTTTCACCATAGACCTCGATGGGCTTCCAAATATCCCTTTGCCAATTCCACAAGAACAGCCTTAGCGAAAGGCTTCTTGAAGGGAAAGATGTAACTCTGTGAGATGAATTAACAGAACACAGAGCAGTTTCTCCGAAAGCTTCTTTCCAGTTTTGAACGGAAGATATTTCCTTTTTCACCATAGACCTCTATGGGCTTCCAAATATCCCTTTGCCAATTCCACAAGAACAGCCTTAGCGAAAGGCTTCTTGAAGGGAAAGATGTAACTCTGTGAGATGAAGTAAGGGAACACAGAGCAGTTTCTCAGAAAGCTTCCTTCCAGTTTTGAACGGAAGATATTTCCTTTTTCACCATAGCCCTCTATGGGCTTCCAAATATCCCTTTGCCAATTCCACAAGAACAGCCATAGCGAAAGGCTCCTTGAAGGGAAAGATGTAACTCTGTGAGATGAATTAACAGAACACAGAGCAGTTTCTCAGAAAGCTTCTTTCCAGTTTTGAACGGAAGATATTTCCTTTTTCACCATAGCCCTCTATGGGCTTCCAAATATCCCTTTGCCAATTCCACAAGAACAGCCTTAGCGAAAGGCTCCTTGAAGGGAAAGATGTAACTCTGTGAGATGAATTAACAGAACACAAAGCAGTTTCTCACAAAGCTTCTTTCCAGTTTTGAACGGAAGATATTCCCTTTTTCACCATAGACCTCGATGGGCTTCCAAATATCCCTTTGCCAATTCCACAAGAACAGCCTTAGCGAAAGGCTTCTTGAAGGGAAAGATGTAACTCTGTGAGATGAATTAACAGAACACAGAGCAGTTTCTCAGAATGCTTCTTTCCAGTTTTGAACGGAAGATATTTCCTTTTTCACCATAGACCTCTATGGGCTTCCAAATATCCCTTTGCCAATTCCACAAGAACAGCCTTAGCGAAAGGCTTCTTGAAGGGAAAGATGTAACTCTGTGAGATGAAGTAAGGGAACACAGAGCAGTTTCTCAGAAAGCTTCTTTCCAGTTTTGAACGGAAGATATTTCCTTTTTCACCATAGCCCTCTATGGGCTTCCAAATATCCCTTTGCCAATTCCACAAGAACAGCCTTAGCGAAAGGCTTCTTGAAGGGAAAGATGTAACTCTGTGAGATGAATTAACAGAACACAGAGCAGTTTCTCAGAAAGCTTCTTTCCAGTTTTGAACGGAAGATATTTCCTTTTTCACCATAGCCCTCTATGGGCTTCCAAATATCCCTTTGCCAATTCCACAAGAACAGCCTTAGCGAAAGGCTCCTTGAAGGGAAAGATGTAACTCTGTGAGATGAATTATCAGAACACAAAGCAGTTTCTCAGAAAGGTTCTTTCCAGTTTTGAACTGAAGATATTTCCTTTTACACCATAGACCTCTATGGGCTTCCAAATATCCCTTTGCCAATTCCACAAGAACAGCCTTAGCGAAAGGCTTCTTGAAGAAAAAGATGTAACTCTGTGAGATGAATTAACAGAACACAAAGCAGTTTCTCAGAAAGCTTCTTTCCAGTTTTCAACGGAAGATATTTCCTTTTTTCCCATAGCCCTCATTGGGCTTCCAAATATCCCTTTGCCAATTCCACAAGAACAGCCTTAGCGAAAGGCTTCTTGAAGGGAAAGATGTAACTCTGTGAGATGAAGTAAGGGAACACAGAGTAGTTTCTCAGAAAGCTTCTTTCCAGTTTTGAACGGAAGATATTTCCTTTTTCACCATAGCCCTCTATGGGCTTCCAAATATCCCTTTGCCAATTCCACAAGAACAGCCTTAGTGAAAGGATTCTTGAAGGGAAAGATGTAACTCTGTGAGATGAATTAACAGAACACAGAGCAGTTTCTCAGAAAGCTTCTTTCCAGTTTTGAACGGAAGATATTTCCTTTTTCACCATAGCCCTCTATGGGCTTCCAAATATCCCTTTGCCAATTCCACAAGAACAGCCTTAGCGAAAGGCTTCTTGAAGGGAAAGATGTAACTCTGTGAGATGAATTCACAGAACACAGAGTAGTTTCTCAGAAAGTTTGTTTCTACTTTTGAACGGAAGATATTTCCTTTTTCACCATAGCCCTCTATGGGCTTCCAAATATCCCTTTGCCAATTCCACAAGAACAGCCTTAGCGAAAGGCTTCTTGAAGGGAAAGATGTAACTCTGTGAGATGAATTAACAGAACACAGAGCAGTTTCTCAGAAAGCTTCTTTCCAGTTTTGAACGGAAGATATTTCCTTTTTCACCATAGCCCTCTATGGGCTTCCAAATATCCCTTTGCCAATTCCACAAGAACAGCCTTAGCGAAAGTCTCCTTGAAGGGAAAGATGTAACTCTGTGAGATGAATTAACAGAACACAAAGCAGTTTCTCAGAAAGCTTCTTTCCAGTTTTGAACGGAAGATATTTCCTTTTTCACCATAACCCTCTATGGGCTTCCAAATATCCCTTTGCCAATTCCACAAGAACAGCCTTAGCGAAAGGCTTCTTGAAGGGAAAGATGTAACTCTGTGAGATGAATTAACAGAACACAGAGCAGTTTCTCAGAAAGCTTCTTTCCAGTTTTGAACGGAAGATATTTCCTTTTTCACCATAGAACTCTATGGGCTTCCAAATATCCGTTTGCCAATTCCACAAGAACAGCCTTAGCGAAAGGCTTCTTGAAGGGAAAGATGTAACTCTGTGAGATGAATTAACAGAACACAGAGCAGTTTCTCAGAAAGCTTCTTTCCAGTTTTGAACGGAAGATATTTCCTTTTTCACCATAGCCCTCTATGGGCTTCCAAATATCCGTTTGCCAATTCCACAAGAACAGCCTTAGCGAAAGACTTCTTCAAGGGAAAGATGTAACTCTGAGAGATGAATTAACAGAACACAGAGCAGTTTCTCAGAAAGCTTCTTTCCAGTTTTGAACGGAAGATATTTCCTTTTTCACCATAGCCCTCTATGGGCTTCCAAATATCCCTTTGCCAATTCCACAAGAACAGCCTTAGCGAAAGGCTCCTTGAAGGGAAAGATGTAACTCTGTGAGATGAATTAACAGAACACAGAGCAGTTTCTCAGAAAGCTTCTTTCCGGTTTTGAACGGAAGATAATTCTTTTTCACCATAGCCCCCTATGGGCTTCCAAATATCCCTTTGCCAATTCCACAAGAACAGCCTTAGCGAAAGGCTTCTTGAAGGGAAAGATGTAACTCTGTGAGATAAATTAACAGAACACAGAGCAGTTTCTCAGAAAGTTTCTTTCCACTTTTGAAGGGAAGATATTTCCTTTTTCACCATAACCCTCTATGGGCTTCCAAATATCTCTTTGCCAATTCCACAAGAACAGCCTTAGCGAAAGGCTTCTTGAAGGGAAAGATGTAACTCTGTGAGATGAATTAACAGAACACAGAGCAGTTTCTCAGAAAGCTCCTTTCCAGTTTTGAACGAAAGATATTTCCTTTTTTACCATAGCCCTCAATGGGCTTCCAAATATCCCTTTGCCAATTCCACAAGAACAGCCTTAGCGAAAGGCTTCTTGAAGGGAAAGATGTAACTCTGTGAGATGAATTAACAGAACACAGAGCAGTTTCTCAGAAAGCTTCTTTCCAGTTTTGAACGGAAGATATTTCCTTTTTCACCATAGCCCTCTATGGGCTTCCAAATATCCCTTTGGCAATTCCACAAGAATAGCCTTAGCGAAAGGCTTCTTGAAGGGAAAGATGTAACTCTGTGAGATGAATTAACAGAACACAGAGGGGTTTCTCAGAAAGCTTCTTTCAAGTTTTGAACGGAAGATATTTCCTTTTTCACCATAGCCCTCTATGGGCTTCCAAATATCCCTTTGCCAATTCCACAAGAACAGCCTTAGCGAAAGGCTTCTTGAAGGGAAAGATGTAACTCTTTGAGATGAATTAACAGAACACAGAGCAGTTTCTCAGAAAGCTTCTTTCCAGTTTTGAACGGAAGATATTTCCTTTTTCACCATAGCCCTCTATGGGCTTCCAAATATCCCTTTGCCAATTCCACAAGAACAGCCTTAGCGAAAGGCTTCTTGAAGGGAAAGATGTAACTCTGTGAGATGAATTAACAGAACACAGAGCAGTTTCTCAGAAAGCTTCTTTCCAGTTTTGAACGGAAGATATTTCCTTTTTCACCATAGCCCTCTAAGGGATTCCAAATATCCCTTTGCCAATTCCACAAGAACAGCCTTAGCGAAAGGCTCCTTGAAGGGAAAGATGTAACTCTGTGAGATGAATTAACAGAACACAAAGCAGTTTCTCAGAAAGCTTCTTTCCAGTTTTGAACGGAAGATATTTCCTTTTTCACCATAGCCCTCTATGGGCTTCCAAATATCCTTTGCCAATTCCACAAGAACAGTCTTAGCGAAAGGCTTCCTGAAGGGAAAGATCTAACACTGTGAGATGTATTAACAGAACACAGAGCAGTTTCTCCGAAAGCTTCTTTCCAGTTTTGAACGGAAGATATTTCCTTTTTCACCATAGCCCTCTATGGGCTTCCAAATATCCCTTTGCCAATTCCACAAGAACAGCCTTAGCGAAAGGCTTCTTGAAGGGAAAGATGTAACTCTGTGAGATGAATTAACAGAACACAGAGCAGTTTCTCAGAAGGCTTCTTTCCAGTTTTGAACGGAAGATATTTCCTTTTTTACCATAGCCCTCATTGGGCTTCCAAATATCCCTTTGCCAATTCCACAAAAACAGCCTTAGCGAAAGGCTTCTTGAAGGGAAAGATGTAACTCTGTGAGATGAATTAACAGAACACAGAGCAGTTTCTCAGAAAGCTTCTTTCCAGTTTTGAACGGAAGATATTTCCTTTTTCACCTTAGCCCTCTATGGGCTTCCAAATATCCCTTTGCCAATTCCACAAGAACAGCCTTAGCGAAAGGCTTCTTGAAGGGAAAGATGTAACTCTGTGAGATGAATTAACAGAACACAGAGCAGTTTCTCAGAAAGCTTCTTTCCAGTTTTGAACGGAAGATATTTCCTTTTTCACCATAGACCTCGATGGGCTTCCAAATATCCCTTTGCCAATTCCACAAGAACAGCCTTAGCGAAAGGCTTCTTGAAGGGAAAGATGTAACTCTGTGAGATGAATTAACAGAACACAGAGCAGTTTCTCAGAAAGCTTCTTTCCAGTTTTGAACGGAAGATATTTCCTTTTTCACCATAGCCCTCTATGGGCTTCCAAATATCCCTTTGCCAATTCCACAAGAACAGCCTTAGTGAAAGGATTCTTGAAGGGAAAGATGTAACTCTGTGAGATGAATTAACAGAACACAGAGCAGTTTCTCAGAAAGCTTCTTTTCAGTTTTGAACGGAAGATATTTCCTTTTTCACCATAGCCCTCTATGGGCTTCCAAATATCCCTTTGCCAATTCCACAAGAACAGCCTGAGCGAAAGGCTTCTTGAAGGGAAAGATGTAACTCTGTGAGATGAATTCACAGAACACAGAGCAGTTTCTCAGAAAGTTTGTTTCTACTTTTGAACGTAAGATATTTCCTTTTTCACCATAGCCCTCTATGGGCTTCCAAATATCCCTTTGCCAATTCCACAAGAACAGCCTTAGCGAAAGGCTTCTTGAAGGGAAAGATGTAACTCTGTGAGATGAATTAACAGAAAACAGAGCAGTTTCTCAGAAAGCTTCTTTCCAGTTTTGAACGGAAGATATTTCCTTTTTCACCATAGCCCTCTATGGGCTTCCAAATATCCCTTTGCCAATTCCACAAGAACAGCCTTAGCGAAAGGCTCCTTGAAGGGAAAGATGTAACTCTGTGAGATGAATTAACAGAACACAAAGCAGTTTCTCAGAAAGCTTCTTTCCAGTTTTGAACTTAAGATATTTCCTTTTTCACCATAACCCTCTATGGGCTTCCAAATATCCGTTTGCCAATTCCACAAGAACAGCCTTAGCGAAAGGCTTCTTGAAGGGAAAGATGTAACTCTGTGAGATGAATTAACAGAACACAGAGCAGTTTCTCAGAAAGCTTCTTTCCAGTTTTGAACGGAAGATATTTCCTTTTTCACAATAGCCCTCTATGGGCTTCCAAATATCCGTTTGCCAATTCCACAAGAACAGCCTTAGCGAAAGACTTCTTCAAGGGAAAGATGTAACTCTGAGAGATGAATTAACAGAACACAGAGCAGTTTCTCAGAAAGCTTCTTTCCACTTTTGAACGGAAGATATTTCCTTTTTCACCATAGCCCTCTATGGGCTTCCAAATATCCCTTTGCCAATTCCACAAGAACAGCCTTAGCGAAAGGCTCCTTGAAGGGAAAGATGTAACTCAGTGAGATGAATTAACAGAACACAAAGCAGTTTCTCAGAAAGCTTCTTTCCAGTTTTGAACGGAAGATATTTCCTTTTTCACCATAGCCCTCTATGGGCTTCCAAATATCCCTTTGGCAATTCCACAAGAACAGCCTTAGCGAAAGGCTTCTTGAAGGGAAAGATGTAACTCTGTGAGATGAATTAACAGAACACAGAGGGGTTTCTCAGAAAGCTTCTTTCAAGTTTTGAACGGAAGATATTTCCTTTTTCACCATAGCCCTCTATGGGCTTCCAAATATCCCTTTGCCAATTCCACAAGAACAGCCTTAGCGAAAGGCTTCTTGAAGGGAAAGATGTAACTCTTTGAGATGAATTAACAGAACACAGAGCAGTTTCTCAGAAAGCTTCTTTCCAGTTTTGAACGGAAGATATTTCCTTTTTCACCATAGCCCTCTATGGGCTTCCAAATATCCCTTTGCCAATTCCACAAGAACAGCCTTAGCGAAAGGCTTCTTGAAGGGAAAGATGTAACTCTGTGAGATGAATTAAGAGAACACAGAGCAGTTTCTCAGAAAGCTTCTTTCCAGTTTTGAACGGAAGATATTTCCTTTTTCACCATAGCCCTCTAAGGGATTCCAAATATCCCTTTGCCAATTCCACAAGAACAGCCTTAGCGAAAGGCTCCTTGAAGGGAAAGATGTAACTCTGTGAGATGAATTAACAGAACACAAAGCAGTTTCTCAGAAAGCTTCTTTCCAGTTTTGAACGGAAGATATTTCCTTTTTCACCATAGCCCTCTATGGGCTTCCAAATATCCTTTGCCAATTCCACAAGAACAGTCTTAGCGAAAGGCTTCCTGAAGGGAAATATCTAACACTGTGAGATGTATTAACAGAACACAGAGCAGTTTCTCCGAAAGCTTCTTTCCAGTTTTGAACGGAAGATATTTCCTTTTTCACCATAGCCCTCTATGGGCTTCCAAATATCCCTTTGCCAATTCCACAAGAACAGCCTTAGCGAAAGGCTTCTTGAAGGGAAAGATGTAACTCTGTGAGATGAATTAACAGAACACAGAGCAGTTTCTCAGAAGGCTTCTTTCCAGTTTTGAACGGAAGATATTTCCTTTTTTACCATAGCCCTCATTGGGCTTCCAAATATCCCTTTGCCAATTCCACAAAAACAGCCTTAGCGAAAGGCTTCTTGAAGGGAAAGATGTAACTCTGTGAGATGAATTAACAGAACACAGAGCAGTTTCTCAGAAAGCTTCTTTCCAGTTTTGAACGGAAGATATTTCCTTTTTCACCATAGCCCTCTATGGGCTTCCAAATATCCCTTTGCCAATTCCACAAGAACAGCCTTAGCGAAAGGCTTCTTGAAGGGAAAGATGTAACTCTGTGAGATGAATTAACAGAACACAGAGCAGTTTCTCAGAAAGCTTCTTTCCAGTTTTGAACGGAAGATATTTCCTTTTTCACCATAGACCTCGATGGGCTTCCAAATATCCCTTTGCCAATTCCACAAGAACAGCCTTAGCGAAAGGCTTCTTGAAGGGAAAGATGTAACTCTGTGAGATGAATTAACAGAACACAGAGCAGTTTCTCAGAAAGCTTCTTTCCAGTTTTGAACGGAAGATATTTCCTTTTTCACCATAGCCCTCTATGGGCTTCCAAATATCCCTTTGCCAATTCCACAAGAACAGCCTTAGTGAAAGGATTCTTGAAGGGAAAGATGTAACTCTGTGAGATGAATTAACGGAACACAGAGCAGTTTCTCAGAAAGCTTCTTTTCAGTTTTGAACGGAAGATATTTCCTTTTTCACCATAGCCCTCTATGGGCTTCCAAATATCCCTTTGCCAATTCCACAAGAACAGCCTTAGCGAAAGGCTTCTTGAAGGGAAAGATGTAACTCTGTGAGATGAATTCACAGAACACAGAGCAGTTTCTCAGAAAGTTTGTTTCTACTTTTGAACGGAAGATATTTCCTTTTTCACCATAGACCTCTATGGGCTTCCAAATATCCCTTTGCCAATTCCACAAGAACAGCCTTAGCGAAAGGCTTCTTGAAGGGAAAGATGTAACTCTGTGAGATGAAGTAAGGGAACACAGAGCAGTTTCTCAGAAAGCTTCCTTCCAGTTTTGAACGGAAGATATTTCCTTTTTCACCATAGCCCTCTATGGGCTTCCAAATATCCCTTTGCCAATTCCACAAGAACAGCCTTAGCGAAAGGCTCCTTGAAGGGAAAGATGTAACTCTGTGAGATGAATTAACAGAACACAGAGCAGTTTCTCAGAAAGCTTCTTTCCAGTTTTGAACGGAAGATATTTCCTTTTTCACCATAGCCCTCTATGGGCTTCCAAATATCCCTTTGCCAATTCCACAAGAACAGCCTTAGCGAAAGGCTCCTTGAAGGGAAAGATGTAACTCTGTGAGATGAATTAACAGAACACAAAGCAGTTTCTCAGAAAGCTTCTTTCCAGTTTTGAACGGAAGATATTTCCTTTTTCACCGTAGCCCTCTATGGGCTTCCAAATATCCCTTTGCCAATTCCACAAGAACAGCCTTAGCGAAAGGCTTCTTGAAGGGAAAGATGTAACTCTGTGAGATGAATTAACAGAACACAGAGCAGTTTCTCAGAAAGCTTCTTTCCAGTTTTGAACGGAAGATATTTCCTTTTTCACCATAGCCCTCTATGGGCTTCCAAATATCCCTTTGCCAATTCCACAAGAACAGCCTTAGCGAAAGGCTCCTTGAAGGGAAAGATGTAACTCTGTGAGATGAATTATCAGAACACAAAGCAGTTTCTCAGAAAGGTTCTTTCCAGTTTTGAACTGAAGATATTTCCTTTTACACCATAGACCTCTATGGGCTTCCAAATATCCCTTTGCCAATTCCACAAGAACAGCCTTAGCGAAAGGCTTCTTGAAGAAAAAGATGTAACTCTGTGAGATGAATTAACAGAACACAAAGCAGTTTCTCAGAAAGCTTCTTTCCAGTTTTCAACGGAAGATATTTCCTTTTTTCCCATAGCCCTCATTGGGCTTCCAAATATCCCTTTGCCAATTCCACAAGAACAGCCTTAGCGAAAGGCTTCTTGAAGGGAAAGATGTAACTCTGTGAGATGAAGTAAGGGAACACAGAGTAGTTTCTCAGAAAGCTTCTTTCCAGTTTTGAACGGAAGATATTTCCTTTTTCACCATAGCCCTCTATGGGCTTCCAAATATCCCTTTGCCAATTCCACAAGAACAGCCTTAGTGAAAGGATTCTTGAAGGGAAAGATGTAACTCTGTGAGATGAATTAACAGAACACAGAGCAGTTTCTCAGAAAGCTTCTTTCCAGTTTTGAACGGAAGATATTTCCTTTTTCACCATAGCCCTCTATGGGCTTCCAAATATCCCTTTGCCAATTCCACAAGAACAGCCTTAGCGAAAGGCTTCTTGAAGGGAAAGATGTAACTCTGTGAGATGAATTCACAGAACACAGAGTAGTTTCTCAGAAAGTTTGTTTCTACTTTTGAACGGAAGATATTTCCTTTTTCACCATAGCCCTCTATGGGCTTCCAAATATCCCTTTGCCAATTCCACAAGAACAGACTTAGCGAAAGGCTTCTTGAAGGGAAAGATGTAACTCTGTGAGATGAATTAACAGAACACAGAGCAGTTTCTCAGAAAGCTTCTTTCCAGTTTTGAACGGAAGATATTTCCTTTTTCACCATAGCCCTCTATGGGCTTCCAAATATCCCTTTGCCAATTCCACAAGAACAGCCTTAGCGAAAGTCTCCTTGAAGGGAAAGATGTAACTCTGTGAGATGAATTAACAGAACACAAAGCAGTTTCTCAGAAAGCTTCTTTCCAGTTTTGAACGGAAGATATTTCCTTTTTCACCATAACCCTCTATGGGCTTCCAAATATCCCTTTGCCAATTCCACAAGAACAGCCTTAGCGAAAGGCTTCTTGAAGGGAAAGATGTAACTCTGTGAGATGAATTAACAGAACACAGAGCAGTTTCTCAGAAAGCTTCTTTCCAGTTTTGAACGGAAGATATTTCCTTTTTCACCATAGAACTCTATGGGCTTCCAAATATCCGTTTGCCAATTCCACAAGAACAGCCTTAGCGAAAGGCTTCTTGAAGGGAAAGATGTAACTCTGTGAGATGAATTAACAGAACACAGAGCAGTTTCTCAGAAAGCTTCTTTCCAGTTTTGAACGGAAGATATTTCCTTTTTCACCATAGCCCTCTATGGGCTTCCAAATATCCGTTTGCCAATTCCACAAGAACAGCCTTAGCGAAAGACTTCTTCAAGGGAAAGATGTAACTCTGAGAGATGAATTAACAGAACACAGAGCAGTTTCTCAGAAAGCTTCTTTCCAGTTTTGAACGGAAGATATTTCCTTTTTCACCATAGCCCTCTATGGGCTTCCAAATATCCCTTTGCCAATTCCACAAGAACAGCCTTAGCGAAAGGCTCCTTGAAGGGAAAGATGTAACTCTGTGAGATGAATTAACAGAACACAGAGCAGTTTCTCAGAAAGCTTCTTTCCGGTTTTGAACGGAAGATAATTCTTTTTCACCATAGCCCCCTATGGGCTTCCAAATATCCCTTTGCCAATTCCACAAGAACAGCCTTAGCGAAAGGCTTCTTGAAGGGAAAGATGTAACTCTGTGAGATAAATTAACAGAACACAGAGCAGTTTCTCAGAAAGTTTCTTTCCACTTTTGAAGGGAAGATATTTCCTTTTTCACCATAACCCTCTATGGGCTTCCAAATATCTCTTTGCCAATTCCACAAGAACAGCCTTAGCGAAAGGCTTCTTGAAGGGAAAGATGTAACTCTGTGAGATGAATTAACAGAACACAGAGCAGTTTCTCAGAAAGCTCCTTTCCAGTTTTGAACGAAAGATATTTCCTTTTTTACCATAGCCCTCATTGGGCTTCCAAATATCCCTTTGCCAATTCCACAAGAACAGCCTTAGCGAAAGGCTTCTTGAAGGGAAAGATGTAACTCTGTGAGATGAATTAACAGAACACAGAGCAGTTTCTCAGAAAGCTTCTTTCCAGTTTTGAACGGAAGATATTTCCTTTTTCACCATAGCCCTCTATGGGCTTCCAAATATCCCTTTGGCAATTCCACAAGAATAGCCTTAGCGAAAGGCTTCTTGAAGGGAAAGATGTAACTCTGTGAGATGAATTAACAGAACACAGAGGGGTTTCTCAGAAAGCTTCTTTCAAGTTTTGAACGGAAGATATTTCCTTTTTCACCATAGCCCTCTATGGGCTTCCAAATATCCCTTTGCCAATTCCACAAGAACAGCCTTAGCGAAAGGCTTCTTGAAGGGAAAGATGTAACTCTTTGAGATGAATTAACAGAACACAGAGCAGTTTCTCAGAAAGCTTCTTTCCAGTTTTGAACGGAAGATATTTCCTTTTTCACCATAGCCCTCTATGGGCTTCCAAATATCCCTTTGCCAATTCCACAAGAACAGCCTTAGCGAAAGGCTTCTTGAAGGGAAAGATGTAACTCTGTGAGATGAATTAACAGAACACAGAGCAGTTTCTCAGAAAGCTTCTTTCCAGTTTTGAACGGAAGATATTTCCTTTTTCACCATAGCCCTCTAAGGGATTCCAAATATCCCTTTGCCAATTCCACAAGAACAGCCTTAGCGAAAGGCTCCTTGAAGGGAAAGATGTAACTCTGTGAGATGAATTAACAGAACACAAAGCAGTTTCTCAGAAAGCTTCTTTCCAGTTTTGAACGGAAGATATTTCCTTTTTCACCATAGCCCTCTATGGGCTTCCAAATATCCTTTGCCAATTCCACAAGAACAGTCTTAGCGAAAGGCTTCCTGAAGGGAAAGATCTAACACTGTGAGATGTATTAACAGAACACAGAGCAGTTTCTCCGAAAGCTTCTTTCCAGTTTTGAACGGAAGATATTTCCTTTTTCACCATAGCCCTCTATGGGCTTCCAAATATCCCTTTGCCAATTCCACAAGAACAGCCTTAGCGAAAGGCTTCTTGAAGGGAAAGATGTAACTCTGTGAGATGAATTAACAGAACACAGAGCAGTTTCTCAGAAGGCTTCTTTCCAGTTTTGAACGGAAGATATTTCCTTTTTTACCATAGCCCTCATTGGGCTTCCAAATATCCCTTTGCCAATTCCACAAAAACAGCCTTAGCGAAAGGCTTCTTGAAGGGAAAGATGTAACTCTGTGAGATGAATTAACAGAACACAGAGCAGTTTCTCAGAAAGCTTCTTTCCAGTTTTGAACGGAAGATATTTCCTTTTTCACCTTAGCCCTCTATGGGCTTCCAAATATCCCTTTGCCAATTCCACAAGAACAGCCTTAGCGAAAGGCTTCTTGAAGGGAAAGATGTAACTCTGTGAGATGAATTAACAGAACACAGAGCAGTTTCTCAGAAAGCTTCTTTCCAGTTTTGAACGGAAGATATTTCCTTTTTCACCATAGACCTCGATGGGCTTCCAAATATCCCTTTGCCAATTCCACAAGAACAGCCTTAGCGAAAGGCTTCTTGAAGGGAAAGATGTAACTCTGTGAGATGAATTAACAGAACACAGAGCAGTTTCTCAGAAAGCTTCTTTCCAGTTTTGAACGGAAGATATTTCCTTTTTCACCATAGCCCTCTATGGGCTTCCAAATATCCCTTTGCCAATTCCACAAGAACAGCCTTAGTGAAAGGATTCTTGAAGGGAAAGATGTAACTCTGTGAGATGAATTAACAGAACACAGAGCAGTTTCTCAGAAAGCTTCTTTTCAGTTTTGAACGGAAGATATTTCCTTTTTCACCATAGCCCTCTATGGGCTTCCAAATATCCCTTTGCCAATTCCACAAGAACAGCCTGAGCGAAAGGCTTCTTGAAGGGAAAGATGTAACTCTGTGAGATGAATTCACAGAACACAGAGCAGTTTCTCAGAAAGTTTGTTTCTACTTTTGAACGTAAGATATTTCCTTTTTCACCATAGCCCTCTATGGGCTTCCAAATATCCCTTTGCCAATTCCACAAGAACAGCCTTAGCGAAAGGCTTCTTGAAGGGAAAGATGTAACTCTGTGAGATGAATTAACAGAAAACAGAGCAGTTTCTCAGAAAGCTTCTTTCCAGTTTTGAACGGAAGATATTTCCTTTTTCACCATAGCCCTCTATGGGCTTCCAAATATCCCTTTGCCAATTCCACAAGAACAGCCTTAGCGAAAGGCTCCTTGAAGGGAAAGATGTAACTCTGTGAGATGAATTAACAGAACACAAAGCAGTTTCTCAGAAAGCTTCTTTCCAGTTTTGAACTTAAGATATTTCCTTTTTCACCATAACCCTCTATGGGCTTCCAAATATCCCTTTGCCAATTCCACAAGAACAGCCTTAGCGAAAGGCTTCTTGAAGGGAAAGATGTAACTCTGTGAGATGAATTAACAGAACACAGAGCAGTTTCTCAGAAAGCTTCTTTCCAGTTTTGAACGGAAGATATTTCCTTTTTCACCATAGAACTCTATGGGCTTCCAAATATCCGTTTGCCAATTCCACAAGAACAGCCTTAGCGAAAGGCTTCTTGAAGGGAAAGATGTAACTCTGTGAGATGAATTAACAGAACACAGAGCAGTTTCTCAGAAAGCTTCTTTCCAGTTTTGAACGGAAGATATTTCCTTTTTCACAATAGCCCTCTATGGGCTTCCAAATATCCGTTTGCCAATTCCACAAGAACAGCCTTAGCGAAAGACTTCTTCAAGGGAAAGATGTAACTCTGAGAGATGAATTAACAGAACACAGAGCAGTTTCTCAGAAAGCTTCTTTCCACTTTTGAACGGAAGATATTTCCTTTTTCACCATAGCCCTCTATGGGCTTCCAAATATCCCTTTGCCAATTCCACAAGAACAGCCTTAGCGAAAGGCTCCTTGAAGGGAAAGATGTAACTCAGTGAGATGAATTAACAGAACACAAAGCAGTTTCTCAGAAAGCTTCTTTCCAGTTTTGAACGGAAGGTATTTCCTTTTTCACCATAGCCCTCTATGGGCTTCCAAATATCCCTTTGGCAATTCCACAAGAACAGCCTTAGCGAAAGGCTTCTTGAAGGGAAAGATGTAACTCTGTGAGATGAATTAACAGAACACAGAGGGGTTTCTCAGAAAGCTTCTTTCAAGTTTTGAACGGAAGATATTTCCTTTTTCACCATAGCCCTCTATGGGCTTCCAAATATCCCTTTGCCAATTCCACAAGAACAGCCTTAGCGAAAGGCTTCTTGAAGGGAAAGATGTAACTCTGTGAGATGAATTAACAGAACACAGAGCAGTTTCTCAGAAAGCTTCTTTCCTGTTTTGAACGGAAGATATTTCCTTTTTCACCATAGCCCTCTATTGGCTTCCAAATATCCCGTTGCCAATTCCACAAGAAAAGCCTTAGCGAAAGGCTTCTTGAAGGGAAAGATGTAACTCTGTGAGAAGAATTAACAGAACACAGAGCAGTTTCTCAGAAAGCTTCTTTCCAGTTTTGAACGGAAGATATTCCCTTTTTCACCATAGACCTCGATGGGCTTCCAAATATCCCTTTGCCAATTCCACAAGAACAGCCTCAGCGAAAGGCTTCTTGAAGGGAAAGATGTAACTCTGTGAGATGAATTAACAGAGCACAGAGCAGTTTCTCTGAAAGCTTCTTTCCAGTTTTGAACGGAAGATATTTCCTTTTTCACCATAGACCTCTATGGGCTTCCAAATATCCCTTTGCCAATTCCACAAGAACAGCCTTAGCGAAAGGCTTCTTGAAGGGAAAGATGTAACTCTGTGAGATGAAGTAAGGGAACACAGAGCAGTTTCTCAGAAAGCTTCTTTCCAGTTTTGAACGGAAAATATTTCCTTTTTCACCATAGCCTTCTATGGGCTTCCAAATATCCCTTTGCCAATTCCACAAGAACAGCCTTAGCGAAAGGATTCTTGAAGGGAAAGATGTAACTCTGTGAGATGAATTAACAGAACACAGAGAAGTTTCTCAGAAAGCTTCTTTCCAGTTTGGAACGGAAGATATTTCCTTTTTCACCATAGCCCTCTATGGGCTTCCAAATATCCCTTTGCCAATTCCACAAGAACAGACTTAGCGAAAGGCTTCTTGAAGGGAAAGATGTAACTCTGTGAGATGAATTAACAGAACACAGAGCAGTTTCTCAGAAAGCTTCTTTCCAGTTTTGAACGGAAGATATTTCCTTTTTCACCATAGCCCTCTATGGGCTTCCAAATATCCCTTTGCCAATTCCACAAGAACAGCCTTAGCGAAAGTCTCCTTGAAGGGAAAGATGTAACTCTGTGAGATGAATTAACAGAACACAAAGCAGTTTCTCAGAAAGCTTCTTTCCCGTTTTGAACTTAAGATATTTCCTTTTTCACCATAACCCTCTATGGGCTTCCAAATATCCCTTTGCCAATTCCACAAGAACAGCCCTAGCGAAAGGCTTCTTGAAGGGAAAGATGTAACTCTGTGAGATGAATTAACAGAACACAGAGCAGTTTCTCAGAAAGCTTCTTTCCAGTTTTGAACGGAAGATATTTCCTTTTTCACCATAGCCCTCTATGGGCTTCCAAATATCCCTTTGCCAATTCCACAAGAACAGCCTTAGCGAAAGGCTTCTTGAAGGGAAAGATGTAACTCTGTGAGATGAATTAACAGAACACAGAGCAGTTTCTCAGAAAGCTTCTTTCCAGTTTTGAACGGAAGATATTTCCTTTTTCACCATAGCCCTCTAAGGGATTCCAAATATCCCTTTGCCAATTCCACAAGAACAGCCTTAGCGAAAGGCTCCTTGAAGGGAAAGATGTAACTCTGTGAGATGAATTAACAGAACACAAAGCAGTTTCTCAGAAAGCTTCTTTCCAGTTTTGAACGGAAGATATTTCCTTTTTCACCATAGCCCTCTATGGGCTTCCAAATATCCTTTGCCAATTCCACAAGAACAGTCTTAGCGAAAGGCTTCCTGAAGGGAAAGATGTAACACTGTGAGATGTATTAACAGAACACAGAGCAGTTTCTCCGAAAGCTTCTTTCCAGTTTTGAACGGAAGATATTTCCTTTTGCACCATAGCCCTCTATGGGCTTCCAAATATCCCTTTGCCAATTCCACAAGAACAGCCTTAGCGAAAGGCTTCTTGAAGGGAAAGATGTAACTCTGTGAGATGAATTAACAGAACACAGAGCAGTTTCTCAGAAGGCTTCTTTCCAGTTTTGAACGGAAGATATTTCCTTTTTTACCATAGCCCTCATTGGGCTTCCAAATATCCCTTTGCCAATTCCACAAAAACAGCCTTAGCGAAAGGCTTCTTGAAGGGAAAGATGTAACTCTGTGAGATGAATTAACAGAACACAGAGCAGTTTCTCAGAAAGCTTCTTTCCTGTTTTGAACGGAAGATATTTCCTTTTTCACCATAGCCCTCTATGGGCTTCTAAATATCCCTTTGCCAATTCCACAAGAACAGCCTTAGCTAAAGGCTCCTTGAAAGGAAAGAGGTAACTCTGTGAGATGAAGTAACAGAACACAGAGCAGTTTCTCAGAAAGTTTCTTTCCAGTTTTGAACGGAAGATATTTCCTTTTTCACCATAGCCCTCTATGGGCTTCCAAATATCCCTTTGCCAATTCCACAAGAACAGCCTTAGCGAAAGACTTCTTGAAGGGAAAGATGTAACTCTGTGAGATGAATGAACAGAACACAGAGCAGTTTCTCAGAAAGCTTGTTTCCAGTTTTGAACGGAAGATATTTCCTTTTTCACCATAGCCCTCTATGGGCTTCCAAATATCCCTTTGCCAATTCCACAAGAACAGCCTTAGCGAAAGGCTTCTTGAAGGGAAAGATGTAACTCTGTGAGATGAATTAACAGAACACAGAGCAGTTTCTCAGAAAGCTTCTTTCCAGTTTTGAACGGAAGATATTCCCTTTTTCACCATAGACCTCGATGGGCTTCCAAATATCCCTTTGCCAATTCCACAAGAACAGCCTTAGCGAAAGGCTTCTTGAAGGGAAAGATGTAACTCTGTGAGATGAATTAACAGAACACAGAGCAGTTTCTCCGAAAGCTTATTTCCAGTTTTGAACGGAAGATATTTCCTTTTTCACCATAGACCTCTATGGGCTTCCAAATATCCCTTTGCCAATTCCACAAGAACAGCCTTAGCGAAAGGCTCCTTGAAGGGAAAGATGTAACTCTGTGAGATGAATTAACAGAACACAAAGCAGTTTCTCAGAAAGCTTCTTTCCAGTTTTGAACTGAAGATATTTCCTTTTTCACCATAGACCTCTATGGGCTTCCAAATATCCCTTTGCCAATTCCACAAGAACAGCCTTAGCGAAAGGCTTCTTGAAGAAAAAGATGTAACTCTGTGAGATGAATTAACAGAACACAAAGCAGTTTCTCAGAAAGCTTCTTTCCAGTTTTCAACGGAAGATATTTCCTTTTTTACCATAGCCCTCATTGGGATTCCAAATATCCCTTTGCCAATTCCACAAGAACAGCCTTAGCGAAAGGCTTCTTGAAGGGAAAGATGTAACTCTGTGAGATGAAGCAAGGGAACACAGAGTAGTTTCTCAGAAAGCTTCTTTCCAGTTTTGAACGGAAGATATTTCCTTTTTCACCATAGCCCTCTATGGGCTTCCAAATATCCCTTTGCCAATTCCACAAGAACAGCCTTAGTGAAAGGATTCTTCAAGGGAAAGATGTAACTCTGTGAGATGAATTAACAGAACACAGAGCAGTTTCTCAGAAAGCTTCTTTCCAGTTTTGAACGGAAGATATTTCCTTTTTCACCATAGCCCTCTATGGGCTTCCAAATATCCCTTTGCCAATTCCACAAGAACAGCCTTAGCGAAAGGCTTCTTGAAGGGAAAGATGTAACTCTGTGAGATGAATTCACAGAACACAGAGCAGTTTCTCAGAAAGTTTGTTTCTACTTTTGAACGGAAGATATTTCCTTTTTCACCATAGCCCTCTATGGGCTTCCAAATATCCCTTTGCCAATTCCACAAGAACAGCCTTAGCGAAAGGCTTCTTGAAGGGAAAGATGTAACTCTGTGAGATGAATTAACAGAACACAGAGCAGTTTCTCAGAAAGCTTCTTTCCAGTTTTGAACGGAAGATATTTCCTTTTTCACCATAGCCCTCTATGGGCTTCCAAATATCCCTTTGCCAATTCCACAAGAACAGCCTTAGCGAAAGTCTCCTTGAAGGGAAAGATGTAACTCTGTGAGATGAATTAACAGAACACAAAGCAGTTTCTCAGAAAGCTTCTTTCCAGTTTTGAACTTAAGATATTTCCTTTTTCACCATAACCCTCTATGGGCTTCCAAATATCCCTTTGCCAATTCCACAAGAACAGCCTTAGCGAAAGGCTTCTTGAAGGGAAAGATGTAACTCTGTGAGATGAATTAACAGAACACAGAGCAGTTTCTCAGAAAGCTTCTTTCCAGTTTTGAACGGAAGATATTTCCTTTTTCACCATAGAACTCTATGGGCTTCCAAATATCCGTTTGCCAATTCCACAAGAACAGCCTTAGCGAAAGGCTTCTTGAAGGGAAAGATGTAACTCTGTGAGATGAATTAACAGAACACAGAGCAGTTTCTCAGAAAGCTTCTTTCCAGTTTTGAACGGAAGATATTTCCTTTTTCACCATAGCCCTCTATGGGCTTCCAAATATCCGTTTGCCAATTCCACAAGAACAGCCTTAGCGAAAGACTTCTTCAAGGGAAAGATGTAACTCTGAGAGATGAATTAACAGAACACAGAGCAGTTTCTCAGAAAGCTTCTTTCCAGTTTTGAACGGAAGATATTTCCTTTTTCACCATAGCCCTCTATGGGCTTCCAAATATCCCTTTGCCAATTCCACAAGAACAGCCTTAGCGAAAGGCTCCTTGAAGGGAAAGATGTAACTCTGTGAGATGAATTAACAGAACACAGAGCAGTTTCTCAGAAAGCTTCTTTCCGGTTTTGAACGGAAGATAATTCTTTTTCACCATAGCCCTCTATGGGCTTCCAAATATCCCTTTGCCAATTCCACAAGAACAGCCTTAGCGAAAGGCTTCTTGAAGGGAAAGATGTAACTCTGTGAGATGAATTAACAGAACACAGAGGGGTTTCTCAGAAAGCTTCTTTCAAGTTTTGAACGGAAGATATTTCCTTTTTCACCATAGCCCTCTATGGGCTTCCAAATATCCCTTTGCCAATTCCACAAGAACAGCCTTAGCGAAAGACTTCTTCAAGGGAAAGATGTAACTCTTTGAGATGAATTAACAGAACACAGAGCAGTTTCTCAGAAAGCTTCTTTCCAGTTTTGAACGGAAGATATTTCCTTTTTCACCATAGCCCTCTATGGGCTTCCAAATATCCCTTTGCCAATTCCACAAGAACAGCCTTAGCGAAAGACTTCTTGAAGGGAAAGATGTAACTCTGTGAGATGAATGAACAGAACACAGAGCAGTTTCTCAGAAAGCTTCTTTCCAGTTTTGAACGGAAGATATTTCCTTTTTCACCATAGCCCTCTATGGGCTTCCAAATATCCCTTTGCCAATTCCACAAGAACAGCCTTAGCGAAAGGCTTCTTGAAGGGAAAGATGTAACTCTGTGAGATGAATTAACAGAACACAGAGCAGTTTCTCAGAAAGCTTCTTTCCAGTTTTGAACGGAAGATATTTCCTTTTTCACCATAGCCCTCTATTGGCTTCCAAATATCCCTTTGCCAATTCCACAAGAACAGCCTTAGCGAAAGGCTTCTTGAAGGGAAAGATGTAACTCTGTGAGATGAATGAACAGAACACAGAGCAGTTTCTCAGAAAGCTTCTTTCCAGTTTTGAACGGAAGATATTCCCTTTTTCACCATAGACCTCGATGGGCTTCCAAATATCCCTTTGCCAATTCCACAAGAACAGCCTTAGCGAAAGGCTTCTTGAAGGGAAAGATGTAACTCTGTGAGATGAATTAACAGAACACAGAGCAGTTTCTCCGAAAGCTTCTTTCCACTTTTGAACGGAAGATATTTCCTTTTTCACCATAGACCTCTATGGGCTTCCAAATATCCCTTTGCCAATTCCACAAGAACAGCCTTAGCGAAAGGCTTCTTGAAGGGAAAGATGTAACTCTGTGAGATGAAGTAAGGGAACACAGAGCAGTTTCTCAGAAAGCTTCTTTCCAGTTTTGAACGGAAGATATTTCCTTTTTCACCATAGCCCTCTATGGGCTTCCAAATATCCCTTTGCCAATTCCACAAGAACAGCCTTAGCGAAAGGCTTTTTGAAGGGAAAGATGTAACTCTGTGAGATGAATTAACAGAACACAGAGCAGTTTCTCAGAAAGCTTCTTTCCAGTTTTGAACGGAAGATATTTCCTTTTTCACCATAGCCCTCTATGGGCTTCCAAATATCCCTTTGCCAATTCCACAAGAACAGCCTTAGCGAAAGGCTCCTTGAAGGGAAAGATGTAACTCTGTGAGATGAATTAACAGAACACAAAGCAGTTTCTCAGAAAGCTTCTTTCCAGTTTTGAACGGAAGATATTCCCTTTTTCACCATAGACCTCGATGGGCTTCCAAATATCCCTTTGCCAATTCCACAAGAACAGCCTTAGCGAAAGGCTTCTTGAAGGGAAAGATGTAACTCTGTGAGATGAATTAACAGAACACAGAGCAGTTTCTCAGAATGCTTCTTTCCAGTTTTGAACGGAAGATATTTCCTTTTTCACCATAGACCTCTATGGGCTTCCAAATATCCCTTTGCCAATTCCACAAGAACAGCCTTAGCGAAAGGCTTCTTGAAGGGAAAGATGTAACTCTGTGAGATGAAGTAAGGGAACACAGAGCAGTTTCTCAGAAAGCTTCTTTCCAGTTTTGAACGGAAGATATTTCCTTTTTCACCATAGCCCTCTATGGGCTTCCAAATATCCCTTTGCCAATTCCACAAGAACAGCCTTAGCGAAAGGCTCCTTGAAGGGAAAGATGTAACTCTGTGAGATGAATTTACAGAACACAGAGCAGTTTCTCAGAAAGCTTCTTTCCAGTTTTGAACGGAAGATATTTCCTTTTTCACCATAGCCCTCTATGGGCTTCCAAATATCCCTTTGCCAATTCCACAAGAACAGCCTTAGCGAAAGGCTTCTTGAAGGGAAAGATGTAACTCTGTGAGATGAATTAACAGAACACAGAGCAGTTTCTCAGAAAGCTTCTTTCCAGTTTTGAACGGAAGATATTCCCTTTTTCACCATAGCCCTCTATGGGCTTCCAAATATCCCTTTGCCAATTCCACAAGAACAGCCTTAGCGAAAGGCTTCTTGAAGGGAAAGATGTAACTCTGTGAGATGAATTAACAGAACACAGAGCAGTTTCTCCGAAAGCTTCTTTCCAGTTTTGAACGGAAGATATTTCCTTTTTCACCATAGACCTCTATGGGCTTCCAAATATCCCTTTGCCAATTCCACAAGAACAGCCTTAGCGAAAGGCTTCTTGAAGGGAAAGATGTAACTCTGTGAGATGAAGTAAGGGAACACAGAGCAGTTTCTCAGAAAGCTTCTTTCCAGTTTTGAACGGAAGATATTTCCTTTTTCACCATAGCCCTCTATGGGCTTCCAAATATCCCTTTGCCAATTCCACAAGAACAGCCTTAGCGAAAGGCTCCTTGAAGGGAAAGATGTAACTCTGTGAGATGAATTAACAGAACACAGAGCAGTTTCTCAGAAAGCTTCTTTCCAGTTTTGAACGGAAGATATTTCCTTTTTCACCATAGCCCTCTATGGGCTTCCAAATATCCCTTTGCCAATTCCACAAGAACAGCCTTAGCGAAAGGCTCCTTGAAGGGAAAGATGTAACTCTGTGAGATGAATTAACAGAACACAAAGCAGTTTCTCAGAAAGCTTCTTTCCAGTTTTGAACGGAAGATATTCCCTTTTTCACCATAGACCTAGATGGGCTTCCAAATATCCCTTTGCCAATTCCACAAGAACAGCCTTAGCGAAAGGCTTCTTGAAGGGAAAGATGTAACTCTGTGAGATGAATTAACAGAACACAGAGCAGTTTCTCAGAAAGCTTCTTTCCAGTTTTGAACGGAAGATATTTCCTTTTTCACCATAGCCCTCTATGGGCTTCCAAATATCCCTTTGCCAATTCCACAAGAACAGCCTTAGCGAAAGGCTCCTTGAAGGGAAAGATGTAACTCTGTGAGATGAATTATCAGAACACAAAGCAGTTTCTCAGAAAGGTTCTTTCCAGTTTTGAACTGAAGATATTTCCTTTTTCACCATAGACCTCTATGGGCTTCCAAATATCCCTTTGCCAATTCCACAAGAACAGCCTTAGCGAAAGGCTTCTTGAAGAAAAAGATGTAACTCTGTGAGATGAATTAACAGAACACAAAGCAGTTTCTCAGAAAGCTTCTTTCCAGTTTTCAACGGAAGATATTTCCTTTTTTACCATAGCCCTCATTGGGCTTCCAAATATCCCTTTGCCAATTCCACAAGAACAGCCTTAGCGAAAGGCTTCTTGAAGGGAAAGATGTAACTCTGTGAGATGAAGTAAGGGAACACAGAGTAGTTTCTCAGAAAGCTTCTTTCCAGTTTTGAACGGAAGATATTTCCTTTTTCACCATAGCCCTCTATGGGCTTCCAAATATCCCTTTGCCAATTCCACAAGAACAGCCTTAGTGAAAGGATTCTTGAAGGGAAAGATGTAACTCTGTGAGATGAATTAACAGAACACAGAGCAGTTTCTCAGAAAGCTTCTTTCCAGTTTTGAACGGAAGATATTTCCTTTTTCACCATAGCCCTCTATGGGCTTCCAAATATCCCTTTGCCAATTCCACAAGAACAGCCTTAGCGAAAGGCTTCTTGAAGGGAAAGATGTAACTCTGTGAGATGAATTCACAGAACACAGAGTAGTTTCTCAGAAAGTTTGTTTCTACTTTTGAACGGAAGATATTTCCTTTTTCACCATAGCCCTCTATGGGCTTCCAAATATCCCTTTGCCAATTCCACAAGAACAGCCTTAGCGAAAGGCTTCTTGAAGGGAAAGATGTAACTCTGTGAGATGAATTAACAGAACACAGAGCAGTTTCTCAGAAAGCTTCTTTCCAGTTTTGAACGGAAGATATTTCCTTTTTCACCATAGCCCTCTATGGGCTTCCAAATATCCCTTTGCCAATTCCACAAGAACAGCCTTAGCGAAAGTCTCCTTGAAGGGAAAGATGTAACTCTGTGAGATGAATTAACAGAACACAAAGCAGTTTCTCAGAAAGCTTCTTTCCAGTTTTGAACGGAAGATATTTCCTTTTTCACCATAACCCTCTATGGGCTTCCAAATATCCCTTTGCCAATTCCACAAGAACAGCCTTAGCGAAAGGCTTCTTGAAGGGAAAGATGTAACTCTGTGAGATGAATTAACAGAACACAGAGCAGTTTCTCAGAAAGCTTCTTTCCAGTTTTGAACGGAAGATATTTCCTTTTTCACCATAGAACTCTATGGGCTTCCAAATATCCGTTTGCCAATTCCACAAGAACAGCCTTAGCGAAAGGCTTCTTGAAGGGAAAGATGTAACTCTGTGAGATGAATTAACAGAACACAGAGCAGTTTCTCAGAAAGCTTCTTTCCAGTTTTGAACGGAACATATTTCCTTTTTCACCATAGCCCTCTATGGGCTTCCAAATATCCGTTTGCCAATTCCACAAGAACAGCCTTAGCGAAAGACTTCTTCAAGGGAAAGATGTAACTCTGAGAGATGAATTAACAGAACACAGAGCAGTTTCTCAGAAAGCTTCTTTCCAGTTTTGAACGGAAGATATTTCCTTTTTCACCATAGCCCTCTATGGGCTTCCAAATATCCCTTTGCCAATTCCACAAGAACAGCCTTAGCGAAAGGCTCCTTGAAGGGAAAGATGTAACTCTATGAGATGAATTAACAGAACACAGAGCAGTTTCTCAGAAAGCTTCTTTCCGGTTTTGAACGGAAGATAATTCTTTTTCACCATAGCCCCCTATGGGCTTCCAAATATCCCTTTGCCAATTCCACAAGAACAGCCTTAGCGAAAGGCTTCTTGAAGGGAAAGATGTAACTCTGTGAGATAAATTAACAGAACACAGAGCAGTTTCTCAGAAAGTTTCTTTCCACTTTTGAAGGGAAGATATTTCCTTTTTCACCATAACCCTCTATGGGCTTCCAAATATCCCTTTGCCAATTCCACAAGAACAGCCTTAGCGAAAGGCTTCTTGAAGGGAAAGATGTAACTCTGTGAGATGAATTAACAGAACACAGAGCAGTTTCTCAGAAAGCTCCCTTCCAGTTTTGAACGAAAGATATTTCCTTTTTTACCATAGCCCTCATTGGGCTTCCAAATATCCCTTTGCCAATTCCACAAGAACAGCCTTAGCGAAAGGCTTCTTGAAGGGAAAGATGTAACTCTGTGAGATGAATTAACAGAACACAGAGCAGTTTCTCAGAAAGCTTCTTTCCAGTTTTGAACGGAAGATATTTCCTTTTTCACCATAGCCCTCTATGGGCTTCCAAATATCCCTTTGGCAATTCCACAAGAACAGCCTTAGCGAAAGGCTTCTTGAAGGGAAAGATGTAACTCTGTGAGATGAATTAACAGAACACAGAGGGGTTTCTCAGAAAGCTTCTTTCAAGTTTTGAACGGAAGATATTTCCTTTTTCACCATAGCCCTCTATGGGCTTCCAAATATCCCTTTGCCAATTCCACAAGAACAGCCTTAGCGAAAGGCTTCTTGAAGGGAAAGATGTAACTCTTTGAGATGAATTAACAGAACACAGAGCAGTTTCTCAGAAAGCTTCTTTCCAGTTTTGAACGGAAGATATTTCCTTTTTCACCATAGCCCTCTATGGGCTTCCAAATATCCCTTTGCCAATTCCACAAGAACAGCCTTAGCGAAAGGCTTCTTGAAGGGAAAGATGTAACTCTGTGAGATGAATTAACAGAACACAGAGCAGTTTCTCAGAAAGCTTCTTTCCAGTTTTGAACGGAAGATATTTCCTTTTTCACCATAGCCCTCTAAGGGATTCCAAATATCCCTTTGCCAATTCCACAAGAACAGCCTTAGCGAAAGGCTCCTTGAAGGGAAAGATGTAACTCTGTGAGATGAATTAACAGAACACAAAGCAGTTTCTCAGAAAGCTTCTTTCCAGTTTTGAACGGAAGATATTTCCTTTTTCACCATAGCCCTCTATGGGCTTCCAAATATCCTTTGCCAATTCCACAAGAACAGTCTTAGCGAAAGGCTTCCTGAAGGGAAAGATCTAACACTGTGAGATGTATTAACAGAACACAGAGCAGTTTCTCCGAAAGCTTCTTTCCAGTTTTGAACGGAAGATATTTCCTTTTTCACCATAGCCCTCTATGGGCTTCCAAATATCCCTTTGCCAATTCCACAAGAACAGCCTTAGCGAAAGGCTTCTTGAAGGGAAAGATGTAACTCTGTGAGATGAATTAACAGAACACAGAGCAGTTTCTCAGAAGGCTTCTTTCCAGTTTTGAACGGAAGATATTTCCTTTTTTACCATAGCCCTCATTGGGCTTCCAAATATCCCTTTGCCAATTCCACAAAAACAGCCTTAGCGAAAGGCTTCTTGAAGGGAAAGATGTAACTCTGTGAGATGAATTAACAGAACACAGAGCAGTTTCTCAGAAAGCTTCTTTCCAGTTTTGAACGGAAGATATTTCCTTTTTCACCATAGCCCTCTATGGGCTTCCAAATATCCCTTTGCCAATTCCACAAGAACAGCCTTAGCGAAAGGCTTCTTGAAGGGAAAGATGTAACTCTGTGAGATGAATTAACAGAACACAGAGCAGTTTCTCAGAAAGCTTCTTTCCAGTTTTGAACGGAAGATATTTCCTTTTTCACCATAGACCTCGATGGGCTTCCAAATATCCCTTTGCCAATTCCACAAGAACAGCCTTAGCGAAAGGCTTCTTGAAGGGAAAGATGTAACTCTGTGAGATGAATTAACAGAACACAGAGCAGTTTCTCAGAAAGCTTCTTTCCAGTTTTGAACGGAAGATATTTCCTTTTTCACCATAGCCCTCTATGGGCTTCCAAATATCCCTTTGCCAATTCCACAAGAACAGCCTTAGTGAAAGGATTCTTGAAGGGAAAGATGTAACTCTGTGAGATGAATTAACAGAACACAGAGCAGTTTCTCAGAAAGCTTCTTTTCAGTTTTGAACGGAAGATATTTCCTTTTTCACCATAGCCCTCTATGGGCTTCCAAATATCCCTTTGCCAATTCCACAAGAACAGCCTTAGCGAAAGGCTTCTTGAAGGGAAAGATGTAACTCTGTGAGATGAATTCACAGAACACAGAGCAGTTTCTCAGAAAGTTTGTTTCTACTTTTGAACGGAAGATATTTCCTTTTTCACCATAGCCCTCTATGGGCTTCCAAATATCCCTTTGCCAATTCCACAAGAACAGCCTTAGCGAAAGGCTTCTTGAAGGGAAAGATGTAACTCTGTGAGATGAAGTAAGGGAACACAGAGCAGTTTCTCAGAAAGCTTCTTTCCAGTTTTGAACGGAAGATATTTCCTTTTTCACCATAGCCCTCTATGGGCTTCCAAATATCCCTTTGCCAATTCCACAAGAACAGCCTTAGCGAAAGGATTCTTGAAGGGAAAGATGTAACGCTGTGAGATGAATTAACAGAACACAGAGCAGTTTCTCAGAAAGCTTCTTTCCAGTTTTGAACGGAAGATATTTCCTTTTTCACCATAGCCCTCTATGGGCTTCCAAATATCCCTTTGCCAATTCCACAAGAACAGCCTTATCGAAAGACTTCTTGAAGGGAAAGATGTAACTCTGTGAGATGAATTAACAGAACACAGAGCAGTTTCTCAGAAAGCTTCTTTCCAGTTTTGAACGGAAGATATTTCCTTTTTCACCATAGCCCTCTATGGGCTTCCAAATACCCCTTTGCCAATTCCACAAGAACAGCCTTAGCGAAAGGCTCCTTGAAGGGAAAGATGTAACTCTGTGAGATGAATTAACAGAACACAAAGCAGTTTCTCAGAAAGCTTCTTTCCAGTTTTGAACTGAAGATATTTCCTTTTTCACCATAGACCTCTATGGGCTTCCAAATATCCCTTTGCCAATTCCACAAGAACAGCCTTAGCGAAAGGCTTCTTGAAGAAAAAGATGTAACTCTGTGAGATGAATTAACAGAACACAAAGCAGTTTCTCAGAAAGCTTCTTTCCAGTTTTCAACGGAAGATATTTCCTTTTTTACCATAGCCCTCATTGGGATTCCAAATATCCCTTTGCCAATTCCACAAGAACAGCCTTAGCGAAAGGCTTCTTGAAGGGAAAGATGTTACTCTGTGAGATGAAGTAAGGGAACACAGAGTAGTTTCTCAGAAAGCTTCTTTCCAGTTTTGAACGGAATATATTTCCTTTTTCACCATAGCCCTCTATGGGCTTCCAAATATCCCTTTGCGAATTCCACAAGAACAGCCTTAGTGAAAGGATTCTTCAAGGGAAAGATGTAACTCTGTGAGATGAATTAACAGAACACAGAGCAGTTTCTCAGAAAGCTTCTTTCCAGTTTTGAACGGAAGATATTTCCTTTTTCACCATAGCCCTCTATGGGCTTCCAAATATCCCTTTGCCAATTCCACAAGAACAGCATTAGCGAAAGGCTTCTTGAAGGGAAAGATGTAACTCTGTGAGATGAATTCACAGAACACAGAGCAGTTTCTCAGAAAGTTTGTTTCTACTTTTGAACGGAAGATATTTCCTTTTTCACCATAGCCCTCTATGGGCTTCCAAATATCCCTTTGCCAATTCCACAAGAACAGCCTTAGCGAAAGGCTTCTTGAAGGGAAAGATGTAACTCTGTGAGATGAATTAACAGAACACAGAGCAGTTTCTCAGAAAGCTTCTTTCCAGTTTTGAACGGAAGATATTTCCTTTTTCACCATAGCCCTCTATGGGCTTCCAAATATCCCTTTGCCAATTCCACAAGAACAGCCTTAGCGAAAGTCTCCTTGAAGGGAAAGATGTAACTCTGTGAGATGAATTAACAGAACACAAAGCAGTTTCTCAGAAAGCTTCTTTCCAGTTTTGAACTTAAGATATTTCCTTTTTCACCATAACCCTCTATGGGCTTCCAAATATCCCTTTGCCAATTCCACAAGAACAGCCTTAGCGAAAGGCTTCTTGAAGGGAAAGATGTAACTCTGTGAGATGAATTAACAGAACACAGAGCAGTTTCTCAGAAAGCTTCTTTCCAGTTTTGAACGGAAGATATTTCCTTTTTCACCATAGAACTCTATGGGCTTCCAAATATCCGTTTGCCAATTCCACAAGAACAGCCTTAGCGAAAGGCTTCTTGAAGGGAAAGATGTAACTCTGTGAGATGAATTAACAGAACACAGAGCAGTTTCTCAGAAAGCTTCTTTCCAGTTTTGAACGGAAGATATTTCCTTTTTCACCATAGCCCTCTATGGGCTTCCAAATATCCGTTTGCCAATTCCACAAGAACAGCCTTAGCGAAAGACTTCTTCAAGGGAAAGATGTAACTCTGAGAGATGAATTAACAGAACACAGAGCAGTTTCTCAGAAAGCTTCTTTCCAGTTTTGAACGGAAGATATTTCCTTTTTCACCATAGCCCTCTATGGGCTTCCAAATATCCCTTTGCCAATTCCACAAGAACAGCCTTAGCGAAAGGCTCCTTGAAGGGAAAGATGTAACTCTGTGAGATGAATTAACAGAACACAGAGCAGTTTCTCAGAAAGCTTCTTTCCGGTTTTGAACGGAAGATAATTCTTTTTCACCATAGCCCTCTATGGGCTTCCAAATATCCCTTTGCCAATTCCACAAGAACAGCCTTAGCGAAAGGCTTCTTGAAGGGAAAGATGTAACTCTGTGAGATGAATTAACAGAACACAGAGGGGTTTCTCAGAAAGCTTCTTTCAAGTTTTGAACGGAAGATATTTCCTTTTTCACCATAGCCCTCTATGGGCTTCCAAATATCCCTTTGCCAATTCCACAAGAACAGCCTTAGCGAAAGGCTTCTTGAAGGGAAAGATGTAACTCTTTGAGATGAATTAACAGAACACAGAGCAGTTTCTCAGAAAGCTTCTTTCCAGTTTTGAACGGAAGATATTTCCTTTTTCACCATAGCCCTCTATGGGCTTCCAAATATCCCTTTGCCAATTCCACAAGAACAGCCTTAGCGAAAGACTTCTTGAAGGGAAAGATGTAACTCTGTGAGATGAATGAACAGAACACAGAGCAGTTTCTCAGAAAGCTTCTTTCCAGTTTTGAACGGAAGATATTTCCTTTTTCACCATAGCCCTCTATGGGCTTCCAAATATCCCTTTGCCAATTCCACAAGAACAGCCTTAGCGAAAGGCTTCTTGAAGGGAAAGATGTAACTCTGTGAGATGAATTAACAGAACACAGAGCAGTTTCTCAGAAAGCTTCTTTCCAGTTTTGAACGGAAGATATTTCCTTTTTCACCATAGCCCTCTATTGGCTTCCAAATATCCCTTTGCCAATTCCACAAGAACAGCCTTAGCGAAAGGCTTCTTGAAGGGAAAGATGTAACTCTGTGAGATGAATTAACAGAACACAGAGCAGTTTCTCAGAAAGCTTCTTTCCAGTTTTGAACGGAAGATATTCCCTTTTTCACCATAGACCTCGATGGGCTTCCAAATATCCCTTTGCCAATTCCACAAGAACAGCCTTAGCGAAAGGCTTCTTGAAGGGAAAGATGTAACTCTGTGAGATGAATTAACAGAACACAGAGCAGTTTCTCCGAAAGCTTCTTTCCAGTTTTGAACGGAAGATATTTCCTTTTTCACCATAGACCTCTATGGGCTTCCAAATATCCCTTTGCCAATTCCACAAGAACAGCCTTAGCGAAAGGCTTCTTGAAGGGAAAGATGTAACTCTGTGAGATGAAGTAAGGGAACACAGAGCAGTTTCTCAGAAAGCTTCCTTCCAGTTTTGAACGGAAGATATTTCCTTTTTCACCATAGCCCTCTATGGGCTTCCAAATATCCCTTTGCCAATTCCACAAGAACAGCCTTAGCGAAAGGCTCCTTGAAGGGAAAGATGTAACTCTGTGAGATGAATTAACAGAACACAGAGCAGTTTCTCAGAAAGCTTCTTTCCAGTTTTGAACGGAAGATATTTCCTTTTTCACCATAGCCCTCTATGGGCTTCCAAATATCCCTTTGCCAATTCCACAAGAACAGCCTTAGCGAAAGGCTCCTTGAAGGGAAAGATGTAACTCTGTGAGATGAATTAACAGAACACAAAGCAGTTTCTCAGAAAGCTTCTTTCCAGTTTTGAACGGAAGATATTCCCTTTTTCAACATAGACCTCGATGGGCTTCCAAATATCCCTTTGCCAATTCCACAAGAACAGCCTTAGCGAAAGGCTTCTTGAAGGGAAAGATGTAACTCTGTGAGATGAATTAACAGAACACAGAGCAGTTTCTCAGAATGCTTCTTTCCAGTTTTGAACGGAAGATATTTCCTTTTTCACCATAGACCTCTATGGGCTTCCAAATATCCCTTTGCCAATTCCACAAGAACAGCCTTAGCGAAAGGCTTCTTGAAGGGAAAGATGTAACTCTGTGAGATGAAGTAAGGGAACACAGAGCAGTTTCTCAGAAAGCTTCTTTCCAGTTTTGAACGGAAGATATTTCCTTTTTCACGATAGCCCTCTATGGGCTTCCAAATATCCCTTTGCCAATTCCACAAGAACAGCCTTAGCGAAAGGCTTCTTGAAGGGAAAGATGTAACTCTGTGAGATGAATTAACAGAACACAGAGCAGTTTCTCAGAAAGCTTCTTTCCAGTTTTGAACGGAAGATATTTCCTTTTTCACCATAGCCCTCTATGGGCTTCCAAATATCCCTTTGCCAATTCCACAAGAACAGCCTTAGCGAAAGGCTCCTTGAAGGGAAAGATGTAACTCTGTGAGATGAATTATCAGAACACAACACAGTTTCTCAGAAAGGTTCTTTCCAGTTTTGAACTGAAGATATTTCCTTTTTCACCATAGACCTCTATGGGCTTCCAAATATCCCTTTGCCAATTCCACAAGAACAGCCTTAGCGAAAGGCTTCTTGAAGAAAAAGATGTAACTCTGTGAGATGAATTAACAGAACACAAAGCAGTTTCTCAGAAAGCTTCTTTCCAGTTTTCAACGGAAGATATTTCCTTTTTTCCCATAGCCCTCATTGGGCTTCCAAATATCCCTTTGCCAATTCCACAAGAACAGCCTTAGCGAAAGGCTTCTTGAAGGGAAAGATGTAACTCTGTGAGATGAAGTAAGGGAACACAGAGTAGTTTCTCAGAAAGCTTCTTTCCAGTTTTGAACGGAAGATATTTCCTTTTTCACCATAGCCCTCTATGGGCTTCCAAATATCCCTTTGCCAATTCCACAAGAACAGCCTTAGTGAAAGGATTCTTGAAGGGAAAGATGTAACTCTGTGAGATGAATTAACAGAACACAGAGCAGTTTCTCAGAAAGCTTCTTTCCAGTTTTGAACGGAAGATATTTCCTTTTTCACCATAGCCCTCTATGGGCTTCCAAATATCCCTTTGCCAATTCCACAAGAACAGCCTTAGCGAAAGGCTTCTTGAAGGGAAAGATGTAACTCTGTGAGATGAATTCACAGAACACAGAGTAGTTTCTCAGAAAGTTTGTTTCTACTTTTGAACGGAAGATATTTCCTTTTTCACCATAGCCCTCTATGGGCTTCCAAATATCCCTTTGCCAATTCCACAAGAACAGCCTTAGCGAAAGGCTTCTTGAAGGGAAAGATGTAACTCTGTGAGATGAATTAACAGAACACAGAGCAGTTTCTCAGAAAGCTTCTTTCCAGTTTTGAACGGAAGATATTTCCTTTTTCACCATAGCCCTCTATGGGCTTCCAAATATCCCTTTGCCAATTCCACAAGAACAGCCTTAGCGAAAGTCTCCTTGAAGGGAAAGATGTAACTCTGTGAGATGAATTAACAGAACACAAAGCAGTTTCTCAGAAAGCTTCTTTCCAGTTTTGAACGGAAGATATTTCCTTTTTCACCATAACCCTCTATGGGCTTCCAAATATCCCTTTGCCAATTCCACAAGAACAGCCTTAGCGAAAGGCTTCTTGAAGGGAAAGATGTAACTCTGTGAGATGAATTAACAGAACACAGAGCAGTTTCTCAGAAAGCTTCTTTCCAGTTTTGAACGGAAGATATTTCCTTTTTCACCATAGAACTCTATGGGCTTCCAAATATCCGTTTGCCAATTCCACAAGAACAGCCTTAGCGAAAGGCTTCTTGAAGGGAAAGATGTAACTCTGTGAGATGAATTAACAGAACACAGAGCAGTTTCTCAGAAATCTTCTTTCCAGTTTTGAACGGAAGATATTTCCTTTTTCACCATAGCCCTCTATGGGCTTCCAAATATCCGTTTGCCAATTCCACAAGAACAGCCTTAGCGAAAGACTTCTTCAAGGGAAAGATGTAACTCTGAGAGATGAATTAACAGAACACAGAGCAGTTTCTCAGAAAGCTTCTTTCCAGTTTTGAACGGAAGATATTTCCTTTTTCACCATAGCCCTCTATGGGCTTCCAAATATCCCTTTGCCAATTCCACAAGAACAGCCTTAGCGAAAGGCTCCTTGAAGGGAAAGATGTAACTCTGTGAGATGAATTAACAGAACACAGAGCAGTTTCTCAGAAAGCTTCTTTCCGGTTTTGAACGGAAGATAATTCTTTTTCACCATAGCCCCCTATGGGCTTCCAAATATCCCTTTGCCAATTCCACAAGAACAGCCTTAGCGAAAGGCTTCTTGAAGGGAAAGATGTAACTCTGTGAGATAAATTAACAGAACACAGAGCAGTTTCTCAGAAAGTTTCTTTCCACTTTTGAAGGGAAGATATTTCCTTTTTCACCATAACCCTCTATGGGCTTCCAAATATCTCTTTGCCAATTCCACAAGAACAGCCTTAGCGAAAGGCTTCTTGAAGGGAAAGATGTAACTCTGTGAGATGAATTAGCAGAACACAGAGCAGTTTCTCAGAAAGCTCCTTTCCAGTTTTGAACGAAAGATATTTCCTTTTTTACCATAGCCCTCATTGGGCTTCCAAATATCCCTTTGCCAATTCCACAAGAACAGCCTTAGCGAAAGGCTTCTTGAAGGGAAAGATGTAACTCTGTGAGATGAATTAACAGAACACAGAGCAGTTTCTCAGAAAGCTTCTTTCCAGTTTTGAACGGAAGATATTTCCTTTTTCACCATAGCCCTCTATGGGCTTCCAAATATCCCTTTGGCAATTCCACAAGAATAGCCTTAGCGAAAGGCTTCTTGAAGGGAAAGATGTAACTCTGTGAGATGAATTAACAGAACACAGAGGGGTTTCTCAGAAAGCTTCTTTCAAGTTTTGAACGGAAGATATTTCCTTTTTCACCATAGCCCTCTATGGGCTTCCAAATATCCCTTTGCCAATTCCACAAGAACAGCCTTAGCGAAAGGCTTCTTGAAGGGAAAGATGTAACTCTTTGAGATGAATTAACAGAACACAGAGCAGTTTCTCAGAAAGCTTCTTTCCAGTTTTGAACGGAAGATATTTCCTTTTTCACCATAGCCCTCTATGGGCTTCCAAATATCCCTTTGCCAATTCCACAAGAACAGCCTTAGCGAAAGGCTTCTTGAAGGGAAAGATGTAACTCTGTGAGATGAATTAACAGAACACAGAGCAGTTTCTCAGAAAGCTTCTTTCCAGTTTTGAACGGAAGATATTTCCTTTTTCACCATAGCCCTCTAAGGGATTCCAAATATCCCTTTGCCAATTCCACAAGAACAGCCTTAGCGAAAGGCTCCTTGAAGGGAAAGATGTAACTCTGTGAGATGAATTAACAGAACACAAAGCAGTTTCTCAGAAAGCTTCTTTCCAGTTTTGAACGGAAGATATTTCCTTTTTCACCATAGCCCTCTATGGGCTTCCAAATATCCTTTGCCAATTCCACAAGAACAGTCTTAGCGAAAGGCTTCCTGAAGGGAAAGATCTAACACTGTGAGATGTATTAACAGAACACAGAGCAGTTTCTCCGAAAGCTTCTTTCCAGTTTTGAACGGAAGATATTTCCTTTTTCACCATAGCCCTCTATGGGCTTCCAAATAACCCTTTGCCAATTCCACAAGAACAGCCTTAGCGAAAGGCTTCTTGAAGGGAAAGATGTAACTCTGTGAGATGAATTAACAGAACACAGAGCAGTTTCTCAGAAAGCTTCTTTCCAGTTTTGAACGGAAGATATTTCCTTTTTTACCATAGCCCTCATTGGGCTTCCAAATATCCCTTTGCCAATTCCACAAAAACAGCCTTAGCGAAAGGCTTCTTGAAGGGAAAGATGTAACTCTGTGAGATGAATTAACAGAACACAAAGCAGTTTCTCAGAAAGCTTCTTTCCAGTTTTGAACGGAAGATATTTCCTTTTTCACCATAGCCCTCTATTGGCTTCCAAATATCCCTTTGCCAATTCCACAAGAACAGCCTTAGCGAAAGGCTTCTTGAAGGGAAAGATGTAACTCTGTGAGATGAATTAACAGAACACAGAGCAGTTTCTCAGAAAGCTTCTTTCCAGTTTTGAACGGAAGATATTCCCTTTTTCACCATAGACCTCGATGGGCTTCCAAATATCCCTTTGCCAATTCCACAAGAACAGCCTTAGCGAAAGGCTTCTTGAAGGGAAAGATGTAACTCTGTGAGATGAATTAACAGAACACAGAGCAGTTTCTCCGAAAGCTTCTTTCCAGTTTTGAACGGAAGATATTTCCTTTTTCACCATAGACCTCTATGGGCTTCCAAATATCCCTTTGCCAATTCCACAAGAACAGCCTTAGCGAAAGGCTTCTTGAAGGGAAAGATGTAACTCTGTGAGATGAAGTAAGGGAACACAGAGCAGTTTCTCAGAAAGCTTCCTTCCAGTTTTGAACGGAAGATATTTCCTTTTTCACCATAGCCCTCTATGGGCTTCCAAATATCCCTTTGCCAATTCCACAAGAACAGCCATAGCGAAAGGCTCCTTGAAGGGAAAGATGTAACTCTGTGAGATGAATTAACAGAACACAGAGCAGTTTCTCAGAAAGCTTCTTTCCAGTTTTGAACGGAAGATATTTCCTTTTTCACCATAGCCCTCTATGGGCTTCCAAATATCCCTTTGCCAATTCCACAAGAACAGCCTTAGCGAAAGGCTCCTTGAAGGGAAAGATGTAACTCTGTGAGATGAATTAACAGAACACAAAGCAGTTTCTCAGAAAGCTTCTTTCCAGTTTTGAACGGAAGATATTCCCTTTTTCACCATAGACCTCGATGGGCTTCCAAATATCCCTTTGCCAATTCCACAAGAACAGCCTTAGCGAAAGGCTTCTTGAAGGGAAAGATGTAACTCTGTGAGATGAATTAACAGAACACAGAGCAGTTTCTCAGAATGCTTCTTTCCAGTTTTGAACGGAAGATATTTCCTTTTTCACCATAGACCTCTATGGGCTTCCAAATATCCCTTTGCCAATTCCACAAGAACAGCCTTAGCGAAAGGCTTCTTGAAGGGAAAGATGTAACTCTGTGAGATGAAGTAAGGGAACACAGAGCAGTTTCTCAGAAAGCTTCTTTCCAGTTTTGAACGGAAGATATTTCCTTTTTCACCATAGCCCTCTATGGGCTTCCAAATATCCCTTTGCCAATTCCACAAGAACAGCCTTAGCGAAAGGCTTCTTGAAGGGAAAGATGTAACTCTGTGAGATGAATTAACAGAACACAGAGCAGTTTCTCAGAAAGCTTCTTTCCAGTTTTGAACGGAAGATATTTCCTTTTTCACCATAGCCCTCTATGGGCTTCCAAATATCCCTTTGCCAATTCCACAAGAACAGCCTTAGCGAAAGGCTCCTTGAAGGGAAAGATGTAACTCTGTGAGATGAATTATCAGAACACAAAGCAGTTTCTCAGAAAGGTTCTTTCCAGTTTTGAACTGAAGATATTTCCTTTTACACCATAGACCTCTATGGGCTTCCAAATATCCCTTTGCCAATTCCACAAGAACAGCCTTAGCGAAAGGCTTCTTGAAGAAAAAGATGTAACTCTGTGAGATGAATTAACAGAACACAAAGCAGTTTCTCAGAAAGCTTCTTTCCAGTTTTCAACGGAAGATATTTCCTTTTTTCCCATAGCCCTCATTGGGCTTCCAAATATCCCTTTGCCAATTCCACAAGAACAGCCTTAGCGAAAGGCTTCTTGAAGGGAAAGATGTAACTCTGTGAGATGAAGTAAGGGAACACAGAGTAGTTTCTCAGAAAGCTTCTTTCCAGTTTTGAACGGAAGATATTTCCTTTTTCACCATAGCCCTCTATGGGCTTCCAAATATCCCTTTGCCAATTCCACAAGAACAGCCTTAGTGAAAGGATTCTTGAAGGGAAAGATGTAACTCTGTGAGATGAATTAACAGAACACAGAGCAGTTTCTCAGAAAGCTTCTTTCCAGTTTTGAACGGAAGATATTTCCTTTTTCACCATAGCCCTCTATGGGCTTCCAAATATCCCTTTGCCAATTCCACAAGAACAGCCTTAGCGAAAGGCTTCTTGAAGGGAAAGATGTAACTCTGTGAGATGAATTCACAGAACACAGAGTAGTTTCTCAGAAAGTTTGTTTCTACTTTTGAACGGAAGATATTTCCTTTTTCACCATAGCCCTCTATGGGCTTCCAAATATCCCTTTGCCAATTCCACAAGAACAGCCTTAGCGAAAGGCTTCTTGAAGGGAAAGATGTAACTCTGTGAGATGAATTAACAGAACACAGAGCAGTTTCTCAGAAAGCTTCTTTCCAGTTTTGAACGGAAGATATTTCCTTTTTCACCATAGCCCTCTATGGGCTTCCAAATATCCCTTTGCCAATTCCACAAGAACAGCCTTAGCGAAAGTCTCCTTGAAGGGAAAGATGTAACTCTGTGAGATGAATTAACAGAACACAAAGCAGTTTCTCAGAAAGCTTCTTTCCAGTTTTGAACGGAAGATATTTCCTTTTTCACCATAACCCTCTATGGGCTTCCAAATATCCCTTTGCCAATTCCACAAGAACAGCCTTAGCGAAAGGCTTCTTGAAGGGAAAGATGTAACTCTGTGAGATGAATTAACAGAACACAGAGCAGTTTCTCAGAAAGCTTCTTTCCAGTTTTGAACGGAAGATATTTCCTTTTTCACCATAGAACTCTATGGGCTTCCAAATATCCGTTTGCCAATTCCACAAGAACAGCCTTAGCGAAAGGCTTCTTGAAGGGAAAGATGTAACTCTGTGAGATGAATTAACAGAACACAGAGCAGTTTCTCAGAAAGCTTCTTTCCAGTTTTGAACGGAAGATATTTCCTTTTTCACCATAGCCCTCTATGGGCTTCCAAATATCCGTTTGCCAATTCCACAAGAACAGCCTTAGCGAAAGACTTCTTCAAGGGAAAGATGTAACTCTGAGAGATGAATTAACAGAACACAGAGCAGTTTCTCAGAAAGCTTCTTTCCAGTTTTGAACGGAAGATATTTCCTTTTTCACCATAGCCCTCTATGGGCTTCCAAATATCCCTTTGCCAATTCCACAAGAACAGCCTTAGCGAAAGGCTCCTTGAAGGGAAAGATGTAACTCTGTGAGATGAATTAACAGAACACAGAGCAGTTTCTCAGAAAGCTTCTTTCCGGTTTTGAACGGAAGATAATTCTTTTTCACCATAGCCCCCTATGGGCTTCCAAATATCCCTTTGCCAATTCCACAAGAACAGCCTTAGCGAAAGGCTTCTTGAAGGGAAAGATGTAACTCTGTGAGATAAATTAACAGAACACAGAGCAGTTTCTCAGAAAGTTTCTTTCCACTTTTGAAGGGAAGATATTTCCTTTTTCACCATAACCCTCTATGGGCTTCCAAATATCTCTTTGCCAATTCCACAAGAACAGCCTTAGCGAAAGGCTTCTTGAAGGGAAAGATGTAACTCTGTGAGATGAATTAACAGAACACAGAGCAGTTTCTCAGAAAGCTCCTTTCCAGTTTTGAACGAAAGATATTTCCTTTTTTACCATAGCCCTCAATGGGCTTCCAAATATCCCTTTGCCAATTCCACAAGAACAGCCTTAGCGAAAGGCTTCTTGAAGGGAAAGATGTAACTCTGTGAGATGAATTAACAGAACACAGAGCAGTTTCTCAGAAAGCTTCTTTCCAGTTTTGAACGGAAGATATTTCCTTTTTCACCATAGCCCTCTATGGGCTTCCAAATATCCCTTTGGCAATTCCACAAGAATAGCCTTAGCGAAAGGCTTCTTGAAGGGAAAGATGTAACTCTGTGAGATGAATTAACAGAACACAGAGGGGTTTCTCAGAAAGCTTCTTTCAAGTTTTGAACGGAAGATATTTCCTTTTTCACCATAGCCCTCTATGGGCTTCCAAATATCCCTTTGCCAATTCCACAAGAACAGCCTTAGCGAAAGGCTTCTTGAAGGGAAAGATGTAACTCTTTGAGATGAATTAACAGAACACAGAGCAGTTTCTCAGAAAGCTTCTTTCCAGTTTTGAACGGAAGATATTTCCTTTTTCACCATAGCCCTCTATGGGCTTCCAAATATCCCTTTGCCAATTCCACAAGAACAGCCTTAGCGAAAGGCTTCTTGAAGGGAAAGATGTAACTCTGTGAGATGAATTAACAGAACACAGAGCAGTTTCTCAGAAAGCTTCTTTCCAGTTTTGAACGGAAGATATTTCCTTTTTCACCATAGCCCTCTAAGGGATTCCAAATATCCCTTTGCCAATTCCACAAGAACAGCCTTAGCGAAAGGCTCCTTGAAGGGAAAGATGTAACTCTGTGAGATGAATTAACAGAACACAAAGCAGTTTCTCAGAAAGCTTCTTTCCAGTTTTGAACGGAAGATATTTCCTTTTTCACCATAGCCCTCTATGGGCTTCCAAATATCCTTTGCCAATTCCACAAGAACAGTCTTAGCGAAAGGCTTCCTGAAGGGAAAGATCTAACACTGTGAGATGTATTAACAGAACACAGAGCAGTTTCTCCGAAAGCTTCTTTCCAGTTTTGAACGGAAGATATTTCCTTTTTCACCATAGCCCTCTATGGGCTTCCAAATATCCCTTTGCCAATTCCACAAGAACAGCCTTAGCGAAAGGCTTCTTGAAGGGAAAGATGTAACTCTGTGAGATGAATTAACAGAACACAGAGCAGTTTCTCAGAAGGCTTCTTTCCAGTTTTGAACGGAAGATATTTCCTTTTTTACCATAGCCCTCATTGGGCTTCCAAATATCCCTTTGCCAATTCCACAAAAACAGCCTTAGCGAAAGGCTTCTTGAAGGGAAAGATGTAACTCTGTGAGATGAATTAACAGAACACAGAGCAGTTTCTCAGAAAGCTTCTTTCCAGTTTTGAACGGAAGATATTTCCTTTTTCACCTTAGCCCTCTATGGGCTTCCAAATATCCCTTTGCCAATTCCACAAGAACAGCCTTAGCGAAAGGCTTCTTGAAGGGAAAGATGTAACTCTGTGAGATGAATTAACAGAACACAGAGCAGTTTCTCAGAAAGCTTCTTTCCAGTTTTGAACGGAAGATATTTCCTTTTTCACCATAGACCTCGATGGGCTTCCAAATATCCCTTTGCCAATTCCACAAGAACAGCCTTAGCGAAAGGCTTCTTGAAGGGAAAGATGTAACTCTGTGAGATGAATTAACAGAACACAGAGCAGTTTCTCAGAAAGCTTCTTTCCAGTTTTGAACGGAAGATATTTCCTTTTTCACCATAGCCCTCTATGGGCTTCCAAATATCCCTTTGCCAATTCCACAAGAACAGCCTTAGTGAAAGGATTCTTGAAGGGAAAGATGTAACTCTGTGAGATGAATTAACAGAACACAGAGCAGTTTCTCAGAAAGCTTCTTTTCAGTTTTGAACGGAAGATATTTCCTTTTTCACCATAGCCCTCTATGGGCTTCCAAATATCCCTTTGCCAATTCCACAAGAACAGCCTGAGCGAAAGGCTTCTTGAAGGGAAAGATGTAACTCTGTGAGATGAATTCACAGAACACAGAGCAGTTTCTCAGAAAGTTTGTTTCTACTTTTGAACGTAAGATATTTCCTTTTTCACCATAGCCCTCTATGGGCTTCCAAATATCCCTTTGCCAATTCCACAAGAACAGCCTTAGCGAAAGGCTTCTTGAAGGGAAAGATGTAACTCTGTGAGATGAATTAACAGAAAACAGAGCAGTTTCTCAGAAAGCTTCTTTCCAGTTTTGAACGGAAGATATTTCCTTTTTCACCATAGCCCTCTATGGGCTTCCAAATATCCCTTTGCCAATTCCACAAGAACAGCCTTAGCGAAAGGCTCCTTGAAGGGAAAGATGTAACTCTGTGAGATGAATTAACAGAACACAAAGCAGTTTCTCAGAAAGCTTCTTTCCAGTTTTGAACTTAAGATATTTCCTTTTTCACCATAACCCTCTATGGGCTTCCAAATATCCGTTTGCCAATTCCACAAGAACAGCCTTAGCGAAAGGCTTCTTGAAGGGAAAGATGTAACTCTGTGAGATGAATTAACAGAACACAGAGCAGTTTCTCAGAAAGCTTCTTTCCAGTTTTGAACGGAAGATATTTCCTTTTTCACAATAGCCCTCTATGGGCTTCCAAATATCCGTTTGCCAATTCCACAAGAACAGCCTTAGCGAAAGACTTCTTCAAGGGAAAGATGTAACTCTGAGAGATGAATTAACAGAACACAGAGCAGTTTCTCAGAAAGCTTCTTTCCACTTTTGAACGGAAGATATTTCCTTTTTCACCATAGCCCTCTATGGGCTTCCAAATATCCCTTTGCCAATTCCACAAGAACAGCCTTAGCGAAAGGCTCCTTGAAGGGAAAGATGTAACTCAGTGAGATGAATTAACAGAACACAAAGCAGTTTCTCAGAAAGCTTCTTTCCAGTTTTGAACGGAAGATATTTCCTTTTTCACCATAGCCCTCTATGGGCTTCCAAATATCCCTTTGGCAATTCCACAAGAACAGCCTTAGCGAAAGGCTTCTTGAAGGGAAAGATGTAACTCTGTGAGATGAATTAACAGAACACAGAGGGGTTTCTCAGAAAGCTTCTTTCAAGTTTTGAACGGAAGATATTTCCTTTTTCACCATAGCCCTCTATGGGCTTCCAAATATCCCTTTGCCAATTCCACAAGAACAGCCTTAGCGAAAGGCTTCTTGAAGGGAAAGATGTAACTCTTTGAGATGAATTAACAGAACACAGAGCAGTTTCTCAGAAAGCTTCTTTCCAGTTTTGAACGGAAGATATTTCCTTTTTCACCATAGCCCTCTATGGGCTTCCAAATATCCCTTTGCCAATTCCACAAGAACAGCCTTAGCGAAAGGCTTCTTGAAGGGAAAGATGTAACTCTGTGAGATGAATTAAGAGAACACAGAGCAGTTTCTCAGAAAGCTTCTTTCCAGTTTTGAACGGAAGATATTTCCTTTTTCACCATAGCCCTCTAAGGGATTCCAAATATCCCTTTGCCAATTCCACAAGAACAGCCTTAGCGAAAGGCTCCTTGAAGGGAAAGATGTAACTCTGTGAGATGAATTAACAGAACACAAAGCAGTTTCTCAGAAAGCTTCTTTCCAGTTTTGAACGGAAGATATTTCCTTTTTCACCATAGCCCTCTATGGGCTTCCAAATATCCTTTGCCAATTCCACAAGAACAGTCTTAGCGAAAGGCTTCCTGAAGGGAAATATCTAACACTGTGAGATGTATTAACAGAACACAGAGCAGTTTCTCCGAAAGCTTCTTTCCAGTTTTGAACGGAAGATATTTCCTTTTTCACCATAGCCCTCTATGGGCTTCCAAATATCCCTTTGCCAATTCCACAAGAACAGCCTTAGCGAAAGGCTTCTTGAAGGGAAAGATGTAACTCTGTGAGATGAATTAACAGAACACAGAGCAGTTTCTCAGAAGGCTTCTTTCCAGTTTTGAACGGAAGATATTTCCTTTTTTACCATAGCCCTCATTGGGCTTCCAAATATCCCTTTGCCAATTCCACAAAAACAGCCTTAGCGAAAGGCTTCTTGAAGGGAAAGATGTAACTCTGTGAGATGAATTAACAGAACACAGAGCAGTTTCTCAGAAAGCTTCTTTCCAGTTTTGAACGGAAGATATTTCCTTTTTCACCATAGCCCTCTATGGGCTTCCAAATATCCCTTTGCCAATTCCACAAGAACAGCCTTAGCGAAAGGCTTCTTGAAGGGAAAGATGTAACTCTGTGAGATGAATTAACAGAACACAGAGCAGTTTCTCAGAAAGCTTCTTTCCAGTTTTGAACGGAAGATATTTCCTTTTTCACCATAGACCTCGATGGGCTTCCAAATATCCCTTTGCCAATTCCACAAGAACAGCCTTAGCGAAAGGCTTCTTGAAGGGAAAGATGTAACTCTGTGAGATGAATTAACAGAACACAGAGCAGTTTCTCAGAAAGCTTCTTTCCAGTTTTGAACGGAAGATATTTCCTTTTTCACCATAGCCCTCTATGGGCTTCCAAATATCCCTTTGCCAATTCCACAAGAACAGCCTTAGTGAAAGGATTCTTGAAGGGAAAGATGTAACTCTGTGAGATGAATTAACGGAACACAGAGCAGTTTCTCAGAAAGCTTCTTTTCAGTTTTGAACGGAAGATATTTCCTTTTTCACCATAGCCCTCTATGGGCTTCCAAATATCCCTTTGCCAATTCCACAAGAACAGCCTTAGCGAAAGGCTTCTTGAAGGGAAAGATGTAACTCTGTGAGATGAATTCACAGAACACAGAGCAGTTTCTCAGAAAGTTTGTTTCTACTTTTGAACGGAAGATATTTCCTTTTTCACCATAGACCTCTATGGGCTTCCAAATATCCCTTTGCCAATTCCACAAGAACAGCCTTAGCGAAAGGCTTCTTGAAGGGAAAGATGTAACTCTGTGAGATGAAGTAAGGGAACACAGAGCAGTTTCTCAGAAAGCTTCCTTCCAGTTTTGAACGGAAGATATTTCCTTTTTCACCATAGCCCTCTATGGGCTTCCAAATATCCCTTTGCCAATTCCACAAGAACAGCCTTAGCGAAAGGCTCCTTGAAGGGAAAGATGTAACTCTGTGAGATGAATTAACAGAACACAGAGCAGTTTCTCAGAAAGCTTCTTTCCAGTTTTGAACGGAAGATATTTCCTTTTTCACCATAGCCCTCTATGGGCTTCCAAATATCCCTTTGCCAATTCCACAAGAACAGCCTTAGCGAAAGGCTCCTTGAAGGGAAAGATGTAACTCTGTGAGATGAATTAACAGAACACAAAGCAGTTTCTCAGAAAGCTTCTTTCCAGTTTTGAACGGAAGATATTCCCTTTTTCACCATAGACCTCGATGGGCTTCCAAATATCCCTTTGCCAATTCCACAAGAACAGCCTTAGCGAAAGGCTTCTTGAAGGGAAAGATGTAACTCTGTGAGATGAATTAACAGAACACAGAGCAGTTTCTCAGAATGCTTCTTTCCAGTTTTGAACGGAAGATATTTCCTTTTTCACCATAGACCTCTATGGGCTTCCAAATATCCCTTTGCCAATTCCACAAGAACAGCCTTAGCGAAAGGCTTCTTGAAGGGAAAGATGTAACTCTGTGAGATGAAGTAAGGGAACACAGAGCAGTTTCTCAGAAAGCTTCTTTCCAGTTTTGAACGGAAGATATTTCCTTTTTCACCATAGCCCTCTATGGGCTTCCAAATATCCCTTTGCCAATTCCACAAGAACAGCCTTAGCGAAAGGCTTCTTGAAGGGAAAGATGTAACTCTGTGAGATGAATTAACAGAACACAGAGCAGTTTCTCAGAAAGCTTCTTTCCAGTTTTGAACGGAAGATATTTCCTTTTTCACCATAGCCCTCTATGGGCTTCCAAATATCCCTTTGCCAATTCCACAAGAACAGCCTTAGCGAAAGGCTCCTTGAAGGGAAAGATGTAACTCTGTGAGATGAATTATCAGAACACAAAGCAGTTTCTCAGAAAGGTTCTTTCCAGTTTTGAACTGAAGATATTTCCTTTTACACCATAGACCTCTATGGGCTTCCAAATATCCCTTTGCCAATTCCACAAGAACAGCCTTAGCGAAAGGCTTCTTGAAGAAAAAGATGTAACTCTGTGAGATGAATTAACAGAACACAAAGCAGTTTCTCAGAAAGCTTCTTTCCAGTTTTCAACGGAAGATATTTCCTTTTTTCCCATAGCCCTCATTGGGCTTCCAAATATCCCTTTGCCAATTCCACAAGAACAGCCTTAGCGAAAGGCTTCTTGAAGGGAAAGATGTAACTCTGTGAGATGAAGTAAGGGAACACAGAGTAGTTTCTCAGAAAGCTTCTTTCCAGTTTTGAACGGAAGATATTTCCTTTTTCACCATAGCCCTCTATGGGCTTCCAAATATCCCTTTGCCAATTCCACAAGAACAGCCTTAGTGAAAGGATTCTTGAAGGGAAAGATGTAACTCTGTGAGATGAATTAACAGAACACAGAGCAGTTTCTCAGAAAGCTTCTTTCCAGTTTTGAACGGAAGATATTTCCTTTTTCACCATAGCCCTCTATGGGCTTCCAAATATCCCTTTGCCAATTCCACAAGAACAGCCTTAGCGAAAGGCTTCTTGAAGGGAAAGATGTAACTCTGTGAGATGAATTCACAGAACACAGAGTAGTTTCTCAGAAAGTTTGTTTCTACTTTTGAACGGAAGATATTTCCTTTTTCACCATAGCCCTCTATGGGCTTCCAAATATCCCTTTGCCAATTCCACAAGAACAGACTTAGCGAAAGGCTTCTTGAAGGGAAAGATGTAACTCTGTGAGATGAATTAACAGAACACAGAGCAGTTTCTCAGAAAGCTTCTTTCCAGTTTTGAACGGAAGATATTTCCTTTTTCACCATAGCCCTCTATGGGCTTCCAAATATCCCTTTGCCAATTCCACAAGAACAGCCTTAGCGAAAGTCTCCTTGAAGGGAAAGATGTAACTCTGTGAGATGAATTAACAGAACACAAAGCAGTTTCTCAGAAAGCTTCTTTCCAGTTTTGAACGGAAGATATTTCCTTTTTCACCATAACCCTCTATGGGCTTCCAAATATCCCTTTGCCAATTCCACAAGAACAGCCTTAGCGAAAGGCTTCTTGAAGGGAAAGATGTAACTCTGTGAGATGAATTAACAGAACACAGAGCAGTTTCTCAGAAAGCTTCTTTCCAGTTTTGAACGGAAGATATTTCCTTTTTCACCATAGAACTCTATGGGCTTCCAAATATCCGTTTGCCAATTCCACAAGAACAGCCTTAGCGAAAGGCTTCTTGAAGGGAAAGATGTAACTCTGTGAGATGAATTAACAGAACACAGAGCAGTTTCTCAGAAAGCTTCTTTCCAGTTTTGAACGGAAGATATTTCCTTTTTCACCATAGCCCTCTATGGGCTTCCAAATATCCGTTTGCCAATTCCACAAGAACAGCCTTAGCGAAAGACTTCTTCAAGGGAAAGATGTAACTCTGAGAGATGAATTAACAGAACACAGAGCAGTTTCTCAGAAAGCTTCTTTCCAGTTTTGAACGGAAGATATTTCCTTTTTCACCATAGCCCTCTATGGGCTTCCAAATATCCCTTTGCCAATTCCACAAGAACAGCCTTAGCGAAAGGCTCCTTGAAGGGAAAGATGTAACTCTGTGAGATGAATTAACAGAACACAGAGCAGTTTCTCAGAAAGCTTCTTTCCGGTTTTGAACGGAAGATAATTCTTTTTCACCATAGCCCCCTATGGGCTTCCAAATATCCCTTTGCCAATTCCACAAGAACAGCCTTAGCGAAAGGCTTCTTGAAGGGAAAGATGTAACTCTGTGAGATAAATTAACAGAACACAGAGCAGTTTCTCAGAAAGTTTCTTTCCACTTTTGAAGGGAAGATATTTCCTTTTTCACCATAACCCTCTATGGGCTTCCAAATATCTCTTTGCCAATTCCACAAGAACAGCCTTAGCGAAAGGCTTCTTGAAGGGAAAGATGTAACTCTGTGAGATGAATTAACAGAACACAGAGCAGTTTCTCAGAAAGCTCCTTTCCAGTTTTGAACGAAAGATATTTCCTTTTTTACCATAGCCCTCATTGGGCTTCCAAATATCCCTTTGCCAATTCCACAAGAACAGCCTTAGCGAAAGGCTTCTTGAAGGGAAAGATGTAACTCTGTGAGATGAATTAACAGAACACAGAGCAGTTTCTCAGAAAGCTTCTTTCCAGTTTTGAACGGAAGATATTTCCTTTTTCACCATAGCCCTCTATGGGCTTCCAAATATCCCTTTGGCAATTCCACAAGAATAGCCTTAGCGAAAGGCTTCTTGAAGGGAAAGATGTAACTCTGTGAGATGAATTAACAGAACACAGAGGGGTTTCTCAGAAAGCTTCTTTCAAGTTTTGAACGGAAGATATTTCCTTTTTCACCATAGCCCTCTATGGGCTTCCAAATATCCCTTTGCCAATTCCACAAGAACAGCCTTAGCGAAAGGCTTCTTGAAGGGAAAGATGTAACTCTTTGAGATGAATTAACAGAACACAGAGCAGTTTCTCAGAAAGCTTCTTTCCAGTTTTGAACGGAAGATATTTCCTTTTTCACCATAGCCCTCTATGGGCTTCCAAATATCCCTTTGCCAATTCCACAAGAACAGCCTTAGCGAAAGGCTTCTTGAAGGGAAAGATGTAACTCTGTGAGATGAATTAACAGAACACAGAGCAGTTTCTCAGAAAGCTTCTTTCCAGTTTTGAACGGAAGATATTTCCTTTTTCACCATAGCCCTCTAAGGGATTCCAAATATCCCTTTGCCAATTCCACAAGAACAGCCTTAGCGAAAGGCTCCTTGAAGGGAAAGATGTAACTCTGTGAGATGAATTAACAGAACACAAAGCAGTTTCTCAGAAAGCTTCTTTCCAGTTTTGAACGGAAGATATTTCCTTTTTCACCATAGCCCTCTATGGGCTTCCAAATATCCTTTGCCAATTCCACAAGAACAGTCTTAGCGAAAGGCTTCCTGAAGGGAAAGATCTAACACTGTGAGATGTATTAACAGAACACAGAGCAGTTTCTCCGAAAGCTTCTTTCCAGTTTTGAACGGAAGATATTTCCTTTTTCACCATAGCCCTCTATGGGCTTCCAAATATCCCTTTGCCAATTCCACAAGAACAGCCTTAGCGAAAGGCTTCTTGAAGGGAAAGATGTAACTCTGTGAGATGAATTAACAGAACACAGAGCAGTTTCTCAGAAGGCTTCTTTCCAGTTTTGAACGGAAGATATTTCCTTTTTTACCATAGCCCTCATTGGGCTTCCAAATATCCCTTTGCCAATTCCACAAAAACAGCCTTAGCGAAAGGCTTCTTGAAGGGAAAGATGTAACTCTGTGAGATGAATTAACAGAACACAGAGCAGTTTCTCAGAAAGCTTCTTTCCAGTTTTGAACGGAAGATATTTCCTTTTTCACCTTAGCCCTCTATGGGCTTCCAAATATCCCTTTGCCAATTCCACAAGAACAGCCTTAGCGAAAGGCTTCTTGAAGGGAAAGATGTAACTCTGTGAGATGAATTAACAGAACACAGAGCAGTTTCTCAGAAAGCTTCTTTCCAGTTTTGAACGGAAGATATTTCCTTTTTCACCATAGACCTCGATGGGCTTCCAAATATCCCTTTGCCAATTCCACAAGAACAGCCTTAGCGAAAGGCTTCTTGAAGGGAAAGATGTAACTCTGTGAGATGAATTAACAGAACACAGAGCAGTTTCTCAGAAAGCTTCTTTCCAGTTTTGAACGGAAGATATTTCCTTTTTCACCATAGCCCTCTATGGGCTTCCAAATATCCCTTTGCCAATTCCACAAGAACAGCCTTAGTGAAAGGATTCTTGAAGGGAAAGATGTAACTCTGTGAGATGAATTAACAGAACACAGAGCAGTTTCTCAGAAAGCTTCTTTTCAGTTTTGAACGGAAGATATTTCCTTTTTCACCATAGCCCTCTATGGGCTTCCAAATATCCCTTTGCCAATTCCACAAGAACAGCCTGAGCGAAAGGCTTCTTGAAGGGAAAGATGTAACTCTGTGAGATGAATTCACAGAACACAGAGCAGTTTCTCAGAAAGTTTGTTTCTACTTTTGAACGTAAGATATTTCCTTTTTCACCATAGCCCTCTATGGGCTTCCAAATATCCCTTTGCCAATTCCACAAGAACAGCCTTAGCGAAAGGCTTCTTGAAGGGAAAGATGTAACTCTGTGAGATGAATTAACAGAAAACAGAGCAGTTTCTCAGAAAGCTTCTTTCCAGTTTTGAACGGAAGATATTTCCTTTTTCACCATAGCCCTCTATGGGCTTCCAAATATCCCTTTGCCAATTCCACAAGAACAGCCTTAGCGAAAGGCTCCTTGAAGGGAAAGATGTAACTCTGTGAGATGAATTAACAGAACACAAAGCAGTTTCTCAGAAAGCTTCTTTCCAGTTTTGAACTTAAGATATTTCCTTTTTCACCATAACCCTCTATGGGCTTCCAAATATCCCTTTGCCAATTCCACAAGAACAGCCTTAGCGAAAGGCTTCTTGAAGGGAAAGATGTAACTCTGTGAGATGAATTAACAGAACACAGAGCAGTTTCTCAGAAAGCTTCTTTCCAGTTTTGAACGGAAGATATTTCCTTTTTCACCATAGAACTCTATGGGCTTCCAAATATCCGTTTGCCAATTCCACAAGAACAGCCTTAGCGAAAGGCTTCTTGAAGGGAAAGATGTAACTCTGTGAGATGAATTAACAGAACACAGAGCAGTTTCTCAGAAAGCTTCTTTCCAGTTTTGAACGGAAGATATTTCCTTTTTCACAATAGCCCTCTATGGGCTTCCAAATATCCGTTTGCCAATTCCACAAGAACAGCCTTAGCGAAAGACTTCTTCAAGGGAAAGATGTAACTCTGAGAGATGAATTAACAGAACACAGAGCAGTTTCTCAGAAAGCTTCTTTCCACTTTTGAACGGAAGATATTTCCTTTTTCACCATAGCCCTCTATGGGCTTCCAAATATCCCTTTGCCAATTCCACAAGAACAGCCTTAGCGAAAGGCTCCTTGAAGGGAAAGATGTAACTCAGTGAGATGAATTAACAGAACACAAAGCAGTTTCTCAGAAAGCTTCTTTCCAGTTTTGAACGGAAGGTATTTCCTTTTTCACCATAGCCCTCTATGGGCTTCCAAATATCCCTTTGGCAATTCCACAAGAACAGCCTTAGCGAAAGGCTTCTTGAAGGGAAAGATGTAACTCTGTGAGATGAATTAACAGAACACAGAGGGGTTTCTCAGAAAGCTTCTTTCAAGTTTTGAACGGAAGATATTTCCTTTTTCACCATAGCCCTCTATGGGCTTCCAAATATCCCTTTGCCAATTCCACAAGAACAGCCTTAGCGAAAGGCTTCTTGAAGGGAAAGATGTAACTCTTTGAGATGAATTAACAGAACACAGAGCAGTTTCTCAGAAAGCTTCTTTCCAGTTTTGAACGGAAGATATTTCCTTTTTCACCATAGCCCTCTATGGGCTTCCAAATATCCCTTTGCCAATTCCACAAGAACAGCCTTAGCGAAAGGCTTCTTGAAGGGAAAGATGTAACTCTGTGAGATGAATTAAGAGAACACAGAGCAGTTTCTCAGAAAGCTTCTTTCCAGTTTTGAACGGAAGATATTTCCTTTTTCACCATAGCCCTCTAAGGGATTCCAAATATCCCTTTGCCAATTCCACAAGAACAGCCTTAGCGAAAGGCTCCTTGAAGGGAAAGATGTAACTCTGTGAGATGAATTAACAGAACACAAAGCAGTTTCTCAGAAAGCTTCTTTCCAGTTTTGAACGGAAGATATTTCCTTTTTCACCATAGCCCTCTATGGGCTTCCAAATATCCTTTGCCAATTCCACAAGAACAGTCTTAGCGAAAGGCTTCCTGAAGGGAAATATCTAACACTGTGAGATGTATTAACAGAACACAGAGCAGTTTCTCCGAAAGCTTCTTTCCAGTTTTGAACGGAAGATATTTCCTTTTTCACCATAGCCCTCTATGGGCTTCCAAATATCCCTTTGCCAATTCCACAAGAACAGCCTTAGCGAAAGGCTTCTTGAAGGGAAAGATGTAACTCTGTGAGATGAATTAACAGAACACAGAGCAGTTTCTCAGAAGGCTTCTTTCCAGTTTTGAACGGAAGATATTTCCTTTTTTACCATAGCCCTCATTGGGCTTCCAAATATCCCTTTGCCAATTCCACAAAAACAGCCTTAGCGAAAGGCTTCTTGAAGGGAAAGATGTAACTCTGTGAGATGAATTAACAGAACACAGAGCAGTTTCTCAGAAAGCTTCTTTCCAGTTTTGAACGGAAGATATTTCCTTTTTCACCATAGCCCTCTATGGGCTTCCAAATATCCCTTTGCCAATTCCACAAGAACAGCCTTAGCGAAAGGCTTCTTGAAGGGAAAGATGTAACTCTGTGAGATGAATTAACAGAACACAGAGCAGTTTCTCAGAAAGCTTCTTTCCAGTTTTGAACGGAAGATATTTCCTTTTTCACCATAGACCTCGATGGGCTTCCAAATATCCCTTTGCCAATTCCACAAGAACAGCCTTAGCGAAAGGCTTCTTGAAGGGAAAGATGTAACTCTGTGAGATGAATTAACAGAACACAGAGCAGTTTCTCAGAAAGCTTCTTTCCAGTTTTGAACGGAAGATATTTCCTTTTTCACCATAGCCCTCTATGGGCTTCCAAATATCCCTTTGCCAATTCCACAAGAACAGCCTTAGTGAAAGGATTCTTGAAGGGAAAGATGTAACTCTGTGAGATGAATTAACGGAACACAGAGCAGTTTCTCAGAAAGCTTCTTTTCAGTTTTGAACGGAAGATATTTCCTTTTTCACCATAGCCCTCTATGGGCTTCCAAATATCCCTTTGCCAATTCCACAAGAACAGCCTTAGCGAAAGGCTTCTTGAAGGGAAAGATGTAACTCTGTGAGATGAATTCACAGAACACAGAGCAGTTTCTCAGAAAGTTTGTTTCTACTTTTGAACGGAAGATATTTCCTTTTTCACCATAGCCCTCTATGGGCTTCCAAATATCCCTTTGCCAATTCCACAAGAACAGCCTTAGCGAAAGGCTTCTTGAAGGGAAAGATGTAACTCTGTGAGATGAATTAACAGAACACAGAGCAGTTTCTCAGAAAGCTTCTTTCCAGTTTTGAACGGAAGATATTTCCTTTTTCACCATAGCCCTCTATGGGCTTCCAAATATCCCTTTGCCAATTCCACAAGAACAGCCTTAGCGAAAGGCTCCTTGAAGGGAAAGATGTAACTCTGTGAGATGAATTAACAGAACACAGAGCAGTTTCTCAGAAAGCTTCTTTCCAGTTTTGAACTTAAGATATTTCCTTTTTCACCATAACCCTCTATGGGCTTCCAAATATCCCTTTGCCAATTCCACAAGAACAGCCTTAGCGAAAGGCTTCTTGAAGGGAAAGATGTAACTCTGAGAGATGAATTAACAGAACACAGAGCAGTTTCTCAGAAAGCTTCTTTCCACTTTTGAACGGAAGATATTTCCTTTTTCACCATAGCCCTCTATGGGCTTCCAAATATCCCTTTGCCAATTCCACAAGAACAGCCTTAGCGAAAGGCTCCTTGAAGGGAAAGATGTAACTCAGTGAGATGAATTAACAGAACACAAAGCAGTTTCTCAGAAAGCTTCTTTCCAGTTTTGAACGGAAGATATTTCCTTTTTCACCATAGCCCTCTATGGGCTTCCAAATATCCCTTTGGCAATTCCACAAGAACAGCCTTAGCGAAAGGCTTCTTGAAGGGAAAGATGTAACTCTGTGAGATGAATTAACAGAACACAGAGCAGTTTCTCAGAAAGCTTCTTTCAAGTTTTGAACGGAAGATATTTCCTTTTTCACCATAGCCCTCTATGGGCTTCCAAATATCCCTTTGCCAATTCCACAAGAACAGCCTTAGCGAAAGGCTTCTTGAAGGGAAAGATGTAACTCTTTGAGATGAATTAACAGAACACAGAGCAGTTTCTCAGAAAGCTTCTTTCCAGTTTTGAACGGAAGATATTTCCTTTTTCACCATAGCCTTCTATGGGCTTCCAAATATCCCTTTGCCAATTCCACAAGAACAGCCTTAGCGAAAGGCTTCTTGAAGGGAAAGATGTAACTCTGTGAGATGAATTAAGAGAACACAGAGCAGTTTCTCAGAAAGCTTCTTTCCAGTTTTGAACGGAAGATATTTCCTTTTTCACCATAGCCCTCTAAGGGATTCCAAATATCCCTTTGCCAATTCCACAAGAACAGCCTTAGCGAAAGGCTCCTTGAAGGGAAAGATGTAACTCTGTGAGATGAATTAACAGAACACAAAGCAGTTTCTCAGAAAGCTTCTTTCCAGTTTTGAACGGAAGATATTTCCTTTTTCACCATAGCCCTCTATGGGCTTCCAAATATCCTTTGCCAATTCCACAAGAACAGTCTTAGCGAAAGGCTTCCTGAAGGGAAAGATCTAACACTGTGAGATGTATTAACAGAACACAGAGCAGTTTCTCCGAAAGCTTCTTTCCAGTTTTGAACGGAAGATATTTCCTTTTTCACCATAGCCCTCTATGGGCTTCCAAATATCCCTTTGCCAATTCCACAAGAACAGCCTTAGCGAAAGGCTTCTTGAAGGGAAAGATGTAACTCTGTGAGATGAATTAACAGAACACAGAGCAGTTTCTCAGAAGGCTTCTTTCCAGTTTTGAACGGAAGATATTTCCTTTTTTACCATAGCCCTCATTGGGCTTCCAAATATCCCTTTGCCAATTCCACAAAAACAGCCTTAGCGAAAGGCTTCTTGAAGGGAAAGATGTAACTCTGTGAGATGAATTAACAGAACACAGAGCAGTTTCTCAGAAAGCTTCTTTCCAGTTTTGAACGGAAGATATTTCCTTTTTCACCATAGCCCTCTATGGGCTTCCAAATATCCCTTTGCCAATTCCACAAGAACAGCCTTAGCGAAAGGCTTCTTGAAGGGAAAGATGTAACTCTGTGAGATGAATTAACAGAACACAGAGCAGTTTCTCAGAAAGCTTCTTTCCAGTTTTGAACGGAAGACATTTCCTTTTTCACCATAGACCTCGATGGGCTTCCAAATATCCCTTTGCCAATTCCACAAGAACAGCCTTAGCGAAAGGCTTCTTGAAGGGAAAGATGTAACTCTGTGAGATGAATTAACAGAACACAGAGCAGTTTCTCAGAAAGCTTCTTTCCAGTTTTGAACGGAAGATATTTCCTTTTTCACCATAGCCCTCTATGGGCTTCCAAATATCCCTTTGCCAATTCCACAAGAACAGCCTTAGTGAAAGGATTCTTGAAGGGAAAGATGTAACTCTGTGAGATGAATTAACAGAACACAGAGCAGTTTCTCAGAAAGCTTCTTTTCAGTTTTGAACGGAAGATATTTCCTTTTCACCATAGCCCTCTATGGGCTTCCAAATATCCCTTTGCCAATTCCACAAGAACAGCCTTAGCGAAAGGCTTCTTGAAGGGAAAGATGTAACTCTGTGAGATGAATTCACAGAACACAGAGCAGTTTCTCAGAAAGTTTGTTTCTACTTCTGAACGGAAGATATTTCCTTTTTCACCATAGCCCTCTATGGGCTTCCAAATATCCCTTTGCCAATTCCACAAGAACAGCCTTAGCGAAAGGCTTCTTGAAGGGAAAGATGTAACTCTGTGAGATGAATTAACAGAACACAGAGCAGTTTCTCAGAAAGCTTCTTTCCAGTTTTGAACGGAAGATATTTCCTTTTTCACCATAGCCCTCTATGGGCTTCCAAATATCCCTTTGCCAATTCCACAAGAACAGCCTTAGCGAAAGGCTCCTTGAAGGGAAAGATGTAACTCTGTGAGATGAATTAACAGAACACAAAGCAGTTTCTCAGAAAGCTTCTTTCCAGTTTTGAACTTAAGATATTTCCTTTTTCACCATAACCCTCTATGGGCTTCCAAATATCCCTTTGCCAATTCCACAAGAACAGCCTTAGCGAAAGGCTTCTTGAAGGGAAAGATGTAACTCTGTGAGATGAATTAACAGAACACAGAGCAGTTTCTCAGAAAGCTTCTTTCCAGTTTTGAACGGAAGATATTTCCTTTTTCAACATAGAACTCTATGGGCTTCCAAATATCCGTTTGCCAATTCCACAAGAACAGCCTTAGCGAAAGGCTTCTTGAAGGGAAAGATGTAACTCTGTGAGATGAATTAACAGAACACAGAGCAGTTTCTCAGAAAGCTTCTTTCCAGTTTTGAACGGAAGATATTTCCTTTTTCACCATAGCCCTCTATGGGCTTCCAAATATCCGTTTGCCAATTCCACAAGAACAGCCTTAGCGAAAGACTTCTTCATGGGAAAGATGTAACTCTGAGAGATGAATTAACAGAACACAGAGCAGTTTCTCAGAAAGCTTCTTTCCACTTTTGAACGGAAGATATTTCCTTTTTCACCATAGCCCTCTATGGGCTTCCAAATATCCCTTTGCCAATTCCACAGGAACAGCCTTAGCGAAAGGCTCCTTGAAGGGAAAGATGTAACTCTGTGAGATGAATTAACAGAACACAAAGCAGTTTCTCAGAAAGCTTCTTTCCAGTTTTGAACGGAAGATATTTCCTTTTTCACCATAGCCCTCTATGGGCTTCCAAATATCCCTTTGCCAATTCCACAAGAACAGCCTTAGCGAAAGGCTTCTTGAAGGGAAAGATGTAACTCTGTGAGATGAATTAACAGAACACAGAGCAGTTTCTCAGAAAGCTTCTTTCCAGTTTTGAACGGAAGATATTTCCTTTTTCACCATAGCCCTCTATGGGCTTCCAAATATCCCTTTGCCAATTCCCCAAGAACAGCCTTAGCGAAAGGCTTCTTCAACGGAAAGATGTAACTCTGTGAGATGAATTAACAGAACACAGAGCAGTTTCTCAGAAAGCTTCTTTCCAGTTTTGAACGGAAGATATTTCCTTTTTCACCATCGACCTCTATGGGCTTCCAAATATCCCTTTGCCAATTCCACAAGAACAGCCTTAGCGATAGGCTCCTTGAAGGGAAAGATGTAACTCTGTGAGATGAATTAACAGAACACAAAGCAGTTTCTCAGAAAGCTTCTTTCCAGTATTGAACGGAAGATATTTCCTTTTTCACCATAGCCCTCTATGGGCTTCCAAATATCCCTTTGCCAATTCCACAAGAACAGCCTTAGCGAAAGGCTTCTTGAAGGGAAAGATGTAACTCTGTGAGATGAATTAACAGAACACAGAGCAGTTTCTCAGAAAGCTTCTTTCCAGTTTTGAACGGAAGATATTTCCTTTTTCACCATAGCCCTCTATGGGCTTCCAAATATCCGTTTGCCAATTCCACAAGAACAGCCTTAGCGAAAGGCTTCTTGAAGGGAAAGATGTAACTCTGTGAGATGAATTAACAGAACACAGAGCAGTTTCTCAGAAAGCTTCTTTCCAGTTTTGAACGGAAGATATTTCCTTTTTCACCATAGCCCTCTATGGGCTTCCAAATATCCGTTTGCCAATTCCACAAGAACAGCCTTAGCGAAAGACTTCTTCAAGGGAAAGATGGAACTCTGAGAGATGAATTAACAGAACACAGAGCAGTTTCTCAGAAAGCTTCTTTCCAGTTTTGAACGGAAGATATTTCCTTTTTCACCATAGCCCTCTATGGGCTTCCAAATATCCCTTTGCCAATTCCACAAGAACAGCCTTAGCGAAAGGCTTCTTGAAGGGAAAGATGTAACTCTGTGAGATGAATTAAGAGAACACAGAGCAGTTTCTCAGAAAGCTTCTTTTCAGTTTTGTACGGAAGATATTTCCTTTTTCACCATAGCCCTCTATGGGCTTCCAAATATCCCTTTGCCAATTCCACAAGAACAGCCTTAGCGAAAGGCTTCTTGAAGGGAAAGATGTAACTCTGTGAGATGAATTAACAGAACACAGAGCAGTTTCTCAGAAAGCTTCTTTCCAGTTTTGAACGGAAGATATTTCCTTTTTCACCATAGACCTCTATGGGCTTCCAAATATCCCTTTGCCAATTCCACAAGAACAGCCTTAGCGAAAGGATTCTTGAAGGGAAAGATGTAACTCTGTGAGATGAATTAACAGAACACAGAGCAGTTTCTCAGAAAGTTTGTTTCTACTTTTGAACGGAAGATATTTCCTTTTTCACCATAGCCCTCTATGGGCTTCCAAATATCCCTTTGCCAATTCCACAAGAACAGCCTTAGCGAAAGGCTTCTTGAAGGGAAAGATGTAACTCTGTCAGATGAATTCACAGAACACAGAGCAGTTTCTCAGAAAGTTTGTTTCTACTTTTGAACGGAAGATATTTCCTTTTTCACCATAGCCCTCTATGGGCTTCCAAATATCCCTTTGCCAATTCCACAAGAACGGCCTTAGCGAAAGGCTTCTTGAAGGGAAAGATGTAACTCTGTGAGATGAATTAACAGAACACAGAGCAGTTTCTCAGAAAGCTTCTTTCCAGTTTTGAACGGAAGATATTTCCTTTTTCACCATAGCCCTCTATGGGCTTCCAAATATCGCTTTGCCAATTCCACAAGAACAGCCTTAGCGAAAGGCTTCTTGAAGGGAAAGATGTAACTCTGTGAGATGAATTAACAGAACACAGAGCAGTTTCTCACAAAGCTTTTTTCCAGTTTTGAACGGAAGATATTTCCTTTTTCAACATAGCCCTCTATGGGCTTCCAAATATCCCTTTGCCAATTCCACAAGAACAGCCTTAGCGAAAGGCTTCTTGAAGGGAAAGATGTAACTCTGTGAGATGAATTAACAGAACACAGAGCAGTTTCTCACAAAGCTTTTTTCCAGTTTTGAACGGAAGATATTTCCTTTTTCAACATAGCCCTCTATGGGCTTCCAAATATCCCTTTGCCAATTCCACAAGAACAGACTTAGCGAAAGGCTTCTTGAAGGGAAAGATGTAACTCGGTGAGATGAATTAACAGAACACAGAGCAGTTTCTCAGAAAGCTTCTTTCCAGTTTTGAACGGAAGGTATATCCTTTTCACCATAGCCCTCTATGGGCTTCCAAATATCCCTTTGCCAATTCCACAAGAACAGCCTTAGCTAAACGCTTCTTGAAGGGAAAGAGGTAACTCTGTGAGATGAAGTAACAGAACACAGAGGAGTTTCTCAGAAAGCTTCTTTCCAGTTTTGAACGGAAGATATTTCCTTTTTCACCATAGCCCTCTATGGGCTTCCAAACATCCCTTTGCCAATTCCACAAGAACAGCCTTAGCGAAAGACTTCTTTAAGGGAAAGATGTAACTCTGTGAGATGAATTAACAGAACACAGAGCAGTTTCTCAGAAAGCTTCTTTCCAGTTTTGAACGGAAGATATTCCCTTTTTCACCATAGACCTCGATGGGCTTCCAAATATCCCTTTGCCAATTCCACAAGAACAGCCTTAGCGAAAGGCTTCTTGAAGGGAAAGATGTAACTCTGTGAGATGAATTAACAGAACACAGAGCTGTTTCTCCGAAAGCTTCTTTCCAGTTTTGAACGGAAGATATTTCCTTTTTCACCATAGACCTCTATGGGCTTCCAAATATCCCTTTGCCAATTCCACAAGAACAGCCTTAGCGAAAGGCTTCTTGAAGGGAAAGATGTAACTCTGTGAGATGAAGTAAGGGAACACAGAGCAGTTTCTCAGAAAGCTTCTTTCCAGTTTTGAACCGAAGATATTTCCTTTTTCACCATAGCCCTCTATGGGCTTCCAAATATCCCTTTGCCAATTCCACAAGAACAGCCTTAGCGAAAGGATTCTTGAAGGGAAAGATGTAACTCTGTGAGATGAATTAACAGAACACAGAGCAGTTTCTCAGAAAGCTTCTTTCCAGTTTTGAACGGAAGATATTTCCTTTTTCACCATAACCCTCTATGGGCTTCCAAATATCCCTTTGCCAATTCCACAAGAACAGCCTTAGCGAAAGTCTCCTTGAAGGGAAAGATGTAACTCTGTGAGATGAATTAACAGAACACAAAGCAGTTTCTCAGAAAGCTTCTTTCCCGTTTTGAACTTAAGATATTTCCTTTTTCACCATAACCCTCTATGGGCTTCCAAAGATCCCTTTGCCAATTCCACAAGAACAGCCCTAGCGAAAGGCTTCTTGAAGGGAAAGATGTAACTCTGTGAGATGAATTAACAGAACACAGAGCAGTTTCTCAGAAAGCTTCTTTCCAGTTTTGAACGGAAGATATTTCCTTTTTCACCATAGCCCTCTATGGGCTTCCAAATATCCCTTTGCCAATTCCACAAGAACAGCCTTAGCGAAAGGCTTCTTGAAGGGAAAGATGTAACTCTGTGAGATGAATTAACAGAACACAGAGCAGTTTCTCAGAAAGCTTCTTTCCAGTTTTGAACGGAAGATATTTCCTTTTTCACCATAGCCCTCTAAGGGATTCCAAATATCCCTTTGCCAATTCCACAAAACAGCCTTAGCGAAAGGCTCTTTGAAGGGAAAGATGTAACTCTGTGAGATGAATTAACAGAACACAAAGCAGTTTCTCAGAAAGCTTCTTTCCAGTTTTGAACGGAAGATATTTCCTTTTTCACCATAGCCCTCTATGGGCTTCCAAATATCCTTTGCCAATTCCACAAGAACAGTCTTAGCGAAAGGCTTCCTGAAGGGAAAGATGTAACACTGTGAGATGTATTAACAGAACACAGAGCAGTTTCTCCGAAAGCTTCTTTCCAGTTTTGAACGGAAGATATTTCCTTTTTCACCATAGCCCTCTATGGGCTTCCAAATATCCCTTTGACAATTCCACAAGAACAGCCTTAGCGAAAGGCTTCTTGAAGGGAAAGATGTAACTCTGTGAGATGAATTAACAGAACACAGAGCAGTTTCTCAGAAGGCTTCTTTCCAGTTTTGAACGGAAGATATTTCCTTTTTTACCATAGCCCTCATTGGGCTTCCAAATATCCCTTTGCCAATTCCACAAAAACAGCCTTAGCGAAAGACTTCTTGAAGGGAAAGATGTAACTCTGTGAGATGAATTAACAGAACACAGAGCAGTTTCTCAGAAAGCTTCTTTCCAGTTTTGAACGGAAGATATTTCCTTTTTCACCATAGCCCTCTATGGGCTTCCAAATATCCCTTTGCCAATTCCACAAGAACAGCCTTAGCGAAAGGCTTCTTGAAGGGAAAGATGTAACTCTGTGAGATGAATTAACAGAACACAGAGCAGTTTCTCAGAAAGCTTCTTTCCAGTTTTGAACGGAAGATATTCCCTTTTTCACCATAGACCTCGATGGGCTTCCAAATATCCCTTTGCCAATTCCACAAGAACAGCCTTAGCGAAAGGCTTCTTGAAGGGAAAGATGTAACTCTGTGAGATGAATTAACAGAACACAGAGCAGTTTCTCAGAAAGCTTCTTTCCAGTTTTGAACGGAAGATATTTCCTTTTTCACCATAGACCTCTATGGGCTTCCAAATATCCCTTTGCCAATTCCACAAGAACAGCCTTAGCGGAAGGCTTCTTGAAGGGAAAGATGTAACTCTGTGAGATGAAGTAAGGGAACACAGAGCAGTTTCTCAGAAAGCTTCTTTCCAGTTTTGAACGGAAGATATTTCCTTTTTCACCATAGCCCTCTATGGGCTTCCAAATATCCCTTTGCCAATTCCACAAGAACAGCCTTAGCGAAAGGATTCTTGAAGGGAAAGATGTAACTCTGTGAGATGAATTAACAGAACACAGAGCAGTTTCTCAGAAAGCTTCTTTCCAGTTTTGAACGGAAGATATTTCCTTTTTCACCATAGCCCTCTATGGGCTTCCAAATATCCCTTTCCCAATTCCACAAGAACAGCCTTAGCGAAAGGCTTCTTGAAGGGAAAGATGTAACTCTGTGAGATGAATTAACAGAACACAGAGCAGTTTCTCAGAAAGCTTCTTTCCAGTTTTGAACGGAAGATATTTCCTTTTTCAAAATAGCCCTCTATGGGCTTCCAAATATCCCTTTGCCAATTCCACAAGAACAGCCTTAGCGAAAGTCTCCTTGAAGGGAAAGATGTAACTCTGTGAGATGAATTGACAGAACACAAAGCAGTTTCTCAGAAAGCTTCTTTCCCGTTTTGAACTCAAGATATTTCCTTTTTCACCCTAACCCTCTATGGGCTTCCAAATATCCCTTTGCCAATTCCACAAGAACAGCCTTAGCGAAAGGCTTCTTGAAGGGAAAGATGTAACTCTGTGAGATGAATTAACAGAACACAAAGCAGTTTCTCAGAAAACTTCTTTCCAGTTTTGAACGGAAGATATTTCCTTTTTTACCATAGCCCTCATTGTGCTTCCAAATATCCCTTTGCCAATTCCACAAGAACAGCCTTAGCGAAAGGCTTCTTGAAGGGAAAGATGTAACTCTGTGAGATGAACTAAGGGAACACAGAGCAGTTTCTCAGAAAGCTTCTTTCCAGTTTTGAACGGAAGATATTTCCTTTTTCACCATAGCCCTCTATGGGCTTCCAAATATCCCTTTGCCAATTCCACAAGAACAGCCTTAGCGAAAGGCTTCTTGAAGGGAAAGATGTAACTCTGTGAGATGAATTAACAGAACACAGAGCAGTTTCTCAGAAAGTTTGTTTCTACTTTTGAACGGAAGATATTTCCTTTTTCACCATAGCCCTCTATGGGCTTCCAAATATCCCTTTGCCAATTCCACAAGAACAGCCTTAGCGAAAGGCTTCTTGAAGGGAAAGATGTAACTCTGTGAGATGAATTCACAGAACACAGAGCAGTTTCTCAGAAAGTTTGTTTCTACTTTTGAACGGAAGATATTTCCTTTTTCACCATAGCCCTCTATGGGCTTCCAAATATCCCTTTGCCAATTCCACAAGAACAGCCTTAGCGAAAGGCTTCTTGAAGGGAAAGATGTAACTCTGTGAGATGAATTAACAGAACACAGAGCAGTTTCTCAGAAAGCTTCTTTCCAGTTTTGAACGGAAGGTATTTCCTTTTTCACCATAGCCCTCTATGGGCTTCCAAATATCCCTTTGCCAATTCCACAAGAACAGCCTTAGCGAAAGTCTCCTTGAAGGGAAAGATGTAACTCTGTGAGATGAATTAACAGAACACAAAGCAGTTTCTCAGAAAGCTTCTTTCCAGTTTTGAACTTAAGATATTTCCTTTTGCACCATAACCCTCTATGGGTTTCCATATATCCCTTTGCCAATTCCACAAGAACAGCCTTAGCGAAAGGCTTCTTGAAGGGATAGATGTAACTCTGTGAGATGACTTAAGAGAACACAGAGCAGTTTCTCAGAATGCTTCTTTCCAGTTTTGAACGGAAGATATTTCCTTTTTCACCATAGCCCTCTATGGGCTTCCAAATATCCCTTTGCCAATTCCCCAAGAACAGCCTTAGCGAAAGGCTTCTTCAAGGGAAAGATGTAACTCTGTGAGATGAATTAACAGAACACAGAGCAGTTTCTCAGAAAGCTTCTTTCCAGTTTTGAACGGAAGATATTTCCTTTTTCACCATAGACCTCTATGGGCTTCCAAATATCCCTTTGCCAATTCCACAAGAACAGCCTTAGCGAACGGCTTCTTGAAGGGAAAGATGTAACTCTGTGAGATGAATTAACAGAACACAGAGCAGTTTCTCAGAAAGTTTCTTTCCACTTTTGAAGGGAAGATATTTCCTTTTTCACCATAGCCCTCTATGGGCTTCCAAATATCCCTTTGCCAATTCCACAAGAAGAGCCTTAGCGAAAGGCTTCTTGAAGGGAAAGATGTAACTCTGTGAGATGAATTAACAGAACACAGAGCAGTTTCTCAGAAAGCTCCTTTCCAGTTTTGAACGGAAGATATTTCCTTTTTTACCATAGCCCTCATTGGGCTTCCAAATATCCCTTTGCCAATTCCACAAGAACAGCCTTAGCGAAAGGCTTCTTGAAGGGAAAGATGTAACTCTGTGAGATGAATTAACAGAACACAGAGCAGTTTCTCAGAAAGCTTCTTTCCAGTTTTGAACGGAAGATATTTCCTTTTTCACCATAGCCCTCGATGGGCTTCCAAATATCGCTTTGCCAATTCCACAAGAACAGCCTTAGCGAAAGGCTTCTTGAAGGGAAAGATGTAACTCTGTGAGATGAATTAACAGAACACAGAGCAGTTTCTCAGAAAGCTTCTTTCCAGTTTTGAACGGAAGATATTTCCTTTTTCACCATAGCCCTCTATGGGCTTCCAAATATCCCTTTGCCAATTCCACAAGAACAGCCTTAGCGAAAGGCTTCTTGAAGGGAAAGATGTAACTCTGTGAGATGAACTAAGGGAACACAGAGCAGTTTCTCAGAAAGCTTCTTTCCAGTTTTGAACGGAAGATATTTCCTTTTTCACAATAGCCCTCTATGGGCTTCCAAATATCCCTTTGCCAATTCCACAAGAACAGCCTTAGCGAAAGGATTCTTGAAGGGAAAGATGTAACTCTGTGAGATGAATTCACAGAACACAGAGCAGTTTCTCAGAAAGTTTGTTTCTACTTCTGAACGGAAGATATTTCCTTTTTCACCATAGCCCTCTATGGGCTTCCAAATATCCCTTTGCCAATTCCACAAGAACAGCCTTAGCGAAAGGCTTCTTGAAGGGAAAGATGTAACTCTGTGAGATGAATTAACAGAACACAGAGCAGTTTCTCAGAAAGCTTCTTTCCAGTTTTGAACGGAAGATATTTCCTTTTTCACCATAGCCCTCTATGGGCTTCCAAATATCCCTTTGCCAATTCCACAAGAACAGCCTTAGCGAAAGGCTCCTTGAAGGGAAAGATGTAACTCTGTGAGATGAATTAACAGAACACAAAGCAGTTTCTCAGAAAGCTTCTTTCCAGTTTTGAACTTAAGATATTTCCTTTTTCACCATAACCCTCTATGGGCTTCCAAATATCCCTTTGCCAATTCCACAAGAACAGCCTTAGCGAAAGGCTTCTTGAAGGGAAAGATGTAACTCTGTGAGATGAATTAACAGAACACAGAGCAGTTTCTCAGAAAGCTTCTTTCCAGTTTTGAACGGAAGATATTTCCTTTTTCACCATAGAACTCTATGGGCTTCCAAATATCCGTTTGCCAATTCCACAAGAACAGCCTTAGCGAAAGGCTTCTTGAAGGGAAAGATGTAACTCTGTGAGATGAATTAACAGAACACAGAGCAGTTTCTCAGAAAGCTTCTTTCCAGTTTTGAACGGAAGATATTTCCTTTTTCACCATAGCCCTCTATGGGCTTCCAAATATCCGTTTGCCAATTCCACAAGAACAGCCTTAGCGAAAGACTTCTTCATGGGAAAGATGTAACTCTGAGAGATGAATTAACAGAACACAAAGCAGTTTCTCAGAAAGCTTCTTTCCACTTTTGAACGGAAGATATTTCCTTTTTCACCATAGCCCTCTATGGGCTTCCAAATATCCCTTTGCCAATTCCACAAGAACAGCCCTAGCGAAAGGCTTCTTGAAGGGAAAGATGTAACTCTGTGAGATGAATTAACAGAACACAGAGCAGTTTCTCAGAAAGCTTCTTTCCAGTTTTGAACGGAAGATATTTCCTTTTTCACCATAGCCCTCTATGGGCTTCCAAATATCCCTTTGCCAATTCCACAAGAACAGCCTTAGCGAAAGGCTTCTTGAAGGGAAAGATGTAACTCTGTGAGATGAATTAACAGAACACAGAGCAGTTTCTCAGAAAGCTTCTTTCCAGTTTTGAACGGAAGATATTTCCTTTTTCACCATAGCCCTCTAAGGGATTCCAAATATCCCTTTGCCAATTCCACAAAACAGCCTTAGCGAAAGGCTCTTTGAAGGGAAAGATGTAACTCTGTGAGATGAATTAACAGAACACAAAGCAGTTTCTCAGAAAGCTTCTTTCCAGTTTTGAACGGAAGATATTTCCTTTTTCACCATAGCCCTCTATGGGCTTCCAAATATCCTTTGCCAATTCCACAAGAACAGTCTTAGCGAAAGGCTTCCTGAAGGGAAAGATGTAACACTGTGAGATGTATTAACAGAACACAGAGCAGTTTCTCCGAAAGCTTCTTTCCAGTTTTGAACGGAAGATATTTCCTTTTTCACCATAGCCCTCTATGGGCTTCCAAATATCACTTTGCCAATTCCACAAGAACAGCCTTAGCGAAAGGCTTCTTGAAGGGAAAGATGTAACTCTGTGAGATGAATTAACAGAACACAGAGCAGTTTCTCAGAAGGCTTCTTTCCAGTTTTGAACGGAAGATATTTCCTTTTTTACCATAGCCCTCATTGGGCTTCCAAATATCCCTTTGCCAATTCCACAAAAACAGCCTTAGCGAAAGGCTTCTTGAAGGGAAAGATGTAACTCTGTGAGATGAATTAACAGAACACAGAGCAGTTTCTCAGAAAGCTTCTTTCCAGTTTTGAACGGAAGATATTTCCTTTTTCACCATAGCCCTCTATGGGCTTCCAAATATCCCTTTGCCAATTCCACAAGAACAGCCTTAGCGAAAGGCTTCTTGAAGGGAAAGATGTAACTCTGTGAGATGAATTAACAGAACACAGAGCAGTTTCTCAGAAAGCTTCTTTCCAGTTTTGAACGGAAGATATTCCCTTTTTCACCATAGACCTCGATGGGCTTCCAAATATCCCTTTGCCAATTCCACAAGAACAGCCTTAGCGAAAGGCTTCTTGAAGGGAAAGATGTAACTCTGTGAGATGAATTAACAGAACACAGAGCAGTTTCTCAGAAAGCTTCTTTCCAGTTTTGAACGGAAGATATTTCCTTTTTCACCATAGACCTCTATGGGCTTCCAAATATCCCTTTGCCAATTCCACAAGAACAGCCTTAGCGGAAGGCTTCTTGAAGGGAAAGATGTAACTCTGTGAGATGAAGTAAGGGAACACAGAGCAGTTTCTCAGAAAGCTTCTTTCCAGTTTTGAACGGAAGATATTTCCTTTTTCATCATAGCCCTCTATGGGCTTCCAAATATCCCTTTGCCAATTCCACAAGAACAGCCTTAGCGAAAGGATTCTTGAAGGGAAAGATGTAACTCTGTGAGATGAATTAACAGAACACAGAGCAGTTTCTCAGAAAGCTTCTTTCCAGTTTTGAACGGAAGATATTTCCTTTTTCACCATAGCCCTCTATGGGCTTCCAAATATCCCTTTCCCAATTCCACAAGAACAGCCTTAGCGAAAGGCTTCTTGAAGGGAAAGATGTAACTCTGTGAGATGAATTAACAGAACACAGAGCAGTTTCTCAGAAAGCTTCTTTCCAGTTTTGAACGGAAGATATTTCCTTTTTCAAAATAGCCCTCTATGGGCTTCCAAATATCCCTTTGCCAATTCCACAAGAACAGCCTTAGCGAAAGTCTCCTTGAAGGGAAAGATGTAACTCTGTGAGATGAATTGACAGAACACAAAGCAGTTTCTCAGAAAGCTTCTTTCCCGTTTTGAACTCAAGATATTTCCTTTTTCACCCTAACCCTCTATGGGCTTCCAAATATCCCTTTGCCAATTCCACAAGAACAGCCTTAGCGAAAGGCTTCTTGAAGGGAAAGATGTAACTCTGTGAGATGAATTAACAGAACACAAAGCAGTTTCTCAGAAAACTTCTTTCCAGTTTTGAACGGAAGATATTTCCTTTTTTACCATAGCCCTCATTGTGCTTCCAAATATCCCTTTGCCAATTCCACAAGAACAGCCTTAGCGAAAGGCTTCTTGAAGGGAAAGATGTAACTCTGTGAGATGAATTAACAGAACACAGAGCAGTTTCTCAGAAAGTTTGTTTCTACTTTTCAACGGAAGATATTTCCTTTTTCACCATAGCCCTCTATGGGCTTCCAAATATCCCTTTGCCAATTCCACAAGAACAGCCTTAGCGAAAGGCTTCTTGAAGGGAAAGATGTAACTCTGTGAGATGAATTCACAGAACACAGAGCAGTTTCTCAGAAAGTTTGTTTCTACTTTTGAACGGAAGATATTTCCTTTTTCACCATAGCCCTCTATGGGCTTCCAAATATCCCTTTGCCAATTCCACAAGAACAGCCTTAGCGAAAGGCTTCTTGAAGGGAAAGATGTAACTCTGTGAGATGAATTAACAGAACACAGAGCAGTTTCTCAGAAAGCTTCTTTCCAGTTTTGAACGGAAGGTATTTCCTTTTTCACCATAGCCCTCTATGGGCTTCCAAATATCCCTTTGCCAATTCCACAAGAACAGCCTTAGCGAAAGTCTCCTTGAAGGGAAAGATGTAACTCTGTGAGATGAATTAACAGAACACAAAGCAGTTTCTCAGAAAGCTTCTTTCCAGTTTTGAACTTAAGATATTTCCTTTTGCACCATAACCCTCTATGGGTTTCCATATATCCCTTTGCCAATTCCACAAGAACAGCCTTAGCGAAAGGCTTCTTGAAGGGATAGATGTAACTCTGTGAGATGACTTAACAGAACACAGAGCAGTTTCTCAGAATGCTTCTTTCCAGTTTTGAACGGTAGATATTTCCTTTTTCACCATAGCCCTCTATGGGCTTCCAAATATCCCTTTGCCAATTCCACAAAAACAGCCTTATCGAAAGGCTCCTTGAAGGGAAAGATGTAACTCTGTGAGATGAACTAACAGAACACAGAGCAGTTTCTCAGAAAGCTTCTTTCCAGTTTTGAACGGAAGATATTTCCTTTTTCACCATAGCCCTCTATGGGCTTCCAAATATCCCTTTGCCAATTCCCCAAGAACAGCCTTAGCGAAAGGCTTCTTCAAGGGAAAGATGTAACTCTGTGAGATGAATTAACAGAACACAGAGCAGTTTCTCAGAAAGCTTCTTTCCAGTTTTGAACGGAAGATATTTCCTTTTTCACCATAGACCTCTATGGGCTTCCAAATATCCCTTTGCCAATTCCACAAGAACAGCCTTAGCGAACGGCTTCTTGAAGGGAAAGATGTAACTCTGTGAGATGAATTAACAGAACACAGAGCAGTTTCTCAGAAAGTTTCTTTCCACTTTTGAAGGGAAGATATTTCCTTTTTCACCATAGCCCTCTATGGGCTTCCAAATATGCCTTTGCCAATTCCACAAGAAGAGCCTTAGCGAAAGGCTTCTTGAAGGGAAAGATGTAACTCTGTGAGATGAATTAACAGAACACAGAGCAGTTTCTCAGAAAGCTCCTTTCCAGTTTTGAACGGAAGATATTTCCTTTTTTACCATAGCCCTCATTGGGCTTCCAAATATCCCTTTGCCAATTCCACAAGAACAGCCTTAGCGAAAGGCTTCTTGAAGGGAAAGATGTAACTCTGTGAGATGAATTAACAGAACACAGAGCAGTTTCTCAGAAAGCTTCTTTCCAGTTTTGAACGGAAGATATTTCCTTTTTCACCATAGCCCTCGATGGGCTTCCAAATATCGCTTTGCCAATTCCACAAGAACAGCCTTAGCGAAAGGCTTCTTGAAGGGAAAGATGTAACTCTGTGAGATGAATTAACAGAACACAGAGCAGTTTCTCAGAAAGCTTCTTTCCAGTTTTGAACGGAAGATATTTCCTTTTTCACCATAGCCCTCTATGGGCTTCCAAATATCCCTTTGCCAATTCCACAAGAACAGCCTTAGCGAAAGGCTTCTTGAAGGGAAAGATGTAACTCTGTGAGATGAACTAAGGGAACACAGAGCAGTTTCTCAGAAAGCTTCTTTCCAGTTTTGAACGGAAGATATTTCCTTTTTCACCATAGCCCTCTATGGGCTTCCAAATATCCCTTTGCCAATTCCACAAGAACAGCCTTAGCGAAAGGATTCTTGAAGGGAAAGATGTAACTCTGTGAGATGAATTCACAGAACACAGAGCAGTTTCTCAGAAAGTTTGTTTCTACTTCTGAACGGAAGATATTTCCTTTTTCACCATAGCCCTCTGTGGGCTTCCAAATATCCCTTTGCCAATTCCACAAGAACAGCCTTAGCGAAAGGCTTCTTGAAGGGAAAGATGTAACTCTGTGAGATGAATTAACAGAACACAGAGCAGTTTCTCAGAAAGCTTCTTTCCAGTTTTGAACGGAAGATATTTCCTTTTTCACCATAGCCCTCTATGGGCTTCCAAATATCCCTTTGCCAATTCCACAAGAACAGCCTTAGCGAAAGGCTCCTTGAAGGGAAAGATGTAACTCTGTGAGATGAATTAACAGAACACAAAGCAGTTTCTCAGAAAGCTTCTTTCCAGTTTTGAACTTAAGATATTTCCTTTTTCACCATAACCCTCTATGGGCTTCCAAATATCCCTTTGCCAATTCCACAAGAACAGCCTTAGCGAAAGGCTTCTTGAAGGGAAAGATGTAACTCTGTGAGATGAATTAACAGAACACAGAGCAGTTTCTCAGAAAGCTTCTTTCCAGTTTTGAACGGAAGATATTTCCTTTTTCACCATAGAACTCTATGGGCTTCCAAATATCCGTTTGCCAATTCCACAAGAACAGCCTTAGCGAAAGGCTTCTTGAAGGGAAAGATGTAACTCTGTGAGATGAATTAACAGAACACAGAGCAGTTTCTCAGAAAGCTTCTTTCCAGTTTTGAACGGAAGATATTTCCTTTTTCACCATAGCCCTCTATGGGCTTCCAAATATCCGTTTGCCAATTCCACAAGAACAGCCTTAGCGAAAGACTTCTTCATGGGAAAGATGTAACTCTGAGAGATGAATTAACAGAACACAAAGCAGTTTCTCAGAAAGCTTCTTTCCACTTTTGAACGGAAGATATTTCCTTTTTCACCATAGCCCTCTATGGGCTTCCAAATATCCCTTTGCCAATTCCACAAGAACAGCCCTAGCGAAAGGCTTCTTGAAGGGAAAGATGTAACTCTGTGAGATGAATTAACAGAACACAGAGCAGTTTCTCAGAAAGCTTCTTTCCAGTTTTGAACGGAAGATATTTCCTTTTTCACCATAGCCCTCTATGGGCTTCCAAATATCCCTTTGCCAATTCCACAAGAACAGCCTTAGCGAAAGGCTTCTTGAAGGGAAAGATGTAACTCTGTGAGATGAATTAACAGAACACAGAGCAGTTTCTCAGAAAGCTTCTTTCCAGTTTTGAACGGAAGATATTTCCTTTTTCACCATAGCCCTCTATGGGCTTCCAAATATCCGTTTGCCAATTCCACAAGAACAGCCTTAGCGAAAGACTTCTTCATGGGAAAGATGTAACTCTGAGAGATGAATTAACAGAACACAAAGCAGTTTCTCAGAAAGCTTCTTTCCACTTTTGAACGGAAGATATTTCCTTTTTCACCATAGCCCTCTATGGGCTTCCAAATATCCCTTTGCCAATTCCACAAGAACAGCCCTAGCGAAAGGCTTCTTGAAGGGAAAGATGTAACTCTGTGAGATGAATTAACAGAACACAGAGCAGTTTCTCAGAAAGCTTCTTTCCAGTTTTGAACGGAAGATATTTCCTTTTTCACCATAGCCCTCTATGGGCTTCCAAATATCCCTTTGCCAATTCCACAAGAACAGCCTTAGCGAAAGGCTTCTTGAAGGGAAAGATGTAACTCTGTGAGATGAATTAACAGAACACAGAGCAGTTTCTCAGAAAGCTTCTTTCCAGTTTTGAACGGAAGATATTTCCTTTTTCACCATAGCCCTCTAAGGGATTCCAAATATCCCTTTGCCAATTCCACAAAACAGCCTTAGCGAAAGGCTCTTTGAAGGGAAAGATGTAACTCTGTGAGATGAATTAACAGAACACAAAGCAGTTTCTCAGAAAGCTTCTTTCCAGTTTTGAACGGAAGATATTTCCTTTTTCACCATAGCCCTCTATGGGCTTCCAAATATCCTTTGCCAATTCCACAAGAACAGTCTTAGCGAAAGGCTTCCTGAAGGGAAAGATGTAACACTGTGAGATGTATTAACAGAACACAGAGCAGTTTCTCCGAAAGCTTCTTTCCAGTTTTGAACGGAAGATATTTCCTTTTTCACCATAGCCCTCTATGGGCTTCCAAATATCCCTTTGCCAATTCCACAAGAACAGCCTTAGCGAAAGGCTTCTTGAAGGGAAAGATGTAACTCTGTGAGATGAATTAACAGAACACAGAGCAGTTTCTCAGAAGGCTTCTTTCCAGTTTTGAACGGAAGATATTTCCTTTTTTACCATAGCCCTCATTGGGCTTCCAAATATCCCTTTGCCAATTCCACAAAAACAGCCTTAGCGAAAGGCTTCTTGAAGGGAAAGATGTAACTCTGTGAGATGAATTAACAGAACACAGAGCAGTTTCTCAGAAAGCTTCTTTCCAGTTTTGAACGGAAGATATTTCCTTTTTCACCATAGCCCTCTATGGGCTTCCAAATATCCCTTTGCCAATTCCACAAGAACAGCCTTAGCGAAAGGCTTCTTGAAGGGAAAGATGTAACTCTGTGAGATGAATTAACAGAACACAGAGCAGTTTCTCAGAAAGCTTCTTTCCAGTTTTGAACGGAAGATATTCCCTTTTTCACCATAGACCTCGATGGGCTTCCAAATATCCCTTTGCCAATTCCACAAGAACAGCCTTAGCGAAAGGCTTCTTGAAGGGAAAGATGTAACTCTGTGAGATGAATTAACAGAACACAGAGCAGTTTCTCAGAAAGCTTCTTTCCAGTTTTGAACGGAAGATATTTCCTTTTTCACCATAGACCTCTATGGGCTTCCAAATATCCCTTTGCCAATTCCACAAGAACAGCCTTAGCGGAAGGCTTCTTGAAGGGAAAGATGTAACTCTGTGAGATGAAGTAAGGGAACACAGAGCAGTTTCTCAGAAAGCTTCTTTCCAGTTTTGAACGGAAGATATTTCCTTTTTCATCATAGCCCTCTATGGGCTTCCAAATATCCCTTTGCCAATTCCACAAGAACAGCCTTAGCGAAAGGATTCTTGAAGGGAAAGATGTAACTCTGTGAGATGAATTAACAGAACACAGAGCAGTTTCTCAGAAAGCTTCTTTCCAGTTTTGAACGGAAGATATTTCCTTTTTCACCATAGCCCTCTATGGGCTTCCAAATATCCCTTTCCCAATTCCACAAGAACAGCCTTAGCGAAAGGCTTCTTGAAGGGAAAGATGTAACTCTGTGAGATGAATTAACAGAACACAGAGCAGTTTCTCAGAAAGCTTCTTTCCAGTTTTGAACGGAAGATATTTCCTTTTTCAAAATAGCCCTCTATGGGCTTCCAAATATCCCTTTGCCAATTCCACAAGAACAGCCTTAGCGAAAGTCTCCTTGAAGGGAAAGATGTAACTCTGTGAGATGAATTGACAGAACACAAAGCAGTTTCTCAGAAAGCTTCTTTCCCGTTTTGAACTCAAGATATTTCCTTTTTCACCCTAACCCTCTATGGGCTTCCAAATATCCCTTTGCCAATTCCACAAGAACAGCCTTAGCGAAAGGCTTCTTGAAGGGAAAGATGTAACTCTGTGAGATGAATTAACAGAACACAAAGCAGTTTCTCAGAAAACTTCTTTCCAGTTTTGAACGGAAGATATTTCCTTTTTTACCATAGCCCTCATTGTGCTTCCAAATATCCCTTTGCCAATTCCACAAGAACAGCCTTAGCGAAAGGCTTCTTGAAGGGAAAGATGTAACTCTGTGAGATGAACTAAGGGAACACAGAGCAGTTTCTCAGAAAGCTTCTTTCCAGTTTTGAACGGAAGATATTTCCTTTTTCACCATAGCCCTCTATGGGCTTCCAAATATCCCTTTGCCAATTCCACAAGAACAGCCTTAGCGAAAGGCTTCTTGAAGGGAAAGATGTAACTCTGTGAGATGAATTAACAGAACACAGAGCAGTTTCTCAGAAAGTTTGTTTCTACTTTTGAACGGAAGATATTTCCTTTTTCACCATAGCCCTCTATGGGCTTCCAAATATCCCTTTGCCAATTCCACAAGAACAGCCTTAGCGAAAGGCTTCTTGAAGGGAAAGATGTAACTCTGTGAGATGAATTCACAGAACACAGAGCAGTTTCTCAGAAAGTTTGTTTCTACTTTTGAACGGAAGATATTTCCTTTTTCACCATAGCCCTCTATGGGCTTCCAAATATCCCTTTGCCAATTCCACAAGAACAGCCTTAGCGAAAGGCTTCTTGAAGGGAAAGATGTAACTCTGTGAGATGAATTAACAGAACACAGAGTAGTTTCTCAGAAAGCTTCTTTCCAGTTTTGAACGGAAGGTATTTCCTTTTTCACCATAGCCCTCTATGGGCTTCCAAATATCCCTTTGCCAATTCCACAAGAACAGCCTTAGCGAAAGTCTCCTTGAAGGGAAAGATGTAACTCTGTGAGATGAATTAACAGAACACAAAGCAGTTTCTCAGAAAGCTTCTTTCCAGTTTTGAACTTAAGATATTTCCTTTTGCACCATAACCCTCTATGGGTTTCCATATATCCCTTTGCCAATTCCACAAGAACAGCCTTAGCGAAAGGCTTCTTGAAGGGATAGATGTAACTCTGTGAGATGACTTAACAGAACACAGAGCAGTTTCTCAGAATGCTTCTTTCCAGTTTTGAACGGTAGATATTTCCTTTTTCACCATAGCCCTCTATGGGCTTCCAAATATCCCTTTGCCAATTCCACAAAAACAGCCTTAGCGAAAGGCTCCTTGAAGGGAAAGATGTAACTCTGTGAGATGAACTAACAGAACACAGAGCAGTTTCTCAGAAAGCTTCTTTCCAGTTTTGAACGGAAGATATTTCCTTTTTCACCATAGCCCTCTATGGGCTTCCAAATATCCCTTTGCCAATTCCCCAAGAACAGCCTTAGCGAAAGGCTTCTTCAAGGGAAAGATGTAACTCTGTGAGATGAATTAACAGAACACAGAGCAGTTTCTCAGAAAGCTTCTTTCCAGTTTTGAACGGAAGATATTTCCTTTTTCACCATAGACCTCTATGGGCTTCCAAATATCCCTTTGCCAATTCCACAAGAACAGCCTTAGCGAACGGCTTCTTGAAGGGAAAGATGTAACTCTGTGAGATGAATTAACAGAACACAGAGCAGTTTCTCAGAAAGTTTCTTTCCACTTTTGAAGGGAAGATATTTCCTTTTTCACCATAGCCCTCTATGGGCTTCCAAATATCCCTTTGCCAATTCCACAAGAAGAGCCTTAGCGAAAGGCTTCTTGAAGGGAAAGATGTAACTCTGTGAGATGAATTAACAGAACACAGAGCAGTTTCTCAGAAAGCTTCTTTCCAGTTTTGAACGGAAGATATTTCCTTTTTCACCATAGAACTCTATGGGCTTCCAAATATCCGTTTGCCAATTCCACAAGAACAGCCTTAGCGAAAGGCTTCTTGAAGGGAAAGATGTAACTCTGTGAGATGAATTAACAGAACACAGAGCAGTTTCTCAGAAATCTTCTTTCCAGTTTTGAACGGAAGATATTTCCTTTTTCACCATAGCCCTCTATGGGCTTCCAAATATCCGTTTGCCAATTCCACAAGAACAGCCTTAGCGAAAGACTTCTTCAAGGGAAAGATGTAACTCTGAGAGATGAATTAACAGAACACAGAGCAGTTTCTCAGAAAGCTTCTTTCCAGTTTTGAACGGAAGATATTTCCTTTTTCACCATAGCCCTCTATGGGCTTCCAAATATCCCTTTGCCAATTCCACAAGAACAGCCTTAGCGAAAGGCTCCTTGAAGGGAAAGATGTAACTCTGTGAGATGAATTAACAGAACACAGAGCAGTTTCTCAGAAAGCTTCTTTCCGGTTTTGAACGGAAGATAATTCTTTTTCACCATAGCCCCCTATGGGCTTCCAAATATCCCTTTGCCAATTCCACAAGAACAGCCTTAGCGAAAGGCTTCTTGAAGGGAAAGATGTAACTCTGTGAGATAAATTAACAGAACACAGAGCAGTTTCTCAGAAAGTTTCTTTCCACTTTTGAAGGGAAGATATTTCCTTTTTCACCATAACCCTCTATGGGCTTCCAAATATCTCTTTGCCAATTCCACAAGAACAGCCTTAGCGAAAGGCTTCTTGAAGGGAAAGATGTAACTCTGTGAGATGAATTAGCAGAACACAGAGCAGTTTCTCAGAAAGCTCCTTTCCAGTTTTGAACGAAAGATATTTCCTTTTTTACCATAGCCCTCATTGGGCTTCCAAATATCCCTTTGCCAATTCCACAAGAACAGCCTTAGCGAAAGGCTTCTTGAAGGGAAAGATGTAACTCTGTGAGATGAATTAACAGAACACAGAGCAGTTTCTCAGAAAGCTTCTTTCCAGTTTTGAACGGAAGATATTTCCTTTTTCACCATAGCCCTCTATGGGCTTCCAAATATCCCTTTGGCAATTCCACAAGAATAGCCTTAGCGAAAGGCTTCTTGAAGGGAAAGATGTAACTCTGTGAGATGAATTAACAGAACACAGAGGGGTTTCTCAGAAAGCTTCTTTCAAGTTTTGAACGGAAGATATTTCCTTTTTCACCATAGCCCTCTATGGGCTTCCAAATATCCCTTTGCCAATTCCACAAGAACAGCCTTAGCGAAAGGCTTCTTGAAGGGAAAGATGTAACTCTTTGAGATGAATTAACAGAACACAGAGCAGTTTCTCAGAAAGCTTCTTTCCAGTTTTGAACGGAAGATATTTCCTTTTTCACCATAGCCCTCTATGGGCTTCCAAATATCCCTTTGCCAATTCCACAAGAACAGCCTTAGCGAAAGGCTTCTTGAAGGGAAAGATGTAACTCTGTGAGATGAATTAACAGAACACAGAGCAGTTTCTCAGAAAGCTTCTTTCCAGTTTTGAACGGAAGATATTTCCTTTTTCACCATAGCCCTCTAAGGGATTCCAAATATCCCTTTGCCAATTCCACAAGAACAGCCTTAGCGAAAGGCTCCTTGAAGGGAAAGATGTAACTCTGTGAGATGAATTAACAGAACACAAAGCAGTTTCTCAGAAAGCTTCTTTCCAGTTTTGAACGGAAGATATTTCCTTTTTCACCATAGCCCTCTATGGGCTTCCAAATATCCTTTGCCAATTCCACAAGAACAGTCTTAGCGAAAGGCTTCCTGAAGGGAAAGATCTAACACTGTGAGATGTATTAACAGAACACAGAGCAGTTTCTCCGAAAGCTTCTTTCCAGTTTTGAACGGAAGATATTTCCTTTTTCACCATAGCCCTCTATGGGCTTCCAAATATCCCTTTGCCAATTCCACAAGAACAGCCTTAGCGAAAGGCTTCTTGAAGGGAAAGATGTAACTCTGTGAGATGAATTAACAGAACACAGAGCAGTTTCTCAGAAAGCTTCTTTCCAGTTTTGAACGGAAGATATTTCCTTTTTTACCATAGCCCTCATTGGGCTTCCAAATATCCCTTTGCCAATTCCACAAAAACAGCCTTAGCGAAAGGCTTCTTGAAGGGAAAGATGTAACTCTGTGAGATGAATTAACAGAACACAAAGCAGTTTCTCAGAAAGCTTCTTTCCAGTTTTGAACGGAAGATATTTCCTTTTTCACCATAGCCCTCTATTGGCTTCCAAATATCCCTTTGCCAATTCCACAAGAACAGCCTTAGCGAAAGGCTTCTTGAAGGGAAAGATGTAACTCTGTGAGATGAATTAACAGAACACAGAGCAGTTTCTCAGAAAGCTTCTTTCCAGTTTTGAACGGAAGATATTCCCTTTTTCACCATAGACCTCGATGGGCTTCCAAATATCCCTTTGCCAATTCCACAAGAACAGCCTTAGCGAAAGGCTTCTTGAAGGGAAAGATGTAACTCTGTGAGATGAATTAACAGAACACAGAGCAGTTTCTCCGAAAGCTTCTTTCCAGTTTTGAACGGAAGATATTTCCTTTTTCACCATAGACCTCTATGGGCTTCCAAATATCCCTTTGCCAATTCCACAAGAACAGCCTTAGCGAAAGGCTTCTTGAAGGGAAAGATGTAACTCTGTGAGATGAAGTAAGGGAACACAGAGCAGTTTCTCAGAAAGCTTCCTTCCAGTTTTGAACGGAAGATATTTCCTTTTTCACCATAGCCCTCTATGGGCTTCCAAATATCCCTTTGCCAATTCCACAAGAACAGCCATAGCGAAAGGCTCCTTGAAGGGAAAGATGTAACTCTGTGAGATGAATTAACAGAACACAGAGCAGTTTCTCAGAAAGCTTCTTTCCAGTTTTGAACGGAAGATATTTCCTTTTTCACCATAGCCCTCTATGGGCTTCCAAATATCCCTTTGCCAATTCCACAAGAACAGCCTTAGCGAAAGGCTCCTTGAAGGGAAAGATGTAACTCTGTGAGATGAATTAACAGAACACAAAGCAGTTTCTCAGAAAGCTTCTTTCCAGTTTTGAACGGAAGATATTCCCTTTTTCACCATAGACCTCGATGGGCTTCCAAATATCCCTTTGCCAATTCCACAAGAACAGCCTTAGCGAAAGGCTTCTTGAAGGGAAAGATGTAACTCTGTGAGATGAATTAACAGAACACAGAGCAGTTTCTCAGAATGCTTCTTTCCAGTTTTGAACGGAAGATATTTCCTTTTTCACCATAGACCTCTATGGGCTTCCAAATATCCCTTTGCCAATTCCACAAGAACAGCCTTAGCGAAAGGCTTCTTGAAGGGAAAGATGTAACTCTGTGAGATGAAGTAAGGGAACACAGAGCAGTTTCTCAGAAAGCTTCTTTCCAGTTTTGAACGGAAGATATTTCCTTTTTCACCATAGCCCTCTATGGGCTTCCAAATATCCCTTTGCCAATTCCACAAGAACAGCCTTAGCGAAAGGCTTCTTGAAGGGAAAGATGTAACTCTGTGAGATGAATTAACAGAACACAGAGCAGTTTCTCAGAAAGCTTCTTTCCAGTTTTGAACGGAAGATATTTCCTTTTTCACCATAGCCCTCTATGGGCTTCCAAATATCCCTTTGCCAATTCCACAAGAACAGCCTTAGCGAAAGGCTCCTTGAAGGGAAAGATGTAACTCTGTGAGATGAATTATCAGAACACAAAGCAGTTTCTCAGAAAGGTTCTTTCCAGTTTTGAACTGAAGATATTTCCTTTTACACCATAGACCTCTATGGGCTTCCAAATATCCCTTTGCCAATTCCACAAGAACAGCCTTAGCGAAAGGCTTCTTGAAGAAAAAGATGTAACTCTGTGAGATGAATTAACAGAACACAAAGCAGTTTCTCAGAAAGCTTCTTTCCAGTTTTCAACGGAAGATATTTCCTTTTTTCCCATAGCCCTCATTGGGCTTCCAAATATCCCTTTGCCAATTCCACAAGAACAGCCTTAGCGAAAGGCTTCTTGAAGGGAAAGATGTAACTCTGTGAGATGAAGTAAGGGAACACAGAGTAGTTTCTCAGAAAGCTTCTTTCCAGTTTTGAACGGAAGATATTTCCTTTTTCACCATAGCCCTCTATGGGCTTCCAAATATCCCTTTGCCAATTCCACAAGAACAGCCTTAGTGAAAGGATTCTTGAAGGGAAAGATGTAACTCTGTGAGATGAATTAACAGAACACAGAGCAGTTTCTCAGAAAGCTTCTTTCCAGTTTTGAACGGAAGATATTTCCTTTTTCACCATAGCCCTCTATGGGCTTCCAAATATCCCTTTGCCAATTCCACAAGAACAGTCTTAGCGAAAGGCTTCTTGAAGGGAAAGATGTAACTCTGTGAGATGAATTCACAGAACACAGAGTAGTTTCTCAGAAAGTTTGTTTCTACTTTTGAACGGAAGATATTTCCTTTTTCACCATACCCCTCTATGGGCTTCCAAATATCCCTTTGCCAATTCCACAAGAACAGCCTTAGCGAAAGGCTTCTTGAAGGGAAAGATGTAACTCTGTGAGATGAATTAACAGAACACAGAGCAGTTTCTCAGAAAGCTTCTTTCCAGTTTTGAACGGAAGATATTTCCTTTTTCACCATAGCCCTCTATGGGCTTCCAAATATCCCTTTGCCAATTCCACAAGAACAGCCTTAGCGAAAGTCTCCTTGAAGGGAAAGATGTAACTCTGTGAGATGAATTAACAGAACACAAAGCAGTTTCTCAGAAAGCTTCTTTCCAGTTTTGAACGGAAGATATTTCCTTTTTCACCATAACCCTCTATGGGCTTCCAAATATCCCTTTGCCAATTCCACAAGAACAGCCTTAGCGAAAGGCTTCTTGAAGGGAAAGATGTAACTCTGTGAGATGAATTAACAGAACACAGAGCAGTTTCTCAGAAAGCTTCTTTCCAGTTTTGAACGGAAGATATTTCCTTTTTCACCATAGAACTCTATGGGCTTCCAAATATCCGTTTGCCAATTCCACAAGAACAGCCTTAGCGAAAGGCTTCTTGAAGGGAAAGATGTAACTCTGTGAGATGAATTAACAGAACACAGAGCAGTTTCTCAGAAAGCTTCTTTCCAGTTTTGAACGGAAGATATTTCCTTTTTCACCATAGCCCTCTATGGGCTTCCAAATATCCGTTTGCCAATTCCACAAGAACAGCCTTAGCGAAAGACTTCTTCAAGGGAAAGATGTAACTCTGAGAGATGAATTAACAGAACACAGAGCAGTTTCTCAGAAAGCTTCTTTCCAGTTTTGAACGGAAGATATTTCCTTTTTCACCATAGCCCTCTATGGGCTTCCAAATATCCCTTTGCCAATTCCACAAGAACAGCCTTAGCGAAAGGCTCCTTGAAGGGAAAGATGTAACTCTGTGAGATGAATTAACAGAACACAGAGCAGTTTCTCAGAAAGCTTCTTTCCGGTTTTGAACGGAAGATAATTCTTTTTCACCATAGCCCCCTATGGGCTTCCAAATATCCCTTTGCCAATTCCACAAGAACAGCCTTAGCGAAAGGCTTCTTGAAGGGAAAGATGTAACTCTGTGAGATAAATTAACAGAACACAGAGCAGTTTCTCAGAAAGTTTCTTTCCACTTTTGAAGGGAAGATATTTCCTTTTTCACCATAACCCTCTATGGGCTTCCAAATATCTCTTTGCCAATTCCACAAGAACAGCCTTAGCGAAAGGCTTCTTGAAGGGAAAGATGTAACTCTGTGAGATGAATTAACAGAACACAGAGCAGTTTCTCAGAAAGCTCCTTTCCAGTTTTGAACGAAAGATATTTCCTTTTTTACCATAGCCCTCAATGGGCTTCCAAATATCCCTTTGCCAATTCCACAAGAACAGCCTTAGCGAAAGGCTTCTTGAAGGGAAAGATGTAACTCTGTGAGATGAATTAACAGAACACAGAGCAGTTTCTCAGAAAGCTTCTTTCCAGTTTTGAACGGAAGATATTTCCTTTTTCACCATAGCCCTCTATGGGCTTCCAAATATCCCTTTGGCAATTCCACAAGAATAGCCTTAGCGAAAGGCTTCTTGAAGGGAAAGATGTAACTCTGTGAGATGAATTAACAGAACACAGAGGGGTTTCTCAGAAAGCTTCTTTCAAGTTTTGAACGGAAGATATTTCCTTTTTCACCATAGCCCTCTATGGGCTTCCAAATATCCCTTTGCCAATTCCACAAGAACAGCCTTAGCGAAAGGCTTCTTGAAGGGAAAGATGTAACTCTTTGAGATGAATTAACAGAACACAGAGCAGTTTCTCAGAAAGCTTCTTTCCAGTTTTGAACGGAAGATATTTCCTTTTTCACCATAGCCCTCTATGGGCTTCCAAATATCCCTTTGCCAATTCCACAAGAACAGCCTTAGCGAAAGGCTTCTTGAAGGGAAAGATGTAACTCTGTGAGATGAATTAACAGAACACAGAGCAGTTTCTCAGAAAGCTTCTTTCCAGTTTTGAACGGAAGATATTTCCTTTTTCACCATAGCCCTCTAAGGGATTCCAAATATCCCTTTGCCAATTCCACAAGAACAGCCTTAGCGAAAGGCTCCTTGAAGGGAAAGATGTAACTCTGTGAGATGAATTAACAGAACACAAAGCAGTTTCTCAGAAAGCTTCTTTCCAGTTTTGAACGGAAGATATTTCCTTTTTCACCATAGCCCTCTATGGGCTTCCAAATATCCTTTGCCAATTCCACAAGAACAGTCTTAGCGAAAGGCTTCCTGAAGGGAAAGATCTAACACTGTGAGATGTATTAACAGAACACAGAGCAGTTTCTCCGAAAGCTTCTTTCCAGTTTTGAACGGAAGATATTTCCTTTTTCACCATAGCCCTCTATGGGCTTCCAAATATCCCTTTGCCAATTCCACAAGAACAGCCTTAGCGAAAGGCTTCTTGAAGGGAAAGATGTAACTCTGTGAGATGAATTAACAGAACACAGAGCAGTTTCTCAGAAGGCTTCTTTCCAGTTTTGAACGGAAGATATTTCCTTTTTTACCATAGCCCTCATTGGGCTTCCAAATATCCCTTTGCCAATTCCACAAAAACAGCCTTAGCGAAAGGCTTCTTGAAGGGAAAGATGTAACTCTGTGAGATGAATTAACAGAACACAGAGCAGTTTCTCAGAAAGCTTCTTTCCAGTTTTGAACGGAAGATATTTCCTTTTTCACCTTAGCCCTCTATGGGCTTCCAAATATCCCTTTGCCAATTCCACAAGAACAGCCTTAGCGAAAGGCTTCTTGAAGGGAAAGATGTAACTCTGTGAGATGAATTAACAGAACACAGAGCAGTTTCTCAGAAAGCTTCTTTCCAGTTTTGAACGGAAGATATTTCCTTTTTCACCATAGACCTCGATGGGCTTCCAAATATCCCTTTGCCAATTCCACAAGAACAGCCTTAGCGAAAGGCTTCTTGAAGGGAAAGATGTAACTCTGTGAGATGAATTAACAGAACACAGAGCAGTTTCTCAGAAAGCTTCTTTCCAGTTTTGAACGGAAGATATTTCCTTTTTCACCATAGCCCTCTATGGGCTTCCAAATATCCCTTTGCCAATTCCACAAGAACAGCCTTAGTGAAAGGATTCTTGAAGGGAAAGATGTAACTCTGTGAGATGAATTAACAGAACACAGAGCAGTTTCTCAGAAAGCTTCTTTTCAGTTTTGAACGGAAGATATTTCCTTTTTCACCATAGCCCTCTATGGGCTTCCAAATATCCCTTTGCCAATTCCACAAGAACAGCCTGAGCGAAAGGCTTCTTGAAGGGAAAGATGTAACTCTGTGAGATGAATTCACAGAACACAGAGCAGTTTCTCAGAAAGTTTGTTTCTACTTTTGAACGTAAGATATTTCCTTTTTCACCATAGCCCTCTATGGGCTTCCAAATATCCCTTTGCCAATTCCACAAGAACAGCCTTAGCGAAAGGCTTCTTGAAGGGAAAGATGTAACTCTGTGAGATGAATTAACAGAAAACAGAGCAGTTTCTCAGAAAGCTTCTTTCCAGTTTTGAACGGAAGATATTTCCTTTTTCACCATAGCCCTCTATGGGCTTCCAAATATCCCTTTGCCAATTCCACAAGAACAGCCTTAGCGAAAGGCTCCTTGAAGGGAAAGATGTAACTCTGTGAGATGAATTAACAGAACACAAAGCAGTTTCTCAGAAAGCTTCTTTCCAGTTTTGAACTTAAGATATTTCCTTTTTCACCATAACCCTCTATGGGCTTCCAAATATCCGTTTGCCAATTCCACAAGAACAGCCTTAGCGAAAGGCTTCTTGAAGGGAAAGATGTAACTCTGTGAGATGAATTAACAGAACACAGAGCAGTTTCTCAGAAAGCTTCTTTCCAGTTTTGAACGGAAGATATTTCCTTTTTCACAATAGCCCTCTATGGGCTTCCAAATATCCGTTTGCCAATTCCACAAGAACAGCCTTAGCGAAAGACTTCTTCAAGGGAAAGATGTAACTCTGAGAGATGAATTAACAGAACACAGAGCAGTTTCTCAGAAAGCTTCTTTCCACTTTTGAACGGAAGATATTTCCTTTTTCACCATAGCCCTCTATGGGCTTCCAAATATCCCTTTGCCAATTCCACAAGAACAGCCTTAGCGAAAGGCTCCTTGAAGGGAAAGATGTAACTCAGTGAGATGAATTAACAGAACACAAAGCAGTTTCTCAGAAAGCTTCTTTCCAGTTTTGAACGGAAGATATTTCCTTTTTCACCATAGCCCTCTATGGGCTTCCAAATATCCCTTTGGCAATTCCACAAGAACAGCCTTAGCGAAAGGCTTCTTGAAGGGAAAGATGTAACTCTGTGAGATGAATTAACAGAACACAGAGGGGTTTCTCAGAAAGCTTCTTTCAAGTTTTGAACGGAAGATATTTCCTTTTTCACCATAGCCCTCTATGGGCTTCCAAATATCCCTTTGCCAATTCCACAAGAACAGCCTTAGCGAAAGGCTTCTTGAAGGGAAAGATGTAACTCTTTGAGATGAATTAACAGAACACAGAGCAGTTTCTCAGAAAGCTTCTTTCCAGTTTTGAACGGAAGATATTTCCTTTTTCACCATAGCCCTCTATGGGCTTCCAAATATCCCTTTGCCAATTCCACAAGAACAGCCTTAGCGAAAGGCTTCTTGAAGGGAAAGATGTAACTCTGTGAGATGAATTAAGAGAACACAGAGCAGTTTCTCAGAAAGCTTCTTTCCAGTTTTGAACGGAAGATATTTCCTTTTTCACCATAGCCCTCTAAGGGATTCCAAATATCCCTTTGCCAATTCCACAAGAACAGCCTTAGCGAAAGGCTCCTTGAAGGGAAAGATGTAACTCTGTGAGATGAATTAACAGAACACAAAGCAGTTTCTCAGAAAGCTTCTTTCCAGTTTTGAACGGAAGATATTTCCTTTTTCACCATAGCCCTCTATGGGCTTCCAAATATCCTTTGCCAATTCCACAAGAACAGTCTTAGCGAAAGGCTTCCTGAAGGGAAATATCTAACACTGTGAGATGTATTAACAGAACACAGAGCAGTTTCTCCGAAAGCTTCTTTCCAGTTTTGAACGGAAGATATTTCCTTTTTCACCATAGCCCTCTATGGGCTTCCAAATATCCCTTTGCCAATTCCACAAGAACAGCCTTAGCGAAAGGCTTCTTGAAGGGAAAGATGTAACTCTGTGAGATGAATTAACAGAACACAGAGCAGTTTCTCAGAAGGCTTCTTTCCAGTTTTGAACGGAAGATATTTCCTTTTTTACCATAGCCCTCATTGGGCTTCCAAATATCCCTTTGCCAATTCCACAAAAACAGCCTTAGCGAAAGGCTTCTTGAAGGGAAAGATGTAACTCTGTGAGATGAATTAACAGAACACAGAGCAGTTTCTCAGAAAGCTTCTTTCCAGTTTTGAACGGAAGATATTTCCTTTTTCACCATAGCCCTCTATGGGCTTCCAAATATCCCTTTGCCAATTCCACAAGAACAGCCTTAGCGAAAGGCTTCTTGAAGGGAAAGATGTAACTCTGTGAGATGAATTAACAGAACACAGAGCAGTTTCTCAGAAAGCTTCTTTCCAGTTTTGAACGGAAGATATTTCCTTTTTCACCATAGACCTCGATGGGCTTCCAAATATCCCTTTGCCAATTCCACAAGAACAGCCTTAGCGAAAGGCTTCTTGAAGGGAAAGATGTAACTCTGTGAGATGAATTAACAGAACACAGAGCAGTTTCTCAGAAAGCTTCTTTCCAGTTTTGAACGGAAGATATTTCCTTTTTCACCATAGCCCTCTATGGGCTTCCAAATATCCCTTTGCCAATTCCACAAGAACAGCCTTAGCGAAAGGCTCCTTGAAGGGAAAGATGTAACTCTGTGAGATGAATTAACAGAACACAGAGCAGTTTCTCAGAAAGCTTCTTTCCGGTTTTGAACGGAAGATAATTCTTTTTCACCATAGCCCCCTATGGGCTTCCAAATATCCCTTTGCCAATTCCACAAGAACAGCCTTAGCGAAAGGCTTCTTGAAGGGAAAGATGTAACTCTGTGAGATAAATTAACAGAACACAGAGCAGTTTCTCAGAAAGTTTCTTTCCACTTTTGAAGGGAAGATATTTCCTTTTTCACCATAACCCTCTATGGGCTTCCAAATATCTCTTTGCCAATTCCACAAGAACAGCCTTAGCGAAAGGCTTCTTGAAGGGAAAGATGTAACTCTGTGAGATGAATTAACAGAACACAGAGCAGTTTCTCAGAAAGCTCCTTTCCAGTTTTGAACGAAAGATATTTCCTTTTTTACCATAGCCCTCATTGGGCTTCCAAATATCCCTTTGCCAATTCCACAAGAACAGCCTTAGCGAAAGGCTTCTTGAAGGGAAAGATGTAACTCTGTGAGATGAATTAACGGAACACAGAGCAGTTTCTCAGAAAGCTTCTTTCCAGTTTTGAACGGAAGATATTTCCTTTTTCACCATAGCCCTCTATGGGCTTCCAAATATCCCTTTGGCAATTCCACAAGAATAGCCTTAGCGAAAGGCTTCTTGAAGGGAAAGATGTAACTCTGTGAGATGAATTAACAGAACACAGAGGGGTTTCTCAGAAAGCTTCTTTCAAGTTTTGAACGGAAGATATTTCCTTTTTCACCATAGCCCTCTATGGGCTTCCAAATATCCCTTTGCCAATTCCACAAGAACAGCCTTAGCGAAAGGCTTCTTGAAGGGAAAGATGTAACTCTTTGAGATGAATTAACAGAACACAGAGCAGTTTCTCAGAAAGCTTCTTTCCAGTTTTGAACGGAAGATATTTCCTTTTTCACCATAGCCCTCTATGGGCTTCCAAATATCCCTTTGCCAATTCCACAAGAACAGCCTTAGCGAAAGGCTTCTTGAAGGGAAAGATGTAACTCTGTGAGATGAATTAACAGAACACAGAGCAGTTTCTCAGAAAGCTTCTTTCCAGTTTTGAACGGAAGATATTTCCTTTTTCACCATAGCCCTCTAAGGGATTCCAAATATCCCTTTGCCAATTCCACAAGAACAGCCTTAGCGAAAGGCTCCTTGAAGGGAAAGATGTAACTCTGTGAGATGAATTAACAGAACACAAAGCAGTTTCTCAGAAAGCTTCTTTCCAGTTTTGAACGGAAGATATTTCCTTTTTCACCATAGCCCTCTATGGGCTTCCAAATATCCTTTGCCAATTCCACAAGAACAGTCTTAGCGAAAGGCTTCCTGAAGGGAAAGATCTAACACTGTGAGATGTATTAACAGAACACAGAGCAGTTTCTCCGAAAGCTTCTTTCCAGTTTTGAACGGAAGATATTTCCTTTTTCACCATAGCCCTCTATGGGCTTCCAAATATCCCTTTGCCAATTCCACAAGAACAGCCTTAGCGAAAGGCTTCTTGAAGGGAAAGATGTAACTCTGTGAGATGAATTAACAGAACACAGAGCAGTTTCTCAGAAGGCTTCTTTCCAGTTTTGAACGGAAGATATTTCCTTTTTTACCATAGCCCTCATTGGGCTTCCAAATATCCCTTTGCCAATTCCACAAAAACAGCCTTAGCGAAAGGCTTCTTGAAGGGAAAGATGTAACTCTGTGAGATGAATTAACAGAACACAGAGCAGTTTCTCAGAAAGCTTCTTTCCAGTTTTGAACGGAAGATATTTCCTTTTTCACCTTAGCCCTCTATGGGCTTCCAAATATCCCTTTGCCAATTCCACAAGAACAGCCTTAGCGAAAGGCTTCTTGAAGGGAAAGATGTAACTCTGTGAGATGAATTAACAGAACACAGAGCAGTTTCTCAGAAAGCTTCTTTCCAGTTTTGAACGGAAGATATTTCCTTTTTCACCATAGACCTCGATGGGCTTCCAAATATCCCTTTGCCAATTCCACAAGAACAGCCTTAGCGAAAGGCTTCTTGAAGGGAAAGATGTAACTCTGTGAGATGAATTAACAGAACACAGAGCAGTTTCTCAGAAAGCTTCTTTCCAGTTTTGAACGGAAGATATTTCCTTTTTCACCATAGCCCTCTATGGGCTTCCAAATATCCCTTTGCCAATTCCACAAGAACAGCCTTAGTGAAAGGATTCTTGAAGGGAAAGATGTAACTCTGTGAGATGAATTAACGGAACACAGAGCAGTTTCTCAGAAAGCTTCTTTTCAGTTTTGAACGGAAGATATTTCCTTTTTCACCATAGCCCTCTATGGGCTTCCAAATATCCCTTTGCCAATTCCACAAGAACAGCCTTAGCGAAAGGCTTCTTGAAGGGAAAGATGTAACTCTGTGAGATGAATTCACAGAACACAGAGCAGTTTCTCAGAAAGTTTGTTTCTACTTTTGAACGGAAGATATTTCCTTTTTCACCATAGCCCTCTATGGGCTTCCAAATATCCCTTTGCCAATTCCACAAGAACAGCCTTAGCGAAAGGCTTCTTGAAGGGAAAGATGTAACTCTGTGAGATGAATTAACAGAACACAGAGCAGTTTCTCAGAAAGCTTCTTTCCAGTTTTGAACGGAAGATATTTCCTTTTTCACCATAGCCCTCTATGGGCTTCCAAATATCCCTTTGCCAATTCCACAAGAACAGCCTTAGCGAAAGGCTCCTTGAAGGGAAAGATGTAACTCTGTGAGATGAATTAACAGAACACAGAGCAGTTTCTCAGAAAGCTTCTTTCCAGTTTTGAACTTAAGATATTTCCTTTTTCACCATAACCCTCTATGGGCTTCCAAATATCCCTTTGCCAATTCCACAAGAACAGCCTTAGCGAAAGGCTTCTTGAAGGGAAAGATGTAACTCTGAGAGATGAATTAACAGAACACAGAGCAGTTTCTCAGAAAGCTTCTTTCCACTTTTGAACGGAAGATATTTCCTTTTTCACCATAGCCCTCTATGGGCTTCCAAATATCCCTTTGCCAATTCCACAAGAACAGCCTTAGCGAAAGGCTCCTTGAAGGGAAAGATGTAACTCAGTGAGATGAATTAACAGAACACAAAGCAGTTTCTCAGAAAGCTTCTTTCCAGTTTTGAACGGAAGATATTTCCTTTTTCACCATAGCCCTCTATGGGCTTCCAAATATCCCTTTGGCAATTCCACAAGAACAGCCTTAGCGAAAGGCTTCTTGAAGGGAAAGATGTAACTCTGTGAGATGAATTAACAGAACACAGAGCAGTTTCTCAGAAAGCTTCTTTCAAGTTTTGAACGGAAGATATTTCCTTTTTCACCATAGCCCTCTATGGGCTTCCAAATATCCCTTTGCCAATTCCACAAGAACAGCCTTAGCGAAAGGCTTCTTGAAGGGAAAGATGTAACTCTTTGAGATGAATTAACAGAACACAGAGCAGTTTCTCAGAAAGCTTCTTTCCAGTTTTGAACGGAAGATATTTCCTTTTTCACCATAGCCTTCTATGGGCTTCCAAATATCCCTTTGCCAATTCCACAAGAACAGCCTTAGCGAAAGGCTTCTTGAAGGGAAAGATGTAACTCTGTGAGATGAATTAAGAGAACACAGAGCAGTTTCTCAGAAAGCTTCTTTCCAGTTTTGAACGGAAGATATTTCCTTTTTCACCATAGCCCTCTAAGGGATTCCAAATATCCCTTTGCCAATTCCACAAGAACAGCCTTAGCGAAAGGCTCCTTGAAGGGAAAGATGTAACTCTGTGAGATGAATTAACAGAACACAAAGCAGTTTCTCAGAAAGCTTCTTTCCAGTTTTGAACGGAAGATATTTCCTTTTTCACCATAGCCCTCTATGGGCTTCCAAATATCCTTTGCCAATTCCACAAGAACAGTCTTAGCGAAAGGCTTCCTGAAGGGAAAGATCTAACACTGTGAGATGTATTAACAGAACACAGAGCAGTTTCTCCGAAAGCTTCTTTCCAGTTTTGAACGGAAGATATTTCCTTTTTCACCATAGCCCTCTATGGGCTTCCAAATATCCCTTTGCCAATTCCACAAGAACAGCCTTAGCGAAAGGCTTCTTGAAGGGAAAGATGTAACTCTGTGAGATGAATTAACAGAACACAGAGCAGTTTCTCAGAAGGCTTCTTTCCAGTTTTGAACGGAAGATATTTCCTTTTTTACCATAGCCCTCATTGGGCTTCCAAATATCCCTTTGCCAATTCCACAAAAACAGCCTTAGCGAAAGGCTTCTTGAAGGGAAAGATGTAACTCTGTGAGATGAATTAACAGAACACAGAGCAGTTTCTCAGAAAGCTTCTTTCCAGTTTTGAACGGAAGATATTTCCTTTTTCACCATAGCCCTCTATGGGCTTCCAAATATCCCTTTGCCAATTCCACAAGAACAGCCTTAGCGAAAGGCTTCTTGAAGGGAAAGATGTAACTCTGTGAGATGAATTAACAGAACACAGAGCAGTTTCTCAGAAAGCTTCTTTCCAGTTTTGAACGGAAGACATTTCCTTTTTCACCATAGACCTCGATGGGCTTCCAAATATCCCTTTGCCAATTCCACAAGAACAGCCTTAGCGAAAGGCTTCTTGAAGGGAAAGATGTAACTCTGTGAGATGAATTAACAGAACACAGAGCAGTTTCTCAGAAAGCTTCTTTCCAGTTTTGAACGGAAGATATTTCCTTTTTCACCATAGCCCTCTATGGGCTTCCAAATATCCCTTTGCCAATTCCACAAGAACAGCCTTAGTGAAAGGATTCTTGAAGGGAAAGATGTAACTCTGTGAGATGAATTAACAGAACACAGAGCAGTTTCTCAGAAAGCTTCTTTTCAGTTTTGAACGGAAGATATTTCCTTTTCACCATAGCCCTCTATGGGCTTCCAAATATCCCTTTGCCAATTCCACAAGAACAGCCTTAGCGAAAGGCTTCTTGAAGGGAAAGATGTAACTCTGTGAGATGAATTCACAGAACACAGAGCAGTTTCTCAGAAAGTTTGTTTCTACTTCTGAACGGAAGATATTTCCTTTTTCACCATAGCCCTCTATGGGCTTCCAAATATCCCTTTGCCAATTCCACAAGAACAGCCTTAGCGAAAGGCTTCTTGAAGGGAAAGATGTAACTCTGTGAGATGAATTAACAGAACACAGAGCAGTTTCTCAGAAAGCTTCTTTCCAGTTTTGAACGGAAGATATTTCCTTTTTCACCATAGCCCTCTATGGGCTTCCAAATATCCCTTTGCCAATTCCACAAGAACAGCCTTAGCGAAAGGCTCCTTGAAGGGAAAGATGTAACTCTGTGAGATGAATTAACAGAACACAAAGCAGTTTCTCAGAAAGCTTCTTTCCAGTTTTGAACTTAAGATATTTCCTTTTTCACCATAACCCTCTATGGGCTTCCAAATATCCCTTTGCCAATTCCACAAGAACAGCCTTAGCGAAAGGCTTCTTGAAGGGAAAGATGTAACTCTGTGAGATGAATTAACAGAACACAGAGCAGTTTCTCAGAAAGCTTCTTTCCAGTTTTGAACGGAAGATATTTCCTTTTTCAACATAGAACTCTATGGGCTTCCAAATATCCGTTTGCCAATTCCACAAGAACAGCCTTAGCGAAAGGCTTCTTGAAGGGAAAGATGTAACTCTGTGAGATGAATTAACAGAACACAGAGCAGTTTCTCAGAAAGCTTCTTTCCAGTTTTGAACGGAAGATATTTCCTTTTTCACCATAGCCCTCTATGGGCTTCCAAATATCCGTTTGCCAATTCCACAAGAACAGCCTTAGCGAAAGACTTCTTCATGGGAAAGATGTAACTCTGAGAGATGAATTAACAGAACACAGAGCAGTTTCTCAGAAAGCTTCTTTCCACTTTTGAACGGAAGATATTTCCTTTTTCACCATAGCCCTCTATGGGCTTCCAAATATCCCTTTGCCAATTCCACAGGAACAGCCTTAGCGAAAGGCTCCTTGAAGGGAAAGATGTAACTCTGTGAGATGAATTAACAGAACACAAAGCAGTTTCTCAGAAAGCTTCTTTCCAGTTTTGAACGGAAGATATTTCCTTTTTCACCATAGCCCTCTATGGGCTTCCAAATATCCCTTTGCCAATTCCACAAGAACAGCCTTAGCGAAAGGCTTCTTGAAGGGAAAGATGTAACTCTGTGAGATGAATTAACAGAACACAGAGCAGTTTCTCAGAAAGCTTCTTTCCAGTTTTGAACGGAAGATATTTCCTTTTTCACCATAGCCCTCTATGGGCTTCCAAATATCCCTTTGCCAATTCCCCAAGAACAGCCTTAGCGAAAGGCTTCTTCAACGGAAAGATGTAACTCTGTGAGATGAATTAACAGAACACAGAGCAGTTTCTCAGAAAGCTTCTTTCCAGTTTTGAACGGAAGATATTTCCTTTTTCACCATCGACCTCTATGGGCTTCCAAATATCCCTTTGCCAATTCCACAAGAACAGCCTTAGCGATAGGCTCCTTGAAGGGAAAGATGTAACTCTGTGAGATGAATTAACAGAACACAAAGCAGTTTCTCAGAAAGCTTCTTTCCAGTATTGAACGGAAGATATTTCCTTTTTCACCATAGCCCTCTATGGGCTTCCAAATATCCCTTTGCCAATTCCACAAGAACAGCCTTAGCGAAAGGCTTCTTGAAGGGAAAGATGTAACTCTGTGAGATGAATTAACAGAACACAGAGCAGTTTCTCAGAAAGCTTCTTTCCAGTTTTGAACGGAAGATATTTCCTTTTTCACCATAGCCCTCTATGGGCTTCCAAATATCCGTTTGCCAATTCCACAAGAACAGCCTTAGCGAAAGGCTTCTTGAAGGGAAAGATGTAACTCTGTGAGATGAATTAACAGAACACAGAGCAGTTTCTCAGAAAGCTTCTTTCCAGTTTTGAACGGAAGATATTTCCTTTTTCACCATAGCCCTCTATGGGCTTCCAAATATCCGTTTGCCAATTCCACAAGAACAGCCTTAGCGAAAGACTTCTTCAAGGGAAAGATGGAACTCTGAGAGATGAATTAACAGAACACAGAGCAGTTTCTCAGAAAGCTTCTTTCCAGTTTTGAACGGAAGATATTTCCTTTTTCACCATAGCCCTCTATGGGCTTCCAAATATCCCTTTGCCAATTCCACAAGAACAGCCTTAGCGAAAGGCTTCTTGAAGGGAAAGATGTAACTCTGTGAGATGAATTAAGAGAACACAGAGCAGTTTCTCAGAAAGCTTCTTTTCAGTTTTGTACGGAAGATATTTCCTTTTTCACCATAGCCCTCTATGGGCTTCCAAATATCCCTTTGCCAATTCCACAAGAACAGCCTTAGCGAAAGGCTTCTTGAAGGGAAAGATGTAACTCTGTGAGATGAATTAACAGAACACAGAGCAGTTTCTCAGAAAGCTTCTTTCCAGTTTTGAACGGAAGATATTTCCTTTTTCACCATAGACCTCTATGGGCTTCCAAATATCCCTTTGCCAATTCCACAAGAACAGCCTTAGCGAAAGGATTCTTGAAGGGAAAGATGTAACTCTGTGAGATGAATTAACAGAACACAGAGCAGTTTCTCAGAAAGTTTGTTTCTACTTTTGAACGGAAGATATTTCCTTTTTCACCATAGCCCTCTATGGGCTTCCAAATATCCCTTTGCCAATTCCACAAGAACAGCCTTAGCGAAAGGCTTCTTGAAGGGAAAGATGTAACTCTGTCAGATGAATTCACAGAACACAGAGCAGTTTCTCAGAAAGTTTGTTTCTACTTTTGAACGGAAGATATTTCCTTTTTCACCATAGCCCTCTATGGGCTTCCAAATATCCCTTTGCCAATTCCACAAGAACGGCCTTAGCGAAAGGCTTCTTGAAGGGAAAGATGTAACTCTGTGAGATGAATTAACAGAACACAGAGCAGTTTCTCAGAAAGCTTCTTTCCAGTTTTGAACGGAAGATATTTCCTTTTTCACCATAGCCCTCTATGGGCTTCCAAATATCGCTTTGCCAATTCCACAAGAACAGCCTTAGCGAAAGGCTTCTTGAAGGGAAAGATGTAACTCTGTGAGATGAATTAACAGAACACAGAGCAGTTTCTCACAAAGCTTTTTTCCAGTTTTGAACGGAAGATATTTCCTTTTTCAACATAGCCCTCTATGGGCTTCCAAATATCCCTTTGCCAATTCCACAAGAACAGCCTTAGCGAAAGGCTTCTTGAAGGGAAAGATGTAACTCTGTGAGATGAATTAACAGAACACAGAGCAGTTTCTCACAAAGCTTTTTTCCAGTTTTGAACGGAAGATATTTCCTTTTTCAACATAGCCCTCTATGGGCTTCCAAATATCCCTTTGCCAATTCCACAAGAACAGACTTAGCGAAAGGCTTCTTGAAGGGAAAGATGTAACTCGGTGAGATGAATTAACAGAACACAGAGCAGTTTCTCAGAAAGCTTCTTTCCAGTTTTGAACGGAAGGTATATCCTTTTCACCATAGCCCTCTATGGGCTTCCAAATATCCCTTTGCCAATTCCACAAGAACAGCCTTAGCTAAACGCTTCTTGAAGGGAAAGAGGTAACTCTGTGAGATGAAGTAACAGAACACAGAGGAGTTTCTCAGAAAGCTTCTTTCCAGTTTTGAACGGAAGATATTTCCTTTTTCACCATAGCCCTCTATGGGCTTCCAAACATCCCTTTGCCAATTCCACAAGAACAGCCTTAGCGAAAGACTTCTTTAAGGGAAAGATGTAACTCTGTGAGATGAATTAACAGAACACAGAGCAGTTTCTCAGAAAGCTTCTTTCCAGTTTTGAACGGAAGATATTCCCTTTTTCACCATAGACCTCGATGGGCTTCCAAATATCCCTTTGCCAATTCCACAAGAACAGCCTTAGCGAAAGGCTTCTTGAAGGGAAAGATGTAACTCTGTGAGATGAATTAACAGAACACAGAGCTGTTTCTCCGAAAGCTTCTTTCCAGTTTTGAACGGAAGATATTTCCTTTTTCACCATAGACCTCTATGGGCTTCCAAATATCCCTTTGCCAATTCCACAAGAACAGCCTTAGCGAAAGGCTTCTTGAAGGGAAAGATGTAACTCTGTGAGATGAAGTAAGGGAACACAGAGCAGTTTCTCAGAAAGCTTCTTTCCAGTTTTGAACCGAAGATATTTCCTTTTTCACCATAGCCCTCTATGGGCTTCCAAATATCCCTTTGCCAATTCCACAAGAACAGCCTTAGCGAAAGGATTCTTGAAGGGAAAGATGTAACTCTGTGAGATGAATTAACAGAACACAGAGCAGTTTCTCAGAAAGCTTCTTTCCAGTTTTGAACGGAAGATATTTCCTTTTTCACCATAACCCTCTATGGGCTTCCAAATATCCCTTTGCCAATTCCACAAGAACAGCCTTAGCGAAAGTCTCCTTGAAGGGAAAGATGTAACTCTGTGAGATGAATTAACAGAACACAAAGCAGTTTCTCAGAAAGCTTCTTTCCCGTTTTGAACTTAAGATATTTCCTTTTTCACCATAACCCTCTATGGGCTTCCAAAGATCCCTTTGCCAATTCCACAAGAACAGCCCTAGCGAAAGGCTTCTTGAAGGGAAAGATGTAACTCTGTGAGATGAATTAACAGAACACAGAGCAGTTTCTCAGAAAGCTTCTTTCCAGTTTTGAACGGAAGATATTTCCTTTTTCACCATAGCCCTCTATGGGCTTCCAAATATCCCTTTGCCAATTCCACAAGAACAGCCTTAGCGAAAGGCTTCTTGAAGGGAAAGATGTAACTCTGTGAGATGAATTAACAGAACACAGAGCAGTTTCTCAGAAAGCTTCTTTCCAGTTTTGAACGGAAGATATTTCCTTTTTCACCATAGCCCTCTAAGGGATTCCAAATATCCCTTTGCCAATTCCACAAAACAGCCTTAGCGAAAGGCTCTTTGAAGGGAAAGATGTAACTCTGTGAGATGAATTAACAGAACACAAAGCAGTTTCTCAGAAAGCTTCTTTCCAGTTTTGAACGGAAGATATTTCCTTTTTCACCATAGCCCTCTATGGGCTTCCAAATATCCTTTGCCAATTCCACAAGAACAGTCTTAGCGAAAGGCTTCCTGAAGGGAAAGATGTAACACTGTGAGATGTATTAACAGAACACAGAGCAGTTTCTCCGAAAGCTTCTTTCCAGTTTTGAACGGAAGATATTTCCTTTTTCACCATAGCCCTCTATGGGCTTCCAAATATCCCTTTGACAATTCCACAAGAACAGCCTTAGCGAAAGGCTTCTTGAAGGGAAAGATGTAACTCTGTGAGATGAATTAACAGAACACAGAGCAGTTTCTCAGAAGGCTTCTTTCCAGTTTTGAACGGAAGATATTTCCTTTTTTACCATAGCCCTCATTGGGCTTCCAAATATCCCTTTGCCAATTCCACAAAAACAGCCTTAGCGAAAGACTTCTTGAAGGGAAAGATGTAACTCTGTGAGATGAATTAACAGAACACAGAGCAGTTTCTCAGAAAGCTTCTTTCCAGTTTTGAACGGAAGATATTTCCTTTTTCACCATAGCCCTCTATGGGCTTCCAAATATCCCTTTGCCAATTCCACAAGAACAGCCTTAGCGAAAGGCTTCTTGAAGGGAAAGATGTAACTCTGTGAGATGAATTAACAGAACACAGAGCAGTTTCTCAGAAAGCTTCTTTCCAGTTTTGAACGGAAGATATTCCCTTTTTCACCATAGACCTCGATGGGCTTCCAAATATCCCTTTGCCAATTCCACAAGAACAGCCTTAGCGAAAGGCTTCTTGAAGGGAAAGATGTAACTCTGTGAGATGAATTAACAGAACACAGAGCAGTTTCTCAGAAAGCTTCTTTCCAGTTTTGAACGGAAGATATTTCCTTTTTCACCATAGACCTCTATGGGCTTCCAAATATCCCTTTGCCAATTCCACAAGAACAGCCTTAGCGGAAGGCTTCTTGAAGGGAAAGATGTAACTCTGTGAGATGAAGTAAGGGAACACAGAGCAGTTTCTCAGAAAGCTTCTTTCCAGTTTTGAACGGAAGATATTTCCTTTTTCACCATAGCCCTCTATGGGCTTCCAAATATCCCTTTGCCAATTCCACAAGAACAGCCTTAGCGAAAGGATTCTTGAAGGGAAAGATGTAACTCTGTGAGATGAATTAACAGAACACAGAGCAGTTTCTCAGAAAGCTTCTTTCCAGTTTTGAACGGAAGATATTTCCTTTTTCACCATAGCCCTCTATGGGCTTCCAAATATCCCTTTCCCAATTCCACAAGAACAGCCTTAGCGAAAGGCTTCTTGAAGGGAAAGATGTAACTCTGTGAGATGAATTAACAGAACACAGAGCAGTTTCTCAGAAAGCTTCTTTCCAGTTTTGAACGGAAGATATTTCCTTTTTCAAAATAGCCCTCTATGGGCTTCCAAATATCCCTTTGCCAATTCCACAAGAACAGCCTTAGCGAAAGTCTCCTTGAAGGGAAAGATGTAACTCTGTGAGATGAATTGACAGAACACAAAGCAGTTTCTCAGAAAGCTTCTTTCCCGTTTTGAACTCAAGATATTTCCTTTTTCACCCTAACCCTCTATGGGCTTCCAAATATCCCTTTGCCAATTCCACAAGAACAGCCTTAGCGAAAGGCTTCTTGAAGGGAAAGATGTAACTCTGTGAGATGAATTAACAGAACACAAAGCAGTTTCTCAGAAAACTTCTTTCCAGTTTTGAACGGAAGATATTTCCTTTTTTACCATAGCCCTCATTGTGCTTCCAAATATCCCTTTGCCAATTCCACAAGAACAGCCTTAGCGAAAGGCTTCTTGAAGGGAAAGATGTAACTCTGTGAGATGAACTAAGGGAACACAGAGCAGTTTCTCAGAAAGCTTCTTTCCAGTTTTGAACGGAAGATATTTCCTTTTTCACCATAGCCCTCTATGGGCTTCCAAATATCCCTTTGCCAATTCCACAAGAACAGCCTTAGCGAAAGGCTTCTTGAAGGGAAAGATGTAACTCTGTGAGATGAATTAACAGAACACAGAGCAGTTTCTCAGAAAGTTTGTTTCTACTTTTGAACGGAAGATATTTCCTTTTTCACCATAGCCCTCTATGGGCTTCCAAATATCCCTTTGCCAATTCCACAAGAACAGCCTTAGCGAAAGGCTTCTTGAAGGGAAAGATGTAACTCTGTGAGATGAATTCACAGAACACAGAGCAGTTTCTCAGAAAGTTTGTTTCTACTTTTGAACGGAAGATATTTCCTTTTTCACCATAGCCCTCTATGGGCTTCCAAATATCCCTTTGCCAATTCCACAAGAACAGCCTTAGCGAAAGGCTTCTTGAAGGGAAAGATGTAACTCTGTGAGATGAATTAACAGAACACAGAGCAGTTTCTCAGAAAGCTTCTTTCCAGTTTTGAACGGAAGGTATTTCCTTTTTCACCATAGCCCTCTATGGGCTTCCAAATATCCCTTTGCCAATTCCACAAGAACAGCCTTAGCGAAAGTCTCCTTGAAGGGAAAGATGTAACTCTGTGAGATGAATTAACAGAACACAAAGCAGTTTCTCAGAAAGCTTCTTTCCAGTTTTGAACTTAAGATATTTCCTTTTGCACCATAACCCTCTATGGGTTTCCATATATCCCTTTGCCAATTCCACAAGAACAGCCTTAGCGAAAGGCTTCTTGAAGGGATAGATGTAACTCTGTGAGATGACTTAAGAGAACACAGAGCAGTTTCTCAGAATGCTTCTTTCCAGTTTTGAACGGAAGATATTTCCTTTTTCACCATAGCCCTCTATGGGCTTCCAAATATCCCTTTGCCAATTCCCCAAGAACAGCCTTAGCGAAAGGCTTCTTCAAGGGAAAGATGTAACTCTGTGAGATGAATTAACAGAACACAGAGCAGTTTCTCAGAAAGCTTCTTTCCAGTTTTGAACGGAAGATATTTCCTTTTTCACCATAGACCTCTATGGGCTTCCAAATATCCCTTTGCCAATTCCACAAGAACAGCCTTAGCGAACGGCTTCTTGAAGGGAAAGATGTAACTCTGTGAGATGAATTAACAGAACACAGAGCAGTTTCTCAGAAAGTTTCTTTCCACTTTTGAAGGGAAGATATTTCCTTTTTCACCATAGCCCTCTATGGGCTTCCAAATATCCCTTTGCCAATTCCACAAGAAGAGCCTTAGCGAAAGGCTTCTTGAAGGGAAAGATGTAACTCTGTGAGATGAATTAACAGAACACAGAGCAGTTTCTCAGAAAGCTCCTTTCCAGTTTTGAACGGAAGATATTTCCTTTTTTACCATAGCCCTCATTGGGCTTCCAAATATCCCTTTGCCAATTCCACAAGAACAGCCTTAGCGAAAGGCTTCTTGAAGGGAAAGATGTAACTCTGTGAGATGAATTAACAGAACACAGAGCAGTTTCTCAGAAAGCTTCTTTCCAGTTTTGAACGGAAGATATTTCCTTTTTCACCATAGCCCTCGATGGGCTTCCAAATATCGCTTTGCCAATTCCACAAGAACAGCCTTAGCGAAAGGCTTCTTGAAGGGAAAGATGTAACTCTGTGAGATGAATTAACAGAACACAGAGCAGTTTCTCAGAAAGCTTCTTTCCAGTTTTGAACGGAAGATATTTCCTTTTTCACCATAGCCCTCTATGGGCTTCCAAATATCCCTTTGCCAATTCCACAAGAACAGCCTTAGCGAAAGGCTTCTTGAAGGGAAAGATGTAACTCTGTGAGATGAACTAAGGGAACACAGAGCAGTTTCTCAGAAAGCTTCTTTCCAGTTTTGAACGGAAGATATTTCCTTTTTCACAATAGCCCTCTATGGGCTTCCAAATATCCCTTTGCCAATTCCACAAGAACAGCCTTAGCGAAAGGATTCTTGAAGGGAAAGATGTAACTCTGTGAGATGAATTCACAGAACACAGAGCAGTTTCTCAGAAAGTTTGTTTCTACTTCTGAACGGAAGATATTTCCTTTTTCACCATAGCCCTCTATGGGCTTCCAAATATCCCTTTGCCAATTCCACAAGAACAGCCTTAGCGAAAGGCTTCTTGAAGGGAAAGATGTAACTCTGTGAGATGAATTAACAGAACACAGAGCAGTTTCTCAGAAAGCTTCTTTCCAGTTTTGAACGGAAGATATTTCCTTTTTCACCATAGCCCTCTATGGGCTTCCAAATATCCCTTTGCCAATTCCACAAGAACAGCCTTAGCGAAAGGCTCCTTGAAGGGAAAGATGTAACTCTGTGAGATGAATTAACAGAACACAAAGCAGTTTCTCAGAAAGCTTCTTTCCAGTTTTGAACTTAAGATATTTCCTTTTTCACCATAACCCTCTATGGGCTTCCAAATATCCCTTTGCCAATTCCACAAGAACAGCCTTAGCGAAAGGCTTCTTGAAGGGAAAGATGTAACTCTGTGAGATGAATTAACAGAACACAGAGCAGTTTCTCAGAAAGCTTCTTTCCAGTTTTGAACGGAAGATATTTCCTTTTTCACCATAGAACTCTATGGGCTTCCAAATATCCGTTTGCCAATTCCACAAGAACAGCCTTAGCGAAAGGCTTCTTGAAGGGAAAGATGTAACTCTGTGAGATGAATTAACAGAACACAGAGCAGTTTCTCAGAAAGCTTCTTTCCAGTTTTGAACGGAAGATATTTCCTTTTTCACCATAGCCCTCTATGGGCTTCCAAATATCCGTTTGCCAATTCCACAAGAACAGCCTTAGCGAAAGACTTCTTCATGGGAAAGATGTAACTCTGAGAGATGAATTAACAGAACACAAAGCAGTTTCTCAGAAAGCTTCTTTCCACTTTTGAACGGAAGATATTTCCTTTTTCACCATAGCCCTCTATGGGCTTCCAAATATCCCTTTGCCAATTCCACAAGAACAGCCCTAGCGAAAGGCTTCTTGAAGGGAAAGATGTAACTCTGTGAGATGAATTAACAGAACACAGAGCAGTTTCTCAGAAAGCTTCTTTCCAGTTTTGAACGGAAGATATTTCCTTTTTCACCATAGCCCTCTATGGGCTTCCAAATATCCCTTTGCCAATTCCACAAGAACAGCCTTAGCGAAAGGCTTCTTGAAGGGAAAGATGTAACTCTGTGAGATGAATTAACAGAACACAGAGCAGTTTCTCAGAAAGCTTCTTTCCAGTTTTGAACGGAAGATATTTCCTTTTTCACCATAGCCCTCTAAGGGATTCCAAATATCCCTTTGCCAATTCCACAAAACAGCCTTAGCGAAAGGCTCTTTGAAGGGAAAGATGTAACTCTGTGAGATGAATTAACAGAACACAAAGCAGTTTCTCAGAAAGCTTCTTTCCAGTTTTGAACGGAAGATATTTCCTTTTTCACCATAGCCCTCTATGGGCTTCCAAATATCCTTTGCCAATTCCACAAGAACAGTCTTAGCGAAAGGCTTCCTGAAGGGAAAGATGTAACACTGTGAGATGTATTAACAGAACACAGAGCAGTTTCTCCGAAAGCTTCTTTCCAGTTTTGAACGGAAGATATTTCCTTTTTCACCATAGCCCTCTATGGGCTTCCAAATATCACTTTGCCAATTCCACAAGAACAGCCTTAGCGAAAGGCTTCTTGAAGGGAAAGATGTAACTCTGTGAGATGAATTAACAGAACACAGAGCAGTTTCTCAGAAGGCTTCTTTCCAGTTTTGAACGGAAGATATTTCCTTTTTTACCATAGCCCTCATTGGGCTTCCAAATATCCCTTTGCCAATTCCACAAAAACAGCCTTAGCGAAAGGCTTCTTGAAGGGAAAGATGTAACTCTGTGAGATGAATTAACAGAACACAGAGCAGTTTCTCAGAAAGCTTCTTTCCAGTTTTGAACGGAAGATATTTCCTTTTTCACCATAGCCCTCTATGGGCTTCCAAATATCCCTTTGCCAATTCCACAAGAACAGCCTTAGCGAAAGGCTTCTTGAAGGGAAAGATGTAACTCTGTGAGATGAATTAACAGAACACAGAGCAGTTTCTCAGAAAGCTTCTTTCCAGTTTTGAACGGAAGATATTCCCTTTTTCACCATAGACCTCGATGGGCTTCCAAATATCCCTTTGCCAATTCCACAAGAACAGCCTTAGCGAAAGGCTTCTTGAAGGGAAAGATGTAACTCTGTGAGATGAATTAACAGAACACAGAGCAGTTTCTCAGAAAGCTTCTTTCCAGTTTTGAACGGAAGATATTTCCTTTTTCACCATAGACCTCTATGGGCTTCCAAATATCCCTTTGCCAATTCCACAAGAACAGCCTTAGCGGAAGGCTTCTTGAAGGGAAAGATGTAACTCTGTGAGATGAAGTAAGGGAACACAGAGCAGTTTCTCAGAAAGCTTCTTTCCAGTTTTGAACGGAAGATATTTCCTTTTTCATCATAGCCCTCTATGGGCTTCCAAATATCCCTTTGCCAATTCCACAAGAACAGCCTTAGCGAAAGGATTCTTGAAGGGAAAGATGTAACTCTGTGAGATGAATTAACAGAACACAGAGCAGTTTCTCAGAAAGCTTCTTTCCAGTTTTGAACGGAAGATATTTCCTTTTTCACCATAGCCCTCTATGGGCTTCCAAATATCCCTTTCCCAATTCCACAAGAACAGCCTTAGCGAAAGGCTTCTTGAAGGGAAAGATGTAACTCTGTGAGATGAATTAACAGAACACAGAGCAGTTTCTCAGAAAGCTTCTTTCCAGTTTTGAACGGAAGATATTTCCTTTTTCAAAATAGCCCTCTATGGGCTTCCAAATATCCCTTTGCCAATTCCACAAGAACAGCCTTAGCGAAAGTCTCCTTGAAGGGAAAGATGTAACTCTGTGAGATGAATTGACAGAACACAAAGCAGTTTCTCAGAAAGCTTCTTTCCCGTTTTGAACTCAAGATATTTCCTTTTTCACCCTAACCCTCTATGGGCTTCCAAATATCCCTTTGCCAATTCCACAAGAACAGCCTTAGCGAAAGGCTTCTTGAAGGGAAAGATGTAACTCTGTGAGATGAATTAACAGAACACAAAGCAGTTTCTCAGAAAACTTCTTTCCAGTTTTGAACGGAAGATATTTCCTTTTTTACCATAGCCCTCATTGTGCTTCCAAATATCCCTTTGCCAATTCCACAAGAACAGCCTTAGCGAAAGGCTTCTTGAAGGGAAAGATGTAACTCTGTGAGATGAATTAACAGAACACAGAGCAGTTTCTCAGAAAGTTTGTTTCTACTTTTCAACGGAAGATATTTCCTTTTTCACCATAGCCCTCTATGGGCTTCCAAATATCCCTTTGCCAATTCCACAAGAACAGCCTTAGCGAAAGGCTTCTTGAAGGGAAAGATGTAACTCTGTGAGATGAATTCACAGAACACAGAGCAGTTTCTCAGAAAGTTTGTTTCTACTTTTGAACGGAAGATATTTCCTTTTTCACCATAGCCCTCTATGGGCTTCCAAATATCCCTTTGCCAATTCCACAAGAACAGCCTTAGCGAAAGGCTTCTTGAAGGGAAAGATGTAACTCTGTGAGATGAATTAACAGAACACAGAGCAGTTTCTCAGAAAGCTTCTTTCCAGTTTTGAACGGAAGGTATTTCCTTTTTCACCATAGCCCTCTATGGGCTTCCAAATATCCCTTTGCCAATTCCACAAGAACAGCCTTAGCGAAAGTCTCCTTGAAGGGAAAGATGTAACTCTGTGAGATGAATTAACAGAACACAAAGCAGTTTCTCAGAAAGCTTCTTTCCAGTTTTGAACTTAAGATATTTCCTTTTGCACCATAACCCTCTATGGGTTTCCATATATCCCTTTGCCAATTCCACAAGAACAGCCTTAGCGAAAGGCTTCTTGAAGGGATAGATGTAACTCTGTGAGATGACTTAACAGAACACAGAGCAGTTTCTCAGAATGCTTCTTTCCAGTTTTGAACGGTAGATATTTCCTTTTTCACCATAGCCCTCTATGGGCTTCCAAATATCCCTTTGCCAATTCCACAAAAACAGCCTTATCGAAAGGCTCCTTGAAGGGAAAGATGTAACTCTGTGAGATGAACTAACAGAACACAGAGCAGTTTCTCAGAAAGCTTCTTTCCAGTTTTGAACGGAAGATATTTCCTTTTTCACCATAGCCCTCTATGGGCTTCCAAATATCCCTTTGCCAATTCCCCAAGAACAGCCTTAGCGAAAGGCTTCTTCAAGGGAAAGATGTAACTCTGTGAGATGAATTAACAGAACACAGAGCAGTTTCTCAGAAAGCTTCTTTCCAGTTTTGAACGGAAGATATTTCCTTTTTCACCATAGACCTCTATGGGCTTCCAAATATCCCTTTGCCAATTCCACAAGAACAGCCTTAGCGAACGGCTTCTTGAAGGGAAAGATGTAACTCTGTGAGATGAATTAACAGAACACAGAGCAGTTTCTCAGAAAGTTTCTTTCCACTTTTGAAGGGAAGATATTTCCTTTTTCACCATAGCCCTCTATGGGCTTCCAAATATGCCTTTGCCAATTCCACAAGAAGAGCCTTAGCGAAAGGCTTCTTGAAGGGAAAGATGTAACTCTGTGAGATGAATTAACAGAACACAGAGCAGTTTCTCAGAAAGCTCCTTTCCAGTTTTGAACGGAAGATATTTCCTTTTTTACCATAGCCCTCATTGGGCTTCCAAATATCCCTTTGCCAATTCCACAAGAACAGCCTTAGCGAAAGGCTTCTTGAAGGGAAAGATGTAACTCTGTGAGATGAATTAACAGAACACAGAGCAGTTTCTCAGAAAGCTTCTTTCCAGTTTTGAACGGAAGATATTTCCTTTTTCACCATAGCCCTCGATGGGCTTCCAAATATCGCTTTGCCAATTCCACAAGAACAGCCTTAGCGAAAGGCTTCTTGAAGGGAAAGATGTAACTCTGTGAGATGAATTAACAGAACACAGAGCAGTTTCTCAGAAAGCTTCTTTCCAGTTTTGAACGGAAGATATTTCCTTTTTCACCATAGCCCTCTATGGGCTTCCAAATATCCCTTTGCCAATTCCACAAGAACAGCCTTAGCGAAAGGCTTCTTGAAGGGAAAGATGTAACTCTGTGAGATGAACTAAGGGAACACAGAGCAGTTTCTCAGAAAGCTTCTTTCCAGTTTTGAACGGAAGATATTTCCTTTTTCACCATAGCCCTCTATGGGCTTCCAAATATCCCTTTGCCAATTCCACAAGAACAGCCTTAGCGAAAGGATTCTTGAAGGGAAAGATGTAACTCTGTGAGATGAATTCACAGAACACAGAGCAGTTTCTCAGAAAGTTTGTTTCTACTTCTGAACGGAAGATATTTCCTTTTTCACCATAGCCCTCTGTGGGCTTCCAAATATCCCTTTGCCAATTCCACAAGAACAGCCTTAGCGAAAGGCTTCTTGAAGGGAAAGATGTAACTCTGTGAGATGAATTAACAGAACACAGAGCAGTTTCTCAGAAAGCTTCTTTCCAGTTTTGAACGGAAGATATTTCCTTTTTCACCATAGCCCTCTATGGGCTTCCAAATATCCCTTTGCCAATTCCACAAGAACAGCCTTAGCGAAAGGCTCCTTGAAGGGAAAGATGTAACTCTGTGAGATGAATTAACAGAACACAAAGCAGTTTCTCAGAAAGCTTCTTTCCAGTTTTGAACTTAAGATATTTCCTTTTTCACCATAACCCTCTATGGGCTTCCAAATATCCCTTTGCCAATTCCACAAGAACAGCCTTAGCGAAAGGCTTCTTGAAGGGAAAGATGTAACTCTGTGAGATGAATTAACAGAACACAGAGCAGTTTCTCAGAAAGCTTCTTTCCAGTTTTGAACGGAAGATATTTCCTTTTTCACCATAGAACTCTATGGGCTTCCAAATATCCGTTTGCCAATTCCACAAGAACAGCCTTAGCGAAAGGCTTCTTAAAGGGAAAGATGTAACTCTGTGAGATGAATTAACAGAACACAGAGCAGTTTCTCAGAAAGCTTCTTTCCAGTTTTGAACGGAAGATATTTCCTTTTTCACCATAGCCCTCTATGGGCTTCCAAATATCCGTTTGCCAATTCCACAAGAACAGCCTTAGCGAAAGACTTCTTCATGGGAAAGATGTAACTCTGAGAGATGAATTAACAGAACACAAAGCAGTTTCTCAGAAAGCTTCTTTCCACTTTTGAACGGAAGATATTTCCTTTTTCACCATAGCCCTCTATGGGCTTCCAAATATCCCTTTGCCAATTCCACAAGAACAGCCCTAGCGAAAGGCTTCTTGAAGGGAAAGATGTAACTCTGTGAGATGAATTAACAGAACACAGAGCAGTTTCTCAGAAAGCTTCTTTCCAGTTTTGAACGGAAGATATTTCCTTTTTCACCATAGCCCTCTATGGGCTTCCAAATATCCCTTTGCCAATTCCACAAGAACAGCCTTAGCGAAAGGCTTCTTGAAGGGAAAGATGTAACTCTGTGAGATGAATTAACAGAACACAGAGCAGTTTCTCAGAAAGCTTCTTTCCAGTTTTGAACGGAAGATATTTCCTTTTTCACCATAGCCCTCTATGGGCTTCCAAATATCCGTTTGCCAATTCCACAAGAACAGCCTTAGCGAAAGACTTCTTCATGGGAAAGATGTAACTCTGAGAGATGAATTAACAGAACACAAAGCAGTTTCTCAGAAAGCTTCTTTCCACTTTTGAACGGAAGATATTTCCTTTTTCACCATAGCCCTCTATGGGCTTCCAAATATCCCTTTGCCAATTCCACAAGAACAGCCCTAGCGAAAGGCTTCTTGAAGGGAAAGATGTAACTCTGTGAGATGAATTAACAGAACACAGAGCAGTTTCTCAGAAAGCTTCTTTCCAGTTTTGAACGGAAGATATTTCCTTTTTCACCATAGCCCTCTATGGGCTTCCAAATATCCCTTTGCCAATTCCACAAGAACAGCCTTAGCGAAAGGCTTCTTGAAGGGAAAGATGTAACTCTGTGAGATGAATTAACAGAACACAGAGCAGTTTCTCAGAAAGCTTCTTTCCAGTTTTGAACGGAAGATATTTCCTTTTTCACCATAGCCCTCTAAGGGATTCCAAATATCCCTTTGCCAATTCCACAAAACAGCCTTAGCGAAAGGCTCTTTGAAGGGAAAGATGTAACTCTGTGAGATGAATTAACAGAACACAAAGCAGTTTCTCAGAAAGCTTCTTTCCAGTTTTGAACGGAAGATATTTCCTTTTTCACCATAGCCCTCTATGGGCTTCCAAATATCATTTGCCAATTCCACAAGAACAGTCTTAGCGAAAGGCTTCCTGAAGGGAAAGATGTAACACTGTGAGATGTATTAACAGAACACAGAGCAGTTTCTCCGAAAGCTTCTTTCCAGTTTTGAACGGAAGATATTTCCTTTTTCACCATAGCCCTCTATGGGCTTCCAAATATCCCTTTGCCAATTCCACAAGAACAGCCTTAGCGAAAGGCTTCTTGAAGGGAAAGATGTAACTCTGTGAGATGAATTAACAGAACACAGAGCAGTTTCTCAGAAGGCTTCTTTCCAGTTTTGAACGGAAGATATTTCCTTTTTTACCATAGCCCTCATTGGGCTTCCAAATATCCCTTTGCCAATTCCACAAAAACAGCCTTAGCGAAAGGCTTCTTGAAGGGAAAGATGTAACTCTGTGAGATGAATTAACAGAACACAGAGCAGTTTCTCAGAAAGCTTCTTTCCAGTTTTGAACGGAAGATATTTCCTTTTTCACCATAGCCCTCTATGGGCTTCCAAATATCCCTTTGCCAATTCCACAAGAACAGCCTTAGCGAAAGGCTTCTTGAAGGGAAAGATGTAACTCTGTGAGATGAATTAACAGAACACAGAGCAGTTTCTCAGAAAGCTTCTTTCCAGTTTTGAACGGAAGATATTCCCTTTTTCACCATAGACCTCGATGGGCTTCCAAATATCCCTTTGCCAATTCCACAAGAACAGCCTTAGCGAAAGGCTTCTTGAAGGGAAAGATGTAACTCTGTGAGATGAATTAACAGAACACAGAGCAGTTTCTCAGAAAGCTTCTTTCCAGTTTTGAACGGAAGATATTTCCTTTTTCACCATAGACCTCTATGGGCTTCCAAATATCCCTTTGCCAATTCCACAAGAACAGCCTTAGCGGAAGGCTTCTTGAAGGGAAAGATGTAACTCTGTGAGATGAAGTAAGGGAACACAGAGCAGTTTCTCAGAAAGCTTCTTTCCAGTTTTGAACGGAAGATATTTCCTTTTTCATCATAGCCCTCTATGGGCTTCCAAATATCCCTTTGCCAATTCCACAAGAACAGCCTTAGCGAAAGGATTCTTGAAGGGAAAGATGTCACTCTGTGAGATGAATTAACAGAACACAGAGCAGTTTCTCAGAAAGCTTCTTTCCAGTTTTGAACGGAAGATATTTCCTTTTTCACCATAGCCCTCTATGGGCTTCCAAATATCCCTTTCCCAATTCCACAAGAACAGCCTTAGCGAAAGGCTTCTTGAAGGGAAAGATGTAACTCTGTGAGATGAATTAACAGAACACAGAGCAGTTTCTCAGAAAGCTTCTTTCCAGTTTTGAACGGAAGATATTTCCTTTTTCAAAATAGCCCTCTATGGGCTTCCAAATATCCCTTTGCCAATTCCACAAGAACAGCCTTAGCGAAAGTCTCCTTGAAGGGAAAGATGTAACTCTGTGAGATGAATTGACAGAACACAAAGCAGTTTCTCAGAAAGCTTCTTTCCCGTTTTGAACTCAAGATATTTCCTTTTTCACCCTAACCCTCTATGGGCTTCCAAATATCCCTTTGCCAATTCCACAAGAACAGCCTTAGCGAAAGGCTTCTTGAAGGGAAAGATGTAACTCTGTGAGATGAATTAACAGAACACAAAGCAGTTTCTCAGAAAACTTCTTTCCAGTTTTGAACGGAAGATATTTCCTTTTTTACCATAGCCCTCATTGTGCTTCCAAATATCCCTTTGCCAATTCCACAAGAACAGCCTTAGCGAAAGGCTTCTTGAAGGGAAAGATGTAACTCTGTGAGATGAACTAAGGGAACACAGAGCAGTTTCTCAGAAAGCTTCTTTCCAGTTTTGAACGGAAGATATTTCCTTTTTCACCATAGCCCTCTATGGGCTTCCAAATATCCCTTTGCCAATTCCACAAGAACAGCCTTAGCGAAAGGCTTCTTGAAGGGAAAGATGTAACTCTGTGAGATGAATTAACAGAACACAGAGCAGTTTCTCAGAAAGTTTGTTTCTACTTTTGAACGGAAGATATTTCCTTTTTCACCATAGCCCTCTATGGGCTTCCAAATATCCCTTTGCCAATTCCACAAGAACAGCCTTAGCGAAAGGCTTCTTGAAGGGAAAGATGTAACTCTGTGAGATGAATTCACAGAACACAGAGCAGTTTCTCAGAAAGTTTGTTTCTACTTTTGAACGGAAGATATTTCCTTTTTCACCATAGCCCTCTATGGGCTTCCAAATATCCCTTTGCCAATTCCACAAGAACAGCCTTAGCGAAAGGCTTCTTGAAGGGAAAGATGTAACTCTGTGAGATGAATTAACAGAACACAGAGTAGTTTCTCAGAAAGCTTCTTTCCAGTTTTGAACGGAAGGTATTTCCTTTTTCACCATAGCCCTCTATGGGCTTCCAAATATCCCTTTGCCAATTCCACAAGAACAGCCTTAGCGAAAGTCTCCTTGAAGGGAAAGATGTAACTCTGTGAGATGAATTAACAGAACACAAAGCAGTTTCTCAGAAAGCTTCTTTCCAGTTTTGAACTTAAGATATTTCCTTTTGCACCATAACCCTCTATGGGTTTCCATATATCCCTTTGCCAATTCCACAAGAACAGCCTTAGCGAAAGGCTTCTTGAAGGGATAGATGTAACTCTGTGAGATGACTTAACAGAACACAGAGCAGTTTCTCAGAATGCTTCTTTCCAGTTTTGAACGGTAGATATTTCCTTTTTCACCATAGCCCTCTATGGGCTTCCAAATATCCCTTTGCCAATTCCACAAAAACAGCCTTAGCGAAAGGCTCCTTGAAGGGAAAGATGTAACTCTGTGAGATGAACTAACAGAACACAGAGCAGTTTCTCAGAAAGCTTCTTTCCAGTTTTGAACGGAAGATATTTCCTTTTTCACCATAGCCCTCTATGGGCTTCCAAATATCCCTTTGCCAATTCCCCAAGAACAGCCTTAGCGAAAGGCTTCTTCAAGGGAAAGATGTAACTCTGTGAGATGAATTAACAGAACACAGAGCAGTTTCTCAGAAAGCTTCTTTCCAGTTTTGAACGGAAGATATTTCCTTTTTCACCATAGACCTCTATGGGCTTCCAAATATCCCTTTGCCAATTCCACAAGAACAGCCTTAGCGAACGGCTTCTTGAAGGGAAAGATGTAACTCTGTGAGATGAATTAACAGAACACAGAGCAGTTTCTCAGAAAGTTTCTTTCCACTTTTGAAGGGAAGATATTTCCTTTTTCACCATAGCCCTCTATGGGCTTCCAAATATCCCTTTGCCAATTCCACAAGAAGAGCCTTAGCGAAAGGCTTCTTGAAGGGAAAGATGTAACTCTGTGAGATGAATTAACAGAACACAGAGCAGTTTCTCAGAAAGCTCCTTTCCAGTTTTGAACGGAAGATATTTCCTTTTTTACCATAGCCCTCACTGGGCTTCCAAATATCCCTTTGCCAATTCCACAAGAACAGCCTTAGCGAAAGGCTTCTTGAATGGAAAGATGTAACTCTGTGAGATGAATTAACAGAACACAGAGCAGTTTCTCAGAAAGCTTCTTTCCAGTTTTGAACGGAAGATATTTCCTTTTTCACCATAGCCCTCGATGGGCTTCCAAATATCCCTTTGCCAATTCCACAAGAACAGCCTTAGCGAAAGGCTTCTTGAAGGGAAAGATGTAACTCTGTGAGATGAATTAACAGAACACAGAGCAGTTTCTCAGAAAGCTTCTTTCCAGTTTTGAACGGAAGATATTTCCTTTTTCACCATAGCCCTCTATGGGCTTCCAAATATCCCTTTGCCAATTCCACAAGAACAGCCTTAGCGAAAGGCTTCTTGAAGGGAAAGATGTAACTCTGTGAGATGAACTAAGGGAACACAGAGCAGTTTCTCAGAAAGCTTCTTTCCAGTTTTGAACGGAAGATATTTCCTTTTTCACCATAGCCCTCTATGGGCTTCCAAATATCCCTTTGCCAATTCCACAAGAACAGCCTTAGCGAAAGGATTCTTGAAGGGAAAGATGTAACTCTGTGAGATGAATTCACAGAACACAGAGCAGTTTCTCAGAAAGTTTGTTTCTACTTCTGAACGGAAGATATTTCCTTTTTCACCATAGCCCTCTATGGGCTTCCAAATATCCCTTTGCCAATTCCACAAGAACAGCCTTAGCGAAAGGCTTCTTGAAGGGAAAGATGTAACTCTGTGAGATGAATTAACAGAACACAGAGCAGTTTCTCAGAAAGCTTCTTTCCAGTTTTGAACGGAAGATATTTCCTTTTTCATCATAGCCCTCTATGGGCTTCCAAATATCCCTTTGCCAATTCCACAAGAACAGCCTTAGCGAAAGGCTCCTTGAAGGGAAAGATGTAACTCTGTGAGATGAATTAACAGAACACAAAGCAGTTTCTCAGAAAGCTTCTTTCCAGTTTTGAACTTAAGATATTTCCTTTTTCACCATAACCCTCTATGGGCTTCCAAATATCCCTTTGCCAATTCCACAAGAACAGCCTTAGCGAAAGACTTCTTGAAGGGAAAGATGTAACTCTGTGAGATGAATTAACAGAACACAGAGCAGTTTCTCAGAAAGCTTCTTTCCAGTTTTGAACGGAAGATATTTCCTTTTTCACCATAGAACTCTATGGGCTTCCAAATATCCGTTTGCCAATTCCACAAGAACAGCCTTAGCGAAAGGCTTCTTGAAGGGAAAGATGTAACTCTGTGAGATGAATTAACAGAACACAGAGCAGTTTCTCAGAAAGCTTCTTTCCAGTTTTGAACGGAAGATATTTCCTTTTTCACCATAGCCCTCTATGGGCTTCCAAATATCCGTTTGCCAATTCCACAAGAACAGCCTTAGCGAAAGACTTCTTCATGGGAAAGATGTAACTCTGAGAGATGAATTAACAGAACACAGAGCAGTTTCTCAGAAAGCTTCTTTCCACTTTTGAACGGAAGATATTTCCTTTTTCACCATAGCCCTCTATGGGCTTCCAAATATCCCTTTGCCAATTCCACAAGAACAGCCTTAGCGAAAGGCTCCTTGAAGGGAAAGATGTAACTCTGTGAGATGAATTAACAGAACACAAAGCAGTTTCTCAGAAAGCTTCTTTCCAGTTTTGAACGGAAGATATTTCCTTTTTCGCCATAGCCCTCTATAGGCTTCCAAATATCCCTTTGCCAATTCCACAAGAACAGCCTTAGCGAAAGGCTTCTTGAAGGGAAAGATGTAACTCTGTGAGATGAATTAACAGAACACAGAGCAGTTTCTCAGAAAGCTTCTTTCCAGTTTTGAACGGAAGATATTTCCTTTTTCACCATAGCCCTCTATGGGCTTCCAAATATCCCTTTGCCAATTCCCCAAGAACAGCCTTAGCGAAAGGCTTCTTCAACGGAAAGATGTAACTCTGTGAGATGAATTAACAGAACACAGAGCAGTTTCTCAGAAAGCTTCTTTCCAGTTTTGAACGGAAGATATTTCCTTTTTCACCATCGACCTCTATGGGCTTCCAAATATCCCTTTGCCAATTCCACAAGAACAGCCTTAGCGATAGGCTCCTTGAAGGGAAAGATGTAACTCTGTGAGATGAATTAACAGAACACAAAGCAGTTTCTCAGAAAGCTTCTTTCCAGTTTTGAACGGAAGATATTTCCTTTTTCACCATAGCCCTCTATGGGCTTCCAAATATCCCTTTGCCAATTCCACAAGAACAGCCTTAGCGAAAGGCTTCTTGAAGGGAAAGATGTAACTCTGTGAGATGAATTCACAGAACACAGAGCAGTTTCTCAGAAAGCTTCTTTCCAGTTTTGAACGGAAGATATTTCCTTTTTCACCATAGCCCTCTATGGGCTTCCAAATATCCGTTTGCCAATTCCACAAGAACAGCCTTAGCGAAAGGCTTCTTGAAGGGAAAGATGTAACTCTGTGAGATGAATTAACAGAACACAGAGCAGTTTCTCAGAAAGCTTCTTTCCAGTTTTGAACGGAAGATATTTCCTTTTTCACCATAGCCCTCTATGGGCTTCCAAATATCCGTTTGCCAATTCCACAAGAACAGCCTTAGCGAAAGACTTCTTCAAGGGAAAGATGGAACTCTGAGAGATGAATTAACAGAACACAGAGCAGTTTCTCAGAAAGCTTCTTTCCAGTTTTGAACGGAAGATATTTCCTTTTTCACCATAGCCCTCTATGGGCTTCCAAATATCCCTTTGCCAATTCCACAAGAACTGCCTTAGCGAAAGGCTTCTTGAAGGGAAAGATGTAACTCTGTGAGATGAATTAAGAGAACACAGAGCAGTTTCTCAGAAAGCTTCTTTTCAGTTTTGTACGGAAGATATTTCCTTTTTCACCATAGCCCTCTATGGGCTTCCAAATATCCCTTTGCCAATTCCACAAGAACAGCCTTAGCGAAAGGCTTCTTGAAGGGAAAGATGTAACTCTGTGAGATGAATTAACAGAACACAGAGCAGTTTCTCAGAAAGCTTCTTTCCAGTTTTGAACGGAAGATATTTCCTTTTTCACCATAGCCCTCTATGGGCTTCCAAATATCCCTTTGCCAATTCCACAAGAACAGCCTTAGCGAAAGGATTCTTGAAGGGAAAGATGTAACTCTGTGAGATGAATTAACAGAACACAGAGCAGTTTCTCAGAAAGTTTGTTTCTACTTTTGAACGGAAGATATTTCCTTTTTCACCATAGCCCTCTATGGGCTTCCAAATATCCCTTTGCCAATTCCACAAGAACAGCCTTAGCGAAAGGCTTCTTGAAGGGAAAGATGTAACTCTGTGAGATGAATTCACAGAACACAGAGCAGTTTCTCAGAAAGTTTGTTTCTACTTTTGAACGGAAGATATTTCCTTTTTCACCATAGCCCTCTATGGGCTTCCAAATATCCCTTTGCCAATTCCACAAGAACAGCCTTAGCGAAAGGCTTCTTGAAGGGAAAGATGTAACTCTGTGAGATGAATTAACAGAACACAGAGCAGTTTCTCAGAAAGCTTCTTTCCAGTTTTGAACGGAAGATATTTCCTTTTTCACCATAGCCCTCTATGGGCTTCCAAATATCGCTTTGCCAATTCCACAAGAACAGCCTTAGCGAAAGGCTTCTTGAAGGGAAAGATGTAACTCTGTGAGATGAATTAACAGAACACAGAGCAGTTTCTCACAAAGCTTTTTTCCAGTTTTGAACGGAAGATATTTCCTTTTTCAACATAGCCCTCTAAGGGCTTCCAAATATCCCTTTGCCAATTCCACAAGAACAGCCTTAGCGAAAGGCTTCTTGAAGGGAAAGATGTAACTCTGTGAGATGAATTAACAGAACACAGAGCAGTTTCTCACAAAGCTTTTTTCCAGTTTTGAACGGAAGATATTTCCTTTTTCAACATAGCCCTCTATGGGCTTCCAAATATCCCTTTGCCAATTCCACAAGAACAGACTTAGCGAAAGGCTTCTTGAAGGGAAAGATGTAACTCGGTGAGATGAATTAACAGAACACAGAGCAGTTTCTCAGAAAGCTTCTTTCCAGTTTTGAACGGAAGGTATATCCTTTTCACCATAGCCCTCTATGGGCTTCCAAATATCCCTTTGCCAATTCCACAAGAACAGCCTTAGCTAAACGCTTCTTGAAGGGAAAGAGGTAACTCTGTGAGATGAAGTAACAGAACACAGAGGAGTTTCTCAGAAAGCTTCTTTCCAGTTTTGAACGGAAGATATTTCCTTTTTCACCATAGCCCTCTATGGGCTTCCAAACATCCCTTTGCCAATTCCACAAGAACAGCCTTAGCGAAAGACTTCTTTAAGGGAAAGATGTAACTCTGTGAGATGAATTAACAGAACACAGAGCAGTTTCTCAGAAAGCTTCTTTCCAGTTTTGAACGGAAGATATTCCCTTTTTCACCATAGACCTCGATGGGCTTCCAAATATCCCTTTGCCAATTCCACAAGAACAGCCTTAGCGAAAGGCTTCTTGAAGGGAAAGATGTAACTCTGTGAGATGAATTAACAGAACACAGAGCAGTTTCTCAGAAAGCTTCTTTCCAGTTTTGAACGGAAGATATTTCCTTTTTCACCATAGCCCTCTATGGGCTTCCAAATATCCCTTTGCCAATTCCACAAGAACAGCCTTAGCGAAAGGCTTCTTGAAGGGAAAGATGTAACTCTGTGAGATGAATTAACAGAACACAGAGCAGTTTCTCAGAAAGCTTCTTTCCAGTTTTGAACGGAAGATATTCCCTTTTTCACCATAGACCTCGATGGGCTTCCAAATATCCCTTTGCCAATTCCAAAAGAACAGCCTTAGCGAAAGGCTTCTTGAAGGGAAAGATGTAACTCTGTGAGATGAATTAACAGAACACAGAGCAGTTTCTCAGAAAGCTTCTTTCCAGTTTTGAACGGAAGATATTTCCTTTTTCACCATAGCCCTCTATGGGCTTCCAAATATCCCTTTCCCAATTCCACAAGAACAGCCTTAGCGAAAGGCTTCTTGAAGGGAAAGATGTAACTCTGTGAGATGAATTAACAGAACACAGAGCAGTTTCTCAGAAAGCTTCTTTCCAGTTTTGAACGGAAGATATTTCCTTTTTCAAAATAGCCCTCTATGGGCTTCCAAATATCCCTTTGCCAATTCCACAAGAACAGCCTTAGCGAAAGTCTCCTTGAAGGGAAAGATGTAACTCTGTGAGATGAATTGACAGAACACAAAGCAGTTTCTCAGAAAGCTTCTTTCCCGTTTTGAACTCAAGATATTTCCTTTTTCACCCTAACCCTCTATGGGCTTCCAAATATCCCTTTGCCAATTCCACAAGAACAGCCTTAGCGAAAGGCTTCTTGAAGGGAAAGATGTAACTCTGTGAGATGAATTAACAGAACACAAAGCAGTTTCTCAGAAAACTTCTTTCCAGTTTTGAACGGAAGATATTTCCTTTTTTACCATAGCCCTCATTGTGCTTCCAAATATCCCTTTGCCAATTCCACAAGAACAGCCTTAGCGAAAGGCTTCTTGAAGGGAAAGATGTAACTCTGTGAGATGAACTAAGGGAACACAGAGCAGTTTCTCAGAAAGCTTCTTTCCAGTTTTGAACGGAAGATATTTCCTTTTTCACCATAGCCCTCTATGGGCTTCCAAATATCCCTTTGCCAATTCCACAAGAACAGCCTTAGCGAAAGGCTTCTTGAAGGGAAAGATGTAACTCTGTGAGATGAATTAACAGAACACAGAGCAGTTTCTCAGAAAGTTTGTTTCTACTTTTGAACGGAAGATATTTCCTTTTTCACCATAGCCCTCTATGGGCTTCCAAATATCCCTTTGCCAATTCCACAAGAACAGCCTTAGCGAAAGGCTTCTTGAAGGGAAAGATGTAACTCTGTGAGATGAATTCACAGAACACAGAGCAGTTTCTCAGAAAGTTTGTTTCTACTTTTGAACGGAAGATATTTCCTTTTTCACCATAGCCCTCTATGGGCTTCCAAATATCCCTTTGCCAATTCCACAAGAACAGCCTTAGCGAAAGGCTTCTTGAAGGGAAAGATGTAACTCTGTGAGATGAATTAACAGAACACAGAGTAGTTTCTCAGAAAGCTTCTTTCCAGTTTTGAACGGAAGGTATTTCCTTTTTCACCATAGCCCTCTATGGGCTTCCAAATATCCCTTTGCCAATTCCACAAGAACAGCCTTAGCGAAAGTCTCCTTGAAGGGAAAGATGTAACTCTGTGAGATGAATTAACAGAACACAAAGCAGTTTCTCAGAAAGCTTCTTTCCAGTTTTGAACTTAAGATATTTCCTTTTGCACCATAACCCTCTATGGGTTTCCATATATCCCTTTGCCAATTCCACAAGAACAGCCTTAGCGAAAGGCTTCTTGAAGGGATAGATGTAACTCTGTGAGATGACTTAACAGAACACAGAGCAGTTTCTCAGAATGCTTCTTTCCAGTTTTGAACGGTAGATATTTCCTTTTTCACCATAGCCCTCTATGGGCTTCCAAATATCCCTTTGCCAATTCCACAAAAACAGCCTTAGCGAAAGGCTCCTTGAAGGGAAAGATGTAACTCTGTGAGATGAACTAACAGAACACAGAGCAGTTTCTCAGAAAGCTTCTTTCCAGTTTTGAACGGAAGATATTTCCTTTTTCACCATAGCCCTCTATGGGCTTCCAAATATCCCTTTGCCAATTACCCAAGAACAGCCTTAGCGAAAGGCTTCTTCAAGGGAAAGATGTAACTCTGTGAGATGAATTAACAGAACACAGAGCAGTTTCTCAGAAAGCTTCTTTCCAGTTTTGAACGGAAGATATTTCCTTTTTCACCATAGACCTCTATGGGCTTCCAAATATCCCTTTGCCAATTCCACAAGAACAGCCTTAGCGAACGGCTTCTTGAAGGGAAAGATGTAACTCTGTGAGATGAATTAACAGAACACAGAGCAGTTTCTCAGAAAGTTTCTTTCCACTTTTGAAGGGAAGATATTTCCTTTTTCACCATAGCCCTCTATGGGCTTCCAAATATCCCTTTGCCAATTCCACAAGAAGAGCCTTAGCGAAAGGCTTCTTGAAGGGAAAGATGTAACTCTGTGAGATGAATTAACAGAACACAGAGCAGTTTCTCAGAAAGCTCCTTTCCAGTTTTGAACGGAAGATATTTCCTTTTTTACCATAGCCCTCACTGGGCTTCCAAATATCCCTTTGCCAATTCCACAAGAACAGCCTTAGCGAAAGGCTTCTTGAATGGAAAGATGTAACTCTGTGAGATGAATTAACAGAACACAGAGCAGTTTCTCAGAAAGCTTCTTTCCAGTTTTGAACGGAAGATATTTCCTTTTTCACCATAGCCCTCGATGGGCTTCCAAATATCCCTTTGCCAATTCCACAAGAACAGCCTTAGCGAAAGGCTTCTTGAAGGGAAAGATGTAACTCTGTGAGATGAATTAACAGAACACAGAGCAGTTTCTCAGAAAGCTTCTTTCCAGTTTTGAACGGAAGATATTTCCTTTTTCACCATAGCCCTCTATGGGCTTCCAAATATCCCTTTGCCAATTCCACAAGAACAGCCTTAGCGAAAGGCTTCTTGAAGGGAAAGATGTAACTCTGTGAGATGAACTAAGGGAACACAGAGCAGTTTCTCAGAAAGCTTCTTTCCAGTTTTGAACGGAAGATATTTCCTTTTTCACCATAGCCCTCTATGGGCTTCCAAATATCCCTTTGCCAATTCCACAAGAACAGCCTTAGCGAAAGGATTCTTGAAGGGAAAGATGTAACTCTGTGAGATGAATTCACAGAACACAGAGCAGTTTCTCAGAAAGTTTGTTTCTACTTCTGAACGGAAGATATTTCCTTTTTCACCATAGCCCTCTATGGGCTTCCAAATATCCCTTTGCCAATTCCACAAGAACAGCCTTAGCGAAAGGCTTCTTGAAGGGAAAGATGTAACTCTGTGAGATGAATTAACAGAACACAGAGCAGTTTCTCAGAAAGCTTCTTTCCAGTTTTGAACGGAAGATATTTCCTTTTTCACCATAGCCCTCTATGGGCTTCCAAATATCCCTTTGCCAATTCCACAAGAACAGCCTTAGCGAAAGGCTCCTTGAAGGGAAAGATGTAACTCTGTGAGATGAATTAACAGAACACAAAGCAGTTTCTCAGAAAGCTTCTTTCCAGTTTTGAACTTAAGATATTTCCTTTTTCACCATAACCCTCTATGGGCTTCCAAATATCCCTTTGCCAATTCCACAAGAACAGCCTTAGCGAAAGACTTCTTGAAGGGAAAGATGTAACTCTGTGAGATGAATTAACAGAACACAGAGCAGTTTCTCAGAAAGCTTCTTTCCAGTTTTGAACGGAAGATATTTCCTTTTTCACCATAGAACTCTATGGGCTTCCAAATATCCGTTTGCCAATTCCACAAGAACAGCCTTAGCGAAAGGCTTCTTGAAGGGAAAGATGTAACTCTGTGAGATGAATTAACAGAACACAGAGCAGTTTCTCAGAAAGCTTCTTTCCAGTTTTGAACGGAAGATATTTCCTTTTTCACCATAGCCCTCTATGGGCTTCCAAATATCCGTTTGCCAATTCCACAAGAACAGCCTTAGCGAAAGACTTCTTCATGGGAAAGATGTAACTCTGAGAGATGAATTAACAGAACACAGAGCAGTTTCTCAGAAAGCTTCTTTCCACTTTTGAACGGAAGATATTTCCTTTTTCACCATAGCCCTCTATGGGCTTCCAAATATCCCTTTGCCAATTCCACAAGAACAGCCTTAGCGAAAGGCTCCTTGAAGGGAAAGATGTAACTCTGTGAGATGAATTAACAGAACACAAAGCAGTTTCTCAGAAAGCTTCTTTCCAGTTTTGAACGGAAGATATTTCCTTTTTCGCCATAGCCCTCTATAGGCTTCCAAATATCCCTTTGCCAATTCCACAAGAACAGCCTTAGCGAAAGGCTTCTTGAAGGGAAAGATGTAACTCTGTGAGATGAATTAACAGAACACAGAGCAGTTTCTCAGAAAGCTTCTTTCCAGTTTTGAACGGAAGATATTTCCTTTTTCACCATAGCCCTCTATGGGCTTCCAAATATCCCTTTGCCAATTCCCCAAGAACAGCCTTAGCGAAAGGCTTCTTCAACGGAAAGATGTAACTCTGTGAGATGAATTAACAGAACACAGAGCAGTTTCTCAGAAAGCTTCTTTCCAGTTTTGAACGGAAGATATTTCCTTTTTCACCATCGACCTCTATGGGCTTCCAAATATCCCTTTGCCAATTCCACAAGAACAGCCTTAGCGATAGGCTCCTTGAAGGGAAAGATGTAACTCTGTGAGATGAATTAACAGAACACAAAGCAGTTTCTCAGAAAGCTTCTTTCCAGTTTTGAACGGAAGATATTTCCTTTTTCACCATAGCCCTCTATGGGCTTCCAAATATCCCTTTGCCAATTCCACAAGAACAGCCTTAGCGAAAGGCTTCTTGAAGGGAAAGATGTAACTCTGTGAGATGAATTCACAGAACACAGAGCAGTTTCTCAGAAAGCTTCTTTCCAGTTTTGAACGGAAGATATTTCCTTTTTCACCATAGCCCTCTATGGGCTTCCAAATATCCGTTTGCCAATTCCACAAGAACAGCCTTAGCGAAAGGCTTCTTGAAGGGAAAGATGTAACTCTGTGAGATGAATTAACAGAACACAGAGCAGTTTCTCAGAAAGCTTCTTTCCAGTTTTGAACGGAAGATATTTCCTTTTTCACCATAGCCCTCTATGGGCTTCCAAATATCCGTTTGCCAATTCCACAAGAACAGCCTTAGCGAAAGACTTCTTCAAGGGAAAGATGGAACTCTGAGAGATGAATTAACAGAACACAGAGCAGTTTCTCAGAAAGCTTCTTTCCAGTTTTGAACGGAAGATATTTCCTTTTTCACCATAGCCCTCTATGGGCTTCCAAATATCCCTTTGCCAATTCCACAAGAACTGCCTTAGCGAAAGGCTTCTTGAAGGGAAAGATGTAACTCTGTGAGATGAATTAAGAGAACACAGAGCAGTTTCTCAGAAAGCTTCTTTTCAGTTTTGTACGGAAGATATTTCCTTTTTCACCATAGCCCTCTATGGGCTTCCAAATATCCCTTTGCCAATTCCACAAGAACAGCCTTAGCGAAAGGCTTCTTGAAGGGAAAGATGTAACTCTGTGAGATGAATTAACAGAACACAGAGCAGTTTCTCAGAAAGCTTCTTTCCAGTTTTGAACGGAAGATATTTCCTTTTTCACCATAGCCCTCTATGGGCTTCCAAATATCCCTTTGCCAATTCCACAAGAACAGCCTTAGCGAAAGGATTCTTGAAGGGAAAGATGTAACTCTGTGAGATGAATTAACAGAACACAGAGCAGTTTCTCAGAAAGTTTGTTTCTACTTTTGAACGGAAGATATTTCCTTTTTCACCATAGCCCTCTATGGGCTTCCAAATATCCCTTTGCCAATTCCACAAGAACAGCCTTAGCGAAAGGCTTCTTGAAGGGAAAGATGTAACTCTGTGAGATGAATTCACAGAACACAGAGCAGTTTCTCAGAAAGTTTGTTTCTACTTTTGAACGGAAGATATTTCCTTTTTCACCATAGCCCTCTATGGGCTTCTAAATATCCCTTTGCCAATTCCACAAGAACAGCCTTAGCGAAAGGCTTCTTGAAGGGAAAGATGTAACTCTGTGAGATGAATTAACAGAACACAGAGCAGTTTCTCAGAAAGCTTCTTTCCAGTTTTGAACGGAAGATATTTCCTTTTTCACCATAGCCCTCTATGGGCTTCCAAATATCGCTTTGCCAATTCCACAAGAACAGCCTTAGCGAAAGGCTTCTTGAAGGGAAAGATGTAACTCTGTGAGATGAATTAACAGAACACAGAGCAGTTTCTCACAAAGCTTTTTTCCAGTTTTGAACGGAAGATATTTCCTTTTTCAACATAGCCCTCTAAGGGCTTCCAAATATCCCTTTGCCAATTCCACAAGAACAGCCTTAGCGAAAGGCTTCTTGAAGGGAAAGATGTAACTCTGTGAGATGAATTAACAGAACACAGAGCAGTTTCTCACAAAGCTTTTTTCCAGTTTTGAACGGAAGATATTTCCTTTTTCAACATAGCCCTCTATGGGCTTCCAAATATCCCTTTGCCAATTCCACAAGAACAGACTTAGCGAAAGGCTTCTTGAAGGGAAAGATGTAACTCGGTGAGATGAATTAACAGAACACAGAGCAGTTTCTCAGAAAGCTTCTTTCCAGTTTTGAACGGAAGGTATATCCTTTTCACCATAGCCCTCTATGGGCTTCCAAATATCCCTTTGCCAATTCCACAAGAACAGCCTTAGCTAAACGCTTCTTGAAGGGAAAGAGGTAACTCTGTGAGATGAAGTAACAGAACACAGAGGAGTTTCTCAGAAAGCTTCTTTCCAGTTTTGAACGGAAGATATTTCCTTTTTCACCATAGCCCTCTATGGGCTTCCAAACATCCCTTTGCCAATTCCACAAGAACAGCCTTAGCGAAAGACTTCTTTAAGGGAAAGATGTAACTCTGTGAGATGAATTAACAGAACACAGAGCAGTTTCTCAGAAAGCTTCTTTCCAGTTTTGAACGGAAGATATTCCCTTTTTCACCATAGACCTCGATGGGCTTCCAAATATCCCTTTGCCAATTCCACAAGAACAGCCTTAGCGAAAGGCTTCTTGAAGGGAAAGATGTAACTCTGTGAGATGAATTAACAGAACACAGAGCAGTTTCTCAGAAAGCTTCTTTCCAGTTTTGAACGGAAGATATTTCCTTTTTCACCATAGCCCTCTATGGGCTTCCAAATATCCCTTTGCCAATTCCACAAGAACAGCCTTAGCGAAAGGCTTCTTGAAGGGAAAGATGTAACTCTGTGAGATGAATTAACAGAACACAGAGCAGTTTCTCAGAAAGCTTCTTTCCAGTTTTGAACGGAAGATATTCCCTTTTTCACCATAGACCTCGATGGGCTTCCAAATATCCCTTTGCCAATTCCAAAAGAACAGCCTTAGCGAAAGGCTTCTTGAAGGGAAAGATGTAACTCTGTGAGATGAATTAACAGAACACAGAGCAGTTTCTCAGAAAGCTTCTTTCCAGTTTTGAACGGAAGATATTTCCTTTTTCACCATAGACCTCTATGGGCTTCCAAATATCCCTTTGCCAATTCCACAAGAACAGCCTTAGCGGAAGGCTTCTTGAAGGGAAAGATGTAACTCTGTGAGATGAAGTAAGGGAACACAGAGCAGTTTCTCAGAAAGCTTCTTTCCAGTTTTGAACGGAAGATATTTCCTTTTTCACCATAGCCCTCTATGGGCTTCCAAATATCCCTTTGCCAATTCCACAAGAACAGCCTTAGCGAAAGGATTCTTGAAGGGAAAGATGTAACTCTGTGAGATGAATTAACAGAACACAGAGCAGTTTCTCAGAAAGCTTCTTTCCAGTTTTGAACGGAAGATATTTCCTTTTTCACCATAGCCCTCTATGGGCTTCCAAATATCCCTTTCCCAATTCCACAAGAACAGCCTTAGCGAAAGGCTTCTTGAAGGGAAAGATGTAACTCTGTGAGATGAATTAACAGAACACAGAGCAGTTTCTCAGAAAGCTTCTTTCCAGTTTTGAACGGAAGATATTTCCTTTTTCAAAATAGCCCTCTATGGGCTTCCAAATATCCCTTTGCCAATTCCACAAGAACAGCCTTAGCGAAAGTCTCCTTGAAGGGAAAGATGTAACTCTGTGAGATGAATTGACAGAACACAAAGCAGTTTCTCAGAAAGCTTCTTTCCCGTTTTGAACTCAAGATATTTCCTTTTTCACCCTAATCCTCTATGGGCTTCCAAATATCCCTTTGCCAATTCCACAAGAACAGCCTTAGCGAAAGGCTTCTTGAAGGGAAAGATGTAACTCTGTGAGATGAATTAACAGAACACAAAGCAGTTTCTCAGAAAACTTCTTTCCAGTTTTGAACGGAAGATATTTCCTTTTTTACCATAGCCCTCATTGTGCTTCCAAATATCCCTTTGCCAATTCCACAAGAACAGCCTTAGCGAAAGGCTTCTTGAAGGGAAAGATGTAACTCTGTGAGATGAACTAAGGGAACACAGAGCAGTTTCTCAGAAAGCTTCTTTCCAGTTTTGAACGGAAGATATTTCCTTTTTCACCATAGCCCTCTATGGGCTTCCAAATATCCCTTTGCCAATTCCACAAGAACAGCCTTAGCGAAAGGCTTCTTGAAGGGAAAGATGTAACTCTGTGAGATGAATTAACAGAACACAGAGCAGTTTCTCAGAAAGTTTGTTTCTACTTTTGAACGGAAGATATTTCCTTTTTCACCATAGCCCTCTATGGGCTTCCAAATATCCCTTTGCCAATTCCACAAGAACAGCCTTAGCGAAAGGCTTCTTGAAGGGAAAGATGTAACTCTGTGAGATGAATTCACAGAACACAGAGCAGTTTCTCAGAAAGTTTGTTTCTACTTTTGAACGGAAGATATTTCCTTTTTCACCATAGCCCTCTATGGGCTTCCAAATATCCCTTTGCCAATTCCACAAGAACAGCCTTAGCGAAAGGCTTCTTGAAGGGAAAGATGTAACTCTGTGAGATGAATTAACAGAACACAGAGCAGTTTCTCAGAAAGCTTCTTTCCAGTTTTGAACGGAAGGTATTTCCTTTTTCACCATAGCCCTCTATGGGCTTCCAAATATCCCTTTGCCAATTCCACAAGAACAGCCTTAGCGAAAGTCTCCTTGAAGGGAAAGATGTAACTCTGTGAGATGAATTAACAGAACACAAAGCAGTTTCTCAGAAAGCTTCTTTCCAGTTTTGAACTTAAGATATTTCCTTTTGCACCATAACCCTCTATGGGTTTCCATATATCCCTTTGCCAATTCCACAGGAACAGCCTTAGCGAAAGGCTTCTTGAAGGGATAGATGTAACTCTGTGAGATGACTTAACAGAACACAGAGCAGTTTCTCAGAATGCTTCTTTCCAGTTTTGAACGGTAGATATTTCCTTTTTCACCATAGCCCTCTATGGGCTTCCAAATATCCCTTTGCCAATTCCACAAAAACAGCCTTAGCGAAAGGCTCCTTGAAGGGAAAGATGTAACTCTGTGAGATGAATTAACAGAACACAGAGCAGTTTCTCAGAAAGCTTCTTTCCAGTTTTGAACGGAAGATATTTCCTTTTTCACCATAGCCCTCTATGGGCTTCCAAATATCCCTTTGCCAATTCCCCAAGAACAGCCTTAGCGAAAGGCTTCTTCAAGGGAAAGATGTAACTCTGTGAGATGAATTAACAGAACACAGAGCAGTTTCTCAGAAAGCTTCTTTCCAGTTTTGAACGGAAGATATTTCCTTTTTCACCATAGACCTCTATGGGCTTCCAAATATCCCTTTGCCAATTCCACAAGAACAGCCTTAGCGAACGGCTTCTTGAAGGGAAAGATGTAACTCTGTGAGATGAATTAACAGAACACAGAGCAGTTTCTCAGAAAGTTTCTTTCCACTTTTGAAGGGAAGATATTTCCTTTTTCACCATAGCCCTCTATGGGCTTCCAAATATCCCTTTGCCAATTCCACAAGAAGAGCCTTAGCGAAAGGCTTCTTGAAGGGAAAGATGTAACTCTGTGAGATGAATTAACAGAACACAGAGCAGTTTCTCAGAAAGTTTGTTTCTACTTTTGAACGGAAGATATTTCCTTTTTCACCATAGCCCTCTATGGGCTTCCAAATATCCCTTTGCCAATTCCACAAGAACAGCCTTAGCGAAAGGCTTCTTGAAGGGAAAGATGTAACTCTGTGAGATGAATTCACAGAACACAGAGCAGTTTCTCAGAAAGTTTGTTTCTACTTTTGAACGGAAGATATTTCCTTTTCCACCATAGCCCTCTATGGGCTTCCAAATATCCCTTTGCCAATTCCACAAGAACAGCCTTAGCGAAAGGCTTCTTGAATGGAAAGATGTAACTCTGTGAGATGAATTCACAGAACACAGAGCAGTTTCTCAGAAAGCTTCTTTCCAGTTTTGAACGGAAGATATTTCCTTTTTCACCATAGCCCTCTATGGGCTTCCAAATATCCGTTAGCCAATTCCACAAGAACAGCCTTAGCGAAAGACTTCTTCAAGGGAAAGATGTAACTCTGAGAGATGAATTAACAGAACACAGAGCAGTTTCTCAGAAAGCTTTTTTCCAGTTTTGAACGGAAGATATTTCCTTTTTCACCATAGCCCTCTATGGGCTTCCAAATATCCCTTTGCCAATTCCACAAGAACAGCCTTAGCGAAAGGCTTCTTGAAGGGAAAGATGTAACTCTGTGAGATGAATTAACAGAACACAGAGCAGTTTCTCAGAAAGCTTCTTTTCAGTTTTGAACGGAAGATATTTCCTTTTTCACCATAGCCCTCTATGGGCTTCCAAATATCCCTTTGCCAATTCCACAAGAACAGCCTTAGCGAAAGGCTTCTTGAAGGGAAAGATGTAACTCTGTGAGATGAATTAACGGAACACAGAGCAGTTTCTCAGAAAGCTTCTTTCCAGTTTTGAACGGAAGATATTTCCTTTTTCACCATAGCCCTCTATGGGCTTCCAAATATCCCTTTGCCAATTCCACAAGAACAGCCTTAGCGAAAGGATTCTTGAAGGGAAAGATGTAACTCTGTGAGATGAATTAACAGAACACAGAGCAGTTTCTCAGAAAGTTTGTTTCTACTTTCGAACGGAAGATATTTCCTTTTTCACCTTAGCCCTCTATGGGCTTCCAAATATCCCTTTGCCAATTCCACAAGAACAGCCTTAGCGAAAGGATTCTTGAAGGGAAAGATGTAACTCTGTGAGATGAATTAACAGAACACAGAGCAGTTTCTCAGAAAGTTTGTTTCTACTTTTGAACGGAAGATATTTCCTTTTTCACCATAGCCCTCTATGGGCTTCCAAATATCCCTTTGCCAATTCCACAAGAACAGCCTTAGCGAAAGGCTTCTTGAAGGGAAAGATGTAACTCTGTGAGATGAATTAACAGTACACAGAGCAGTTTCTCAGAAAGCTTCTTTCCAGTTTTGAACGGAAGATATTTCCTTTTTCACCATAGCCCTCTATGGGCTTCCAAATATCCCTTTGCCAATTCCACAAGAACAGCCTTAGCGAAAGTCTCCTTGAAGGGAAAGATGTAACTCTGTGAGATGAATTAACAGAACACAAAGCAGTTTCTCAGAAAGCTTCTATCCAGTTTTGAACTTAAGATATTTCCTTTTTCACCATTACCCTCTATGGGCTTCCAAATATCCCTTTGCCAATTCCAAAAGAACAGCCTTAGCGAAAGGCTTCTTGAAGGGAAAGATGTAACTCTGTGAGATGAATTAACAGAACACAAAGCAGTTTCTCAGAAAGCTTCTTTCCAGTTTTGAACGGAAGATATTTCCTTTTTTACCATAGCCCTCATTGGGCTTCCAAATATCCCTTTGCCAATTCCACAAGAACAGCCTTAGCGAAAGGCTTCTTGAAGGGAAAGATGTAACTCTGTGAGATGAAGTAAGGGAACACAGAGCAGTTTCTCAGAAAGCTTCTTTCCAGTTTTGAACGGAAGATATTTCCTTTTTCACCATAGCCCTCTATGGGCTTCCAAATATCCCTTTGACAATTCCACAAGAACAGCCTTAGCGAAAGGATTCTTGAAGGGAAAGATGTAACTCTGTGAGATGAATTAACAGAACACAGAGCAGTTTCTCAGAAAGCTTCTTTCCAGTTTTGAACGGAAGATATTTCCTTTTTCACCATAGCCCTCTATGGGCTTCCCAATATCCCTTTGCCAATTCCACAAGAACAGCCTTAGCGAAAGGATGCTTGAAGGGAAAGATGTAACTCTGTGAGATGAATTAACAGAACACAGAGCAGTTTCTCAGAAAGTTTGTTTCTACTTTTGAACGGAAGATATTTCCTTTTTCACCATAGCCCTCTATGGGCTTCCAAATATCCCTTTGCCAATTCCACAAGAACAGCCTTAGCGAAAGGCTTCTTGAAGGGAAAGATGTAACTCTGTGAGATGAATTCACAGAACACAGAGCAGTTTCTCAGAAAGTTTGTTTCTACTTTTGAACGGAAGATATTTCCTTTTCCACCATAGCCCTCTATGGGCTTCCAAATATCCCTTTGCCAATTCCACAAGAACAGCCTTAGCGAAAGGCTTCTTGAAGGGAAAGATGTAACTCTGTGAGATGAATTAACAGAACACAGAGCGGTTTCTCAGAAAGCTTCTTTCCAGTTTTGAACGGAAGATATTTCCTTTTTCACCATAGCCCTCTATGGGCTTCCAAATATCCCTTTGCCAATTCCACAAGAACAGCCTTAGCGAAAGGCTTCTTGAAGGGAAAGATGTAACTCTGTGAGATGAATTAACAGAACACAGAGCTGTTTCTCAGAAAGCTTCTTTCAAGTTTTGAACGGAAGATATTTCCTTTTTCACCGTAGCCCTCTATGGGCTTCCAAATATCCCTTTGCCAATTCCACAAGAACAGCCTTAGCGAAAGGCTTCTTGAAGGGAAAGATGTAACTCTGTGAGATGAATTAACAGAACACAGAGCAGTTTCTCAGAAAGCTTCTTTCCAGTTTTGAACGTAAGATATTTCCTTTTTCACCATAGACCTCTATGGGCTTCCAAATATCCCTTTGCCAATTCCACAAGAACAGCCTTAGCGAAAGGCTTCTTGAAGGGAAAGATGTAACTCTGTGAGATGAAGTAAGGGAACACAGAGCAGTTTCTCAGAAAGCTTCTTTCCAGTTTTGAACGGAAGATATTTCCTTTTTCACCATAGCCCTCTATGGGCTTCCAAATATCCCTTTGCCAATTCCACAAGAACAGCCTTAGCGAAAGGATTCTTGAAGGGAAAGATGTAACTCTGTGAGATGAATTAACAGAACACAGAGCAGTTTCTCAGAAAGCTTCTTTCCAGTTTTGAACGGAAGATATTTCCTTTTTCACCATAGCCCTCTATGGGCTTCCAAATATCCCTTTGCCAATTCCACAAGAACAGCCTTAGCGAAAGGCTTCTTGAAGGGAAAGATGTAACTCTGTGAGATGAATTAACAGAACACAGAGCAGTTTCTCAGAAAGCTTCTTTCCAGTTTTGAACGGAAGATATTTCCTTTTTCACCATAGCCCTCTATGGGCTTCCAAATATCCCTTTGCCAATTCCACAAGAACAGCCTTAGCGAAAGTCTCCTTGAAGGGAAAGATGTAACTCTGTGAGATGAATTAACAGAACACAAAGCAGTTTCTCAGAAAGCTTCTTTCCCGTTTTGAACTTAAGATATTTCCTTTTTCACCATAACCCTCTATGGGCTTCCAAATATCCCTTTGCCAATTCCACAAGAACAGCCCTAGCGAAAGGCTTCTTGAAGGGAAAGATGTAACTCTGTGAGATGAATTAACAGAACACAGAGCAGTTTCTCACAAAGCTTCTTTCCAGTTTTGAACGGAAGATATTTCCTTTTTCACCATAGCCCTCTATGGGCTTCCAAATATCCCTTTGCCAATTCCACAAGAACAGCCTTAGCGAAAGGCTTCTTGAAGGGAAAGATGTAACTCTGTGAGATGAATTAACAGAACACAGAGCAGTTTCTCAGAAAGCTTCTTTCCAGTTTTGAACGGAAGATATTTCCTTTTTCACCATAGCCCTCTAAGGGATTCCAAATATCCCTTTGCCAATTCCACAAGAACAGCCTTAGCTAAAGGCTCCTTGAAGGGAAAGATGTAACTCTGTGAGATGAATTAACAGAACACAAAGCAGTTTCTCAGAAAGCTTCTTTCCAGTTTTGAACGGAAGATATTTCCTTTTTCACCATAGCCCTCTATGGGCTTCCAAATATCCTTTGCCAATTCAACAAGAACAGTCTTAGCGAAAGGCTTCCTGAAGGGAAAGATGTAACACTGTGAGATGTATTAACAGAACACAGAGCAGTTTCTCCGAAAGCTTCTTTCCAGTTTTGAACGGAAGATATTTCCTTTTTCACCATAGCCCTCTATGGGCTTCCAAATATCCCTTTGCCAATTCCACAAGAACAGCCTTAGCGAAAGGCTTCTTGAAGGGAAAGATGTAACTCTGTGAGATGAATTAACAGAACACAGAGCAGTTTCTCAGAAGGCTTCTTTCCAGTTTTGAACGGAAGATATTTCCTTTTTTACCATAGCCCTCATTGGGCTTACAAATACCCCTTTGCCAATTCCACAAAAACAGCCATAGCGAAAGGCTTCTTGAAGGGAAAGATGTAACTCTGTGAGATGAATTAACAGAACACAGAGCAGTTTCTCAGAAAGCTTCTTTCCAGTTTTGAACGGAAGATATTTCCTTTTTCACCATAGCCCTCTATGGGCTTCCAAATATCCCTTTGCCAATTCCACAAGAACAGCCTTAGCGAAAGTCTCCTTGAAGGGAAAGATGTAACTCTGTGAGATGAACTGACAGAACACAAAGCAGTTTCTCAGAAAGCTTCTTTCCCGTTGTGAACTTAAGATATTTCCTTTTTCACCATAACCCTCTATGGGCTTCCAAATATCCCTTTGCCAATTCCACAAGAACAGCCTAAGCGAAAGGCTTCTTGAAGGGAAAGATGTAACTCTGTGAGATGAATTAACAGAACACAAAGCAGTTTCTCAGAAAGCTTCTTTCCAGTTTTGAACGGAAGATATTTCCTTTTTTACCATAGCCCTCATTGTGCTTCCAAATATCCGTTTGCCAATTCCACAAGAACAGCCTTAGCGAAAGGCTTCTTGAAGGGAAAGATGTAACTCTGTGAGATGAATTCACAGAACACAGAGCAGTTTCTCAGAAAGTTTGTTTCTACTTTTGAACGGAAGATATTTCCTTTTCCACCATAGCCCTCTATGGGCTTCCAAATATCCCTTTGCCAATTCCAAAAGAACAGCCTTAGCGAAAGGCTTCTTGAAGGGAAAGATGTAACTCTGTGAGATGAATTAACAGAACACAGAGCAGTTTCTCAGAAAGCTTCTTTCCAGTTTTGAACGGAATATATTTCCTTTTCACCATAGCCCTCTATGGGCTTCCAAATATCCCTTTGCCAATTCCACAAGAACAGCCTTAGCGAAAGGCTTCTTGAAGGGAAAGATGTAACTCTGTGAGATGAATTAACAGAACACAGAGCAGTTTCTCAGAAAGCTTCTTTCCAGTTTTGAACGGAAGATATTTCCTTTTTCACCATAGCCCTCTATGGGCTTCCAAATATCCCTTTGCCAATTCCACAAGAACAGCCTTAGCGAAAGGCTCCTTGAAGGGTAAGATGTAACTCTGTGAGACGAATTAACAGAACACAAAGCAGTTTCTCAGAAAGCTTCTTTCCAGTTTTGAACGGAAGATATTTCCTTTTTCACCATAGCCCTCTATGGGCTTCCAAATATCCCTTTGCCAATTCCCCAAGAACAGCCTTAGCGAAAGGCTTCTTCAAGGGAAAGATGTAACTCTGTGAGATGAATTAACAGAACACAGAGCAGTTTCTCAGAAAGCTTCTTTCCAGTTTTGAACGGAAGATATTTCCTTTTTCACTATAGCCCTCTATGGGCTTCCAAATATCCCTTTGCCAATTCCACAAGAACAGCCTTAGCGAAAGGCTTCTTGAAGGGAAAGATGTAACTCTGTGAGATGAATTAACAGAACACAGAGCAGTTTCTCAGAAAGCTTCTTTCCAGTTTTGAACGGAAGATATTTCCTTTTTCACCATAGCCCTCTATGGGCTTCCAAATATCCCTTTGCCAATTCCCCAAGAACTGCCTTAGCGAAAGGATGCTTGAAGGTAAAGATGTAACTCTGTGAGATGAATTAACAGAACACAGAGCAGTTTCTCACAAAGCTTCTTTCCGGTTTTGAACGGAGGATACTTCCTTTTTCACCATAGCCCTCTATGGGCTTCAAAATATCCCTTTGCCAATTCCACAAGAACAGCCTTAGCGAAAGGCTTCTTGAAGGGAAAGATGTAACTCTGTGAGATGAATTAACAGAACACAGAGCAGTTTCTCAGAAAGCTTCTTTCCGGTTTTGAACGGAAGATAATTCTTTTTCACCATAGCCCTTGATGGGCTTCCAAATATCCCTTTGCCAATTCCACAAGAACAGCCTTAGCCGAAGGCTTCTTGAAGGGAAAGATGTAACTCTGTGAGATGAATGAACAGAACACAGAGCAGTTTCTCAGAAAGCTTCTTTCCAGTTTTGAACGGAAGATATTTCCTTTTTCACCATAGCCCTCTATGGGCTTCCAAATATCCCTTTGCCAATTCCACAAGAACAGCCTTAGCGAAAGGCTTCTTGAAGGGAAAGATGTAACTCTGTGAGATGAATTAACAGAACACAAAGCAGTTTCTCAGAAAGCTTCTTTCCAGTTTTCAACGGAAGATATTTCCTTTTTTACCATAGCCCTCATTGGGCTTCCAAATATCCCTTTGCCAATTCCACAAGAACAGCCTTAGCGAAAGGCTTCTTGAAGGGAAAGATGTAACTCTGTGAGATGAATTAACAGAACACAAAGCAGTTTCTCAGAAAGCTTCTTTCCAGTTTTCAACGGAAGATATTTCCTTTTTTACCATAGCCCTCATTGGGCTTCCAAATATCCCTTTGCCAATTCCACAAGAACAGCCTTAGCGAAAGGCTTCTTGAAGGGAAAGATGTAACTCTGTGAGATGAAGTAAGGGAACACAGAGCAGTTTCTCAGAAAGCTTCTTTCCAGTTTTGAACGGAAGATATTTCCTTTTTCACCATAGCCCTCTATGGGCTTCCAAATATCCCTTTGCCAATTCCACAAGAACAGCCTTAGCGAAAGGCTCCTTGAAGGGTAAGATGTAACTCTGTGAGACGAATTAACAGAACACAAAGCAGTTTCTCAGAAAGCTTCTTTCCAGTTTTGAACGGAAGATATTTCCTTTTTCACCATAGCCCTCTATGGGCTTCCAAATATCCCTTTGCCAATTCCCCAAGAACAGCCTTAGCGAAAGGCTTCTTCAAGGGAAAGATGTAACTCTGTGAGATGAATTAACAGAACACAGAGCAGTTTCTCAGAAAGCTTCTTTCCAGTTTTGAACGGAAGATATTTCCTTTTTCACTATAGCCCTCTATGGGCTTCCAAATATCCCTTTGCCAATTCCACAAGAACAGCCTTAGCGAAAGGCTTCTTGAAGGGAAAGATGTAACACTGTGAGATGAATTAACAGAACACAGAGCAGTTTCTCAGAAAGCTTCTTTCCAGTTTTGAACGGAAGATATTTCCTTTTTCACCATAGCCCTCTATGGGCTTCCAAATATCCCTTTGCCAATTCCACAAGAACAGCCTTAGCGAAAGGCTTCTTGAAGGGAAAGATGTAACTCTGTGAGATGAATTAACAGAACACAAAGCAGTTTCTCAGAAAGCTTCTTTCCAGTTTTCAACGGAAGATATTTCCTTTTTTACCATAGCCCTCATTGGGCTTCCAAATATCCCTTTGCCAATTCCACAAGAACAGCCTTAGCGAAAGGCTTCTTGAAGGGAAAGATGTAACTCTGTGAGATGAAGTAAGGGAACACAGAGCAGTTTCTCAGAAAGCTTCTTTCCAGTTTTGAACGGAAGGTATTTCCTTTTTCACCATAGCCCTCTATGGGCTTCCAAATATCCCTTTGCCAATTCCACAAGAACAGCCTTAGCGAAAGGATTCTTGAAGGGAAAGATGTAACTCTGTGAGATGAATTAACAGAACACAGAGCAGTTTCTCAGAAAGCTTCTTTCCAGTTTTGAACGGAAGATATTTCCTTTTTCACCATAGCCCTCTATGAGCTTCCAAATATCCCTTTGCCAATTCCACAAGAACAGTCTTAGCGAAAGGCTTCTTGAAGGGAAAGATGTAACTCTGTGAGATGAATTCACAGAACACAGAGCAGTTTCTCAGAAAGTTTGTTTCTACTTTTGAACGGAAGATATTTCCTTTTCCACCATAGCCCTCTATGGGCTTCCAAATATCCCTTTGCCAATTCCAAAAGAACAGCCTTAGCGAAAGGCTTCTTGAAGGGAAAGATGTAACTCTGTGAGATGAATTAACAGAACACAGAGCAGTTTCTCAGAAAGCTTCTTTCCAGTTTTGAACGGAATATATTTCCTTTTTCACCATAGCCCTCTATGGGCTTCCAAATATCCCTTTGCCAATTCCACAAGAACAGCCTTAGCGAAAGGCTTCTTGAAGGGAAAGATGTAACTCTGTGAGATGAATTAACAGAACACAGAGCAGTTTCTCAGAAAGCTTCTTTCCAGTTTTGAACGGAAGATATTTCCTTTTTCACCATAGCCCTCTATGGGCTTCCAAATATCCCTTTGCCAATTCCACAAGAACAGCCTTAGCGAAAGGCTCCTTGAAGGGTAAGATGTAACTCTGTGAAACGAATTAACAGAACACAAAGCAGTTTCTCAGAAAGCTTCTTTCCAGTTTTGAACGGAAGATATTTCCTTTTTCACCATAGCCCTCTATGGGCTTCCAAATATCCCTTTGCCAATTCCCCAAGAACAGCCTTAGCGAAAGGCTTCTTCAAGGGAAAGATGTAACTCTGTGAGATGAATTAACAGAACACAGAGCAGTTTCTCAGAAAGCTTCTTTCCAGTTTTGAACGGAAGATATTTCCTTTTTCACTATAGCCCTCTATGGGCTTCCAAATATCCCTTTGCCAATTCCACAAGAACAGCCTTAGCGAAAGGCTTCTTGAAGGGAAAGATGTAACTCTGTGAGATGAATTAACAGAACACAAAGCAGTTTCTCAGAAAGCTTCTTTCCAGTTTTGAACGGAAGATATTTCCTTTTTCACCATAGCCCTCTATGGGCTTCCAAATATCCCTTTGCCAATTCCCCAAGAACAGCCTTAGCGAAAGGATGCTTGAAGGTAAAGATGTAACTCTGTGAGATGAATTAACAGAACACAGAGCAGTTTCTCACAAAGCTTCTTTCCGGTTTTGAACGGAGGATACTTCCTTTTTCACCATAGCCCTCTATGGGCTTCAAAATATCCCTTTGCCAATTCCACAAGAACAGCCTTAGCGAAAGGCTTCTTGAAGGGAAAGATGTAACTCTGTGAGATGAATTAACAGAACACAGAGCAGTTTCTCAGAAAGCTTCTTTCCGGTTTTGAACGGAAGATAATTCTTTTTCACCATAGCCCTCTATGGGCTTCCAAATATCCCTTTGCCAATTCCACAAGAACAGCCTTAGCGAACGGCTTCTTGAAGGGAAAGATGTAACTCTGTGAGATGAATTAACAGAACACAGAGCAGTTTCTCAGAAAGTTTCTTTCCACTTTTGAAGGGAAGATATTTCCTTTTTCACCATAGCCCTCTATGGGCTTCCAAATATCCCTTTGCCAATTCCACAAGAACAGCCTTAGCGAAAGGCTTCTTGAAGGGAAAGATGTAACTCTGTGAGATGAATTAACAGAACACAGAGCAGTTTCTCAGAAAGCTCCTTTCCTGTTTTGAACGTAAGATATTTCCTTTTTTACCATAGCCCTCATTGGGCTTCCAAATATCCCTTTGCCAATTCCACAAGAACAGCCTTAGCGAAAGGCTTCTTGAAGGGAAAGATGTAATTCTGTGAGATGAATTAACAGAACACAGATCAGTTTCTCAGAAAGCTTCTTTCCAGTTTTGAACGGAAGATATTTCCTTTTTCACCATAGCCCTCGATGGGCTTCCAAATATCCCTTTGCCAATTCCACAAGAACAGCCTTAGCGAAAGGCTCCTTGAAGAGAAAGATGTAACTCTGTGAGATGAATTAACAGAACACAGAGCAGTTTCTCAGAAAGCTTCTTTCCAGTTTTGAACGGAAGATATTTCCTTTTTCACCATAGCCCTCTATGGGCTTCCAAATATCCCTTTGCCAATTCCACAAGAACAGCCTTAGCCGAAGGCTTCTTGAAGGGAAAGATGTAACTCTGTGAGATGAATGAACAGAACACAGAGCAGTTTCTCAGAAAGCTTCTTTCCAGTTTTGAACGGAAGATATTTCCTTTTTCACCATAGCCCTCTATGGGCTTCCAAATATCCCTTTGCCAATTCCAAAAGCAGTTTCTCAGAAAGCTTCTTTCCAGTTTTCAACGGAAGATATTTCCTTTTTTACCATAGCCCTCATTGGGCTTCCAAATATCCCTTTGCCAATTCCACAAGAACAGCCGTAGCGAAAGGCTTCTTGAAGGGAAAGATGTAACTCTGTGAGATGAAGTAAGGGAACACAGAGCAGTTTCTCAGAAAGCTTCTTTCCAGTTTTGAACGGAAGATATTTCCTTTTTCACCATAGCCCTCTATGGGCTTCCAAATATCCCTTTGCCAATTCCACAAGAACAGCCTTAGCGAAAGGATTCTTGAAGGGAAAGATGTAACTCTGTGAGATGAATTAACAGAACACAGAGCAGTTTCTCAGAAAGCTTCTTTCCAGTTTTGAACGGAAGATATTTCCTTTTTCACCATAGCCCTCTATGAGCTTCCAAATATCCCTTTGCCAATTCCACAAGAACAGCCTTAGCGAAAGGCTTCTTGAAGGGAAAGATTTCACTCTGTGAGATGAATTAGCAGAACACAGAGCAGTTTCTCAGAAAGCTTCTTTCCAGTTTTGAACGGAAGATATTTCCTTTTTCACCATAGCCCTCTATGGGCTTCCAAATATCCCTTTGCCAATTCCACAAGAACAGCCTTAGTGAAAGGCTACTTGAAGGGAAAGATGTAACTCTGTGAGATGAATTAACAGAACACAGAGCAGTTTCTCAGAAAGCCTCTTTCCAGTTTTGAACGGAAGATATTTCCTTTTTTACCACAGCCCTCATTGGGCTTCCAAATATCCCTTTGCCAATTCCACAAGAACAGCCTTAGCGAAAGGCTTCTTGAAGGGAAAGATGTAACTCTGTGAGATGAATTAACAGAACACAGAGCAGTTTCTCAGAAAGCTTCTTTCCACTTTTGAACGGAAGATATTTCCTTTTTCACCATAGCCCTCTATGGGTTTCCAAATATCCCTTTGCCAATTCCACAAGAACAGCCTTAGCGAAAGGCTTCTTGAAGGGAAAGATGTAACTCTGTGAGATGAATTAACAGAACACAGAGCAGTTTCTCAGAATGCTTCTTTCCACTTTTGAACGGAAGATATTTCCTTTTCCACCATAGCCCTCCATGGGCTTCCAAATATCCCTTTGCCAATTCCACAAGAACAGCCTTAGCGAAAGGCTTCTTGAAGGGAAAGATGTAACTCAGTGAGATGAATTAACAGAACACAGAGCAGTTTCTTAGAAAGCTTCTTTCCAGGTTTGAAAGGAAGATATTTCCTTTTTCACCATAGCCCTCTATGGGCTTCCAAATATCCCTTTGCCAATTCCACAAGAACAGCCTTAGGAAAGGCTTCTTGAAGGGAAAGATGTAACTTTGTGAGATGAATTAACAGAACACAGAGCAGTTTCTCAGAAAGCTTCTTTCCTGTTTTGAACGGAAGATATTTCCTTTTTTACCATAGCCCTCATTGGGCTTCCAAATATCCCTTTGCCAATTCCACAAGAACAGCCTTAGCGAAAGGGTTCTTGAAGGGAAAGATGTAACTCTGTGAGATGAATTAACAGAACACAGAGCTGTTTCTCAAAAGCTTCTTTCCAGTTTTGAACGGAAGATATTTTCTTTTTCACCGTAGCCCTCTATGGGCTTCCAAATATCCCTTTGCCAATTCCACAAGAACAGCCTTAGCTAAAGGCTTCTTGAAGGGAAAGATGTAACTCTGTGAGATGAATTAACAGAACACAGAGCAGTTTCTCAGAAAGCTTCTTTCCAGGTTTGAACGGAAGATATTTCCTTTTTCACCATAGCCATCTATGGGCTTCCAAATATCCCTTTGCCAATTCCACAAGAACAGCCTTAGTGAAAGACTTCTTGAAGGGAAAGATGTAACTCTGTGAGATTAATTAACAGAACACAGAGCAGTTTCTCAGAAAGCTTCTTTCCAGTTTTGAACGGAAGATATTTCCTTTTTCACCATAGCCCTCTATGGGCTTCCAAATATCCCTTTGCCAATTCCACAAGAACAGCCTTAGCGAAAGGCTCCTTGAAGGGAAAGATGTAACTCTGTGAGATGAATTAACAGAACACAGAGCAGTTTCTCAGATAGCTTCTTTCCAGTTTTGAACGGAAGATATTTCCTTTTTCACCATAGCCCTCTATGGGCTTCCAAATATCCCTTTGCCAATTCCACAAGAACAGCCTTAGCGAAAGGCTTCTTGAAGGGAAAGATGTAACTCTGTGAGATGAATTAACAGAACACAGAGCAGTTTCTCAGAAAGTTTGTTTCTACTTTTGAACGGAAGATATTTCCTTTTTCACCATAGCCCTGTATGGGCTTCCAAATATCCCTTTGCCAATTCCACAAGAACAGCCTTAGCGAAAGGCTTCTTGAAGGGAAAGATGTAACTCTGTGAGATGAATTAACAGAACACAGAGCAGTTTCTCAGAAAGCTTCTTTCCAGTTTTGAACGGAAGATATTTCCTTTTTCACCATAGCCCTCTATGGGCTTCCAAATATCCCTTTGCCAATTCCACAAGAACAGCCTTAGCGAAAGTCTCCTTGAAGGGAAAGATGTAACTCTGTGAGATGAATTAACAAAACACAAAGCAGTTTCTCAGAAAGCTTCTTTCCAGTTTTGAACTTAAGATATTTCCTTTTTCACCATAACCCTCTATGGGCTTCCAAATATCCCTTTGCCAATTCCACAAGAACAGCCTTAGCGAAAGGCTTCTTGAAGGGAAAGATGTAACTCTGTGAGATGATTTAACAGAACACAGAGCAGTTTCTCAGAAAGCTTCTTTCCAGTTTTGAACGGAAGATATTTCCTTTTTCACCATAGAACTCTATGGGCTTCCAAATATCCGTTTGCCAATTCCACAAGAACAGCCTTAGAGAAAGGCTTCTTGAAGGGAAAGATGTAACTCTGTGAGATGAATTAACAGAACACAGAGCAGTTTCTCAGAAAGCTTCTTTCCAGTTTTGAACGGAAGATATTTCCTTTTTCACCATAGCCCTCTATGGGCTTCCAAATATCCCTTTGCCAATTCCACAAGAACAGCCTTAGCGAAAGACTTCTTGAAGGGAAAGATGTAACTCTGTGAGATGAATTAACAGAACACAAAGCAGTTTCTCAGAAAGCTTCTTTCCAGTTTTGAACGGAAGATATTTCCTTTTTCACCATAGCCCTCTATGGGCTTCCAAATAAACCTTTGCCAATTCCACAAGAACAGCCTTAGCGAAAGGCTTCTTGAACGGAAAGATGTAACTCTGTGAGATGAATTAACAGAACACAGAGCAGTTTCTCAGAAAGCTTCTTTCCAGTTTTGAACGGAAGATATTTCCTTTTTCACCATAGCCCTCTATGAGCTTCCAAATATCCCTTTGCCAATTCCACAAGAACAGCCTTAGCGAAAGGCTCCTTGAAGGGAAAGATGTAACTCTGTGAGATGAATTAACAGAACACAAAGCAGTTTCTCAGAAAGCTTCTTTCCAGTTTTGAACGGAAGATATTTCCTTTTTCACCATAGCCCTCTATGGGCTTCCAAATATCCCTTTGCCAATTCCCCAAGAACAGCCTTAGCGAAAGGCTTCTTCAAGGGAAAGATGTAATTCTGTGAGATGAATTAACAGAACACAGAGCAGTTTCTCAGAAAGCTTCTTTCCAGTTTTGAACGGAAGATATTTCCTTTTTCACCATAGCCCTCTATGGGCTTCCAAATATCCCTTTGCCAATTCCACAAGAACAGCCTTAGCGAAAGGCTTCTTGAAGGGAAAGATGTAACTCTGTGAGATGAATTAACAGAACACAGAGCAGTTTCTCAGAAAGTTTCTTTCCACTATTGAAGGGAAGATATTTCCTTTTTCACCATAGCCCTCTATGGGCTTCCAAATATCCCTTTGCCAATTCCACAAGAACAGCCTTAGCGAAAGGCTTCTTGAAGGGAAAGATGTAACTCTGTGAGATGAATTCACAGAACACAGAGCAGTTTCTCAGAAAGCTCCTTTCCAGTTTTGACCGGAAGATATTTCCTTTTTTACCATAGCCCTCATTGGGCTTCCAAATATCCCTTTGCCAATTCCACAAGAACAGCCTTAGCGAAAGGCTTCTTGAAGGGAAAGATGTAACTCTGTGAGATGAATTAACAGAACACAGAGCAGTTTCTCGGAAAGCTTCTTTCCAGTTTAGAACGGAAGATATTATCTTTTTCACCATAGCCCTCGATGGGCTTCTAAATATCCCTTTGCCAATTCCACAAGAACAGCCTTAGCGAAAGGCTTCTTGAAGGGAAAGATGTAACTCTGTGAGATGAATTAACAGAACACAGAGCAGTTTCTCAGAAAGCTTCTTTCCAGTTTTGAACGGAAGATATTTCCTTTTTCACCATAGCCCTCTATGGGCTTCCAAATATCCCTTTGCCAATTCCACAAGAACAGCCTTAGCGAAAGGCTCCTTGAAGGGAAAGATGTAACTCTGTGAGATGAATTAACAGAACACAAAGCAGTTTCTCAGAAAGCTTCTTTCCAGTTTTGAACGGAAGATATTTCCTTTTTCACCATAGCCCTCTATGGGCTTCCAAATATCCCTTTGCCAATTCCACAAGAACAGCCTTAGCGAAAGGCTTCTTGAAGGGAAAGATGTAACTCTGTGAGATGAATTAACAGAACACAGAGCAGTTTCTCAGAAAGCTTCTTTCCACTTTTGAACGGAAGATATTTCCTTTTTCACCATAGCCCTCTATGGGCTTCCAAATATCCCTTTGCCAATTCCACAGGAACAGCCTTAGCGAAAGGCTTCTTGTAGGGAAAGATGTAACTCTGTGAGATGAATTAACAGAACACAGAGCAGTTTCTCAGAAAGCTTCTTTCCAGTTTTGAACGGAAGATATTTCCTTTTCACCATAGCCCTCTATGGGCTTCCAATATCCCTTTGCCAATTCCCCAAGAACAGCCTTAGCGAAAGGATGCTTGAAGGGAAAGATGTAACTCTGTGAGATGAATTAACAGAACACAGAGCAGTTTCTCAGAAAGCTTCTTTCCGGTTTTGAACGGAAGATACTTCCTTTTTCACCATAGCCCTCTATGGGCTTCAAAATATCCCTTTGCCAATTCCACAAGAACAGCCTTAGCGAAAGGCTTCTTGAAGGGAAAGATGTAACTCTGTGAGATGAATTAACAGAACACAGAGCAGTTTCTCAGAAAGCTTCTTTCCGGTTTTGAACGGAAGATAATTCTTTTTCACCATAGCCCTCTATGGGCTTCCAAATATCCCTTTGCCAATTCCACAAGAACAGCCTTAGCGAAAGGCTTCTTGAAGGGAAAGATGTAACTCTGTGAGATGAATTAACAGAACACAGAGCAGTTTCTCAGAAAGCTTCTTTCCAGTTTTGAACGGAAGATATTTCCTTTTTCACCATAGCCCTCTATGGGCTTCCAAATATCCCTTTGCCAATTCCACAAGAACAGCCTTAGCGAAAGGCTTCTTGAAGGGAAAGATGTAACTCTGTGAGATGAATTAACAGAACACAGAGCAGTTTCTCAGAAAGCTTCTTTCCAGTTTTGAACGGAAGATATTTCCTTTTTCACCGTATCCCTCTATGGGCTTCCAAATATCCCTTTGCCAATTCCACAAGAAGAGCTTAGCGAAAGACTTCTTGAAGGGAAAGATGTAACTCTGTGAGATGAATTAACAGAACACAGAGTAGTTTCTCAGAAAGCTTCTTTCCAGTTTTGAACGAAAGATATTTCCTTTTTCACCATAGCCCTCTATGGGCTTCCAAATATCCCTTTGCCAATTCCACAAGAACAGACTTAGCGAAAGGCTTCTTGAAGGGAAAGATGTAACTCTGTGAGATGAATTAACAGAACACAGAGCAGTTTCGCAGAAAGCTTGTTTCCAGTTTTGAACGGAAGATATTTCCTTTTTCACCATACCCCTCTATGGGCTTCCAAATATCCCTTAGCCAATTCCACAAGAACAGCCTTAGCGAAAGGCTTCTTGAAGGGAGAGATGTAACTCTGTGAGATGAATTAACAGAACACAAAGCAGTTTCTCAGAAAGCTTCTTTCCAGTTTTGAACGGAATATATTTCCTTTTTCACCATAGCCCTCTATTGGCTTCCAAATATCCCTTAGCCAATTCCACAAGAACAGCCTTAGCGAAAGGCTTCTTGAAGGGAAAGATGTAACTCTGTGAGATGAATTAACAGAACACAAAGCAGTTTCTCAGAAAGCTTCTTTCCACTTTTGAACGGAAGATATTTCCTTTTTCACCATAGCCCTCTATTTGCTTCCAAATATCCCTTTGCCAATTCCACAAGAACAGCCTTAGCGAAAGGCTTCTTGAAGGGAAAGATGTAACTCTGTGAGATGAATTAACAGAACACAGAGCAGTTTCTCAGAAAGCTTCTTTCCAGTTTTGAACGGAAGATATTTCCTTTTTCACCATAGCCCTCTATGGGCTTCCAAATATCCCTTTGCCAATTCCACAAGAACAGCCTTAGCGAAAGACTTCTTGAAGGGAAAGATGTAACTCTGTGAGATGAATTAACAGAACAGAGAGCAGTTTCTCAGAAAGCTTCTTTCCAGTTTTGAACGGAAGATATTTCCTTTTTCACCAAAGCCCCCTATGGGCTTCCAAATATCCCTTTGCCAATTCCACAAGAACAGCCTTTGGGAAAGGCTTCTTGAAGGGAAAGATGTAACTCTGTGAGATGAATTAACAGAACACAGAGCAGTTTCTCAGAAAGCTTCTTTCCAGTTTTGAACGGAAGATATTTCCTTTTTCACCATAGCCCTCTATGGGCTTCCAAATATCCCTTTGCCAATTCCACAAGAACAGCCTTAGCGAAAGGCTTCTTGAAGGGAAAGATGTAACTCTGTGAGATGAATTAACAGAACACAGAGCAGTTTCTCAGAAAGTTTGTTTCTACTTTTGAACGGAAGATATTTCCTTTTTCACCATAGCCCTCTATGGGCTTCCAAATATCCCTTTGCCAATTCCACAAGAACAGCCTTAGCGAAAGGCTTCTTGAAGGGAAAGATGTAACTCTGTGAGATGAATTAAAAGAACACGTAGCAGTTTCTCAGAAAGCTTCTTTCCAGTTTTGAACGGAAGATATTTCCTTTTTTACCATAGCCCTCAGTGGGCTTCCAAATATCCCTTTGCCAATTCCACAAGAACAGCCTTAGCGAAAGGCTTCTTGAAGGGAAAATGTAACTCTGAGAGATGAATTAACAGAACACAGAGCAGTTTCTCAGAAAGCTTCTTTCCAGTTTTGAACGGAAGATATTTCCTTTTTCACCATAGCCCTCTATGGGCTTCCAAATATCCCTTTGCCAATTCCACAAGAACAGCCTTAGCGAAAGGCTCCTTGAAGGGAAAGATGTAACTCTGTGAGATGAATTAACAGAACACAAAGCAGTTTCTCAGAAAGCTTCTTTCCAGTTTTGAACGGAAGATATTTCCTTTTTCACCATAGCCCTCTATGGGCTTCCAAATATCCCTTTGCCAATTCCACAAGAACAGCCTTAGCGAAAGGCTTCTTGAAGGGAAAGATGTAACTCTGTGAGATGAATTAACAGAACACAGAGCAGTTTCTCAGAAAGCTTCTTTCCAGTTTTGAACGGAAGATATTTCCTTTTTCACCATAGCCCTCTATGGGCTTCCAAATATCCCTTTGCCAATTCCACAAGAACAGCCTTAGCGAAAGGCTCCTTGAAGGGAAAGATGTAACTCTGTGAGATGAATTAACAGAACACAAAGCAGTTTCTCAGAAAGCTTCTTTCCAGTTTTGAACGGAAGATATTTCCTTTTTCACCATAGCCCTCTATGGGCTTCCAAATATCCCTTTGCCAATTCCCCAAGAACAGCCTTAGCGAAAGGCTTCTTCAAGGGAAAGATGTAATTCTGTGAGATGAATTAACAGAACACAGAGCAGTTTCTCAGAAAGCTTCTTTCCAGTTTTGAACGGAAGATATTTCCTTTTTCACCATAGCCGTCTATGGGCTTCCAAATATCCCTTTGCCAATTCCACAAGAACAGCCTTAGCGAAAGGCTTCTTGAAGGGAAAGATGTAACTCTGTGAGATGAATTAACAGAACACAGAGCAGTTTCTCAGAAAGTTTCTTTCCACTATTGAAGGGAAGATATTTCCTTTTTCACCATAGCCCTCGATGGGCTTCCAAATATCCCTTTGCCAATTCCACAAGAACAGCCTTAGCGAAAGGCTTCTTGAAGGGAAAGATGTAACTCTGTGAGATGAATTAACAGAACACAGAGCAGTTTCTCAGAAAGCTCCTTTCCAGTTTTGAACGGAAGATATTTCCTTTTTTACCATAGCCCTCATTGGGCTTCCAAATATCCCTTTGCCAATTCCACAAGAACAGCCTTAGCGAAAGGCTTCTTGAAGGGAAAGATGTAACTCTGTGAGATGAAGTAACAGAACACAGAGCAGTTTCTCAGAAAGCTTCTTTCCAGTTTTGAACGGAAGATATTTCCTTTTTCACCATAGCCCTCTATGGGCTTCCAAATATCCCTTTGCCAATTCCACAAGAACAGCCTTAGCGAAAGGCTTCTTGAAGGGAAAGATGTATCTCTGTGAGATGAATTAACAGAACACAGAGCAGTTTCTCAGAAAGCTCCTTTCCAATTTTGAACGGAAGATATTTCCTTTTTTACCATAGCCCTCATTGGGCTTCCAAATATCCCTTTGCCAATTCCACAAGAATAGCCTTAGCGAAAGGCTTCTTGAAGGGAAAGATGTAACTCTGTGAGATGAATTAACAGAACACAGAGCAGTTTCTCAGAAAGCTTCTTTCCAGTTTAGAACGGAAGATATTTCCTTTTTCACCATAGCCCTCGATGGGCTTCTAAATATCCCTTTGCCAATTCCACAAGAACAGCCTTAGCGAAAGGCTTCTTGAAGGGAAAGATGTAACTCTGTGAGATGAATTAACAGAACACAGAGCAGTTTCTCAGAAAGCTTCTTTCCAGTTTTGAACGGAAGATATTTCCTTTTTCACCATAGCCCTCTATGGGCTTCCAAATATCCCTTTGCCAATTCCACAAGAACAGACTTAGCGAAAGGCTCCTTGAAGGGAAAGATGTAACTCTGTGAGATGAATTAACAGAACACAAAGCAGTTTTCTCAGAAAGCTTCTTTCCAGTTTTGAACGGAAGATATTTCCTTTTTCACCATAGCCCTCTATGGGCTTCCAAATATCCCTTTGCCAATTCCACAAGAACAGCCTTAGCGAAAGGCTTCTTGAAGGGAAAGATGTAACTCTGTGAGATGACTTAACAGAACACAGAGCAGTTTCTCAGAATGCTTCTTTCTAGTTTTGAACGGAAGATATTTCCTTTTTCACCATAGCCCTCTATGGGCTTCCAAATATCCCTTTGCCAATTCCACAAAAACAGCCTTAGCGAAAGGCTCCTTGAAGGGAAAGATGTAACTCTGTGAGATGAATTAACAGAACACAAAGCAGTTTCTCAGAAAGCTTCTTTCCAGTTTTGAACGGAAGATATTTCCTTTTTCACCATAGCCCTCTATGGGCTTCCAAATATCCCTTTGCCAATTCCCCAAGAACAGCCTTAGGGAAAGGCTTCTTCAAGGGAAATATGTAACTCTGTGAGATGATTAACAGAACACAGAGCAGTTTCTCAGAAAGCTTCTTTCCAGTTTTGAACGGAAGATATTTCCTTTTTCACCATAGACCTCTATGGGCTTCCAAATATCCCTTTGCAAATTCCACAAGAACAGCCTTAGCGATAGGCTCCTTGAAGGGAAAGATGTAACTCTGTGAGATGAATTAACAGAACACAAAGCAGTTTCTCAGAAAGCTTCTTTCCAGTTTTGAACGGAAGATATTTCCTTTTTCACCATAGCCCTCTATGGGCTTCCAAATATCCCTTTGCCAATTCCACAAGAACAGCCTTAGCGAAAGGCTTCTTGAAGGGAAAGATGTAACTCTGTGAGATGAATTCACAGAACACAGAGCAGTTTCTCAGAAAGCTTCTTTCCTGTTTTGAACGGAAGATATTTCCTTTTTCACCATAGCCCTCGAAGGGGTTCCAAATATCCCTTTGCCAATTCCACAAGAACAGCCTTAGCGAAAGTCTCCTTGAAGGGAAAGATGTAACTCTGTGAGATGAATTAACAGAACACAAAGCAGTTTCTCAGAGAGCTTCTTTCCAGTTTTGAACTTAAGATATTTCCTTTTTCACCATAACCCACTATGGGCTTCCATATATCCCTTTGCCAATTCCACAAGAACAGCCTTAGCGAAAGGCTTCTTGAAGGGAAAGATGTAACTCTGTGAGATGACTTAACAGAACACAGAGCAGTTTCTCAGAATGCTTCTTTCCAGTTTTGAACGGAAGATATTTCCTTTTTCACCATAGCCCTCTATGGGCTTCCAAATATCCCTTTGCCAATTCCACAAAAACAGCCTTAGCGAAAGGCTCCTTGAAGGGAAAGATGTAACTCTGTGAGATGAATTAACAGAACACAAAGCAGTTTCTCAGAAAGCTTCTTTCCAGTTTTGAACGCAAGATATTTCCTTTTTCACCATAGCCCTCTATGGGCTTCCAAATATCCCTTTGCCAATTCCCCAAGAACAGCCTTAGCGAAAGGCTTCTTCAAGCTAAAGATGTAACTCTGTGAGGTGAATTAACAGAACACAGAGCAGTTTCTCAGAAAGCTTCTTTCCAGTTTTGAACGGAAGATATTTCCTTTTTCACCATAGACCTCTATGGGCTTCCAAATATCCCTTTGCCAACTCCACAAGAACAGCCTTAGCGATAGGCTCCTTGAAGGGAAAGATGTAACTCTGTGAGATGAATTAACAGAACACAAAGCAGTTTCTCAGAAAGCTTCTTTCCAGTTTTGAACGGAAGATATTTCCTTTTTCACCATAGCCCTCTATGGGCTTCCAAATATCCCTTTGCCAATTCCACAAGAACAGCCTTAGCGAAAGGCTTCTTGAAGGGAAAGATGTAACTCTGTGAGATGAATTCACAGAACACAGAGCAGTTTCTCAGAAAGCTTCTTTCCAGTTTTGAACGGAAGATATTTCCTTTTTCACCATAACCCTCTATGGGCTTCCAAATATCCGTTTGCCAATTCCACAAGAACAGCCTTAGCGAAAGGCTTCTTGAAGGGAAAGATGTAACTCTGTGAGATGAATTAACAGAACACAGAGCAGTTTGTCAGAAAGCTTCTTTCCAGTTTTGAACGGAAGAGATTTCCTTTTTCACCATAGCCCTCTATGGGCTTCCAAATATCCGTTTGCCAATTCCACAAGAACAGCCTTAGCGAAAGACTTCTTCAAGCGAAAGATGTAACTCTGAGAGATGAATTAACAGAACACAGAGCAGTTTCTCAGAAAGCTTCTTTCCAGTTTTGAACGGAAGATATTTCCTTTTTCACCATAGCCCTCTATGGGCTTCCAAATATCCCTTTGCCAATTCCACAAGAACAGCCTTAGCGAAAGGCTTCTTGAAGGGAAAGATGTAACTCTGTGAGATGAATTCACAGAACACAGAGCAGTTTCTCAGAAAGTTTGTTTCTACTTTTGAACGGAAGATATTTCCTTTTTCACCATAGCCCTCTATGGGCTTCCAAATATCCCTTTGCCAATTCCACAAGAACAGCCTTAGCGAAAGGCTTCTTGAAGGGAAAGATGTAACTCTGTGAGATGAATTAACAGTACACAGAGCAGTTTCTCAGAAAGCTTCTTTCCAGTTTTGAACGGAAGATATTTCCTTTTTCACCATAGCCCTCTATGGGCTTCCAAATATCCCTTTGCCAATTCCACAAGAACAGCCTTAGCGAAAGTCTCCTTGAAGGGAAAGATGTAACTCTGTGAGATGAATTAACAGAACACAAAGCAGTTTGTCAGAAAGCTTCTATCCAGTTTTGAACTTAAGATATTTCCTTTTTCACCATTACCCTCTATGGGCTTCCAAATATCCCTTTGCCAATTCCAAAAGAACAGCCTTAGCGAAAGGCTTCTTGAAGGGAAAGATGTAACTCTGTGAGATGAATTAACAGAACACAAAGCAGTTTCTCAGAAAGCTTCTTTCCAGTTTTGAACGGAAGATATTTCCTTTTTTACCATAGCCCTCATTGGGCTTCCAAATATCCCTTTGCCAATTCCACAAGAACAGCCTTAGCGAAAGGCTTCTTGAAGGGAAAGATGTAACTCTGTGAGATGAAGTAAGGGAACACAGAGCAGTTTCTCAGAAAGCTTCTTTCCAGTTTTGAACGGAAGATATTTCCTTTTTCACCATAGCCCTCTATGGGCTTCCAAATATCCCTTTGACAATTCCACAAGAACAGCCTTAGCGAAAGGCTTCTTGAAGGGAAAGATGTAACTCTGTGAGATAAATTAACAGAACACAGAGCAGTTTCTCAGAAAGTTTGTTTCTACTTTTGAACGGAAGATATTTCCTTTTTCACCATAGCCCTCTATGGGCTTCCAAATATCCCTTTGCCATTTCCACAAGAACAGCCTTAGCGAAAGGCTTCTTGAAGGGAAAGATGTAACTCTGTGAGATGAATTCACAGAACACAGAGCAGTTTCTCAGAAAGTTTGTTTCTACTTTTGAACGGAAGATATTTCCTTTTCCACCATAGCCCTCTATGGGCTTCCAAATATCCCTTTGCCAATTCCAAAAGAACAGCCTTAGCGAAAGCCTTCTTGAAGGGAAAGATGTAACTCTGTGAGATGAATTAACAGAACACAGAGCAGTTTCTCAGAAAGCTTCTTTCCACTTTTGAACGGAAGATATTTCCTTTTTCACCATAGCCCTCTATGGGCTTCCAAATATCCCTTTGCCAATTCCACAAGAACAGCCTTAGCGAAAGGCTTCTTGAAGGGAAAGATGTAACTCTGTGAGATGAATTAACAGAACACAGAGCAGTTTCTCAGAAAGCTTCTTTCCAGTTTTGAACGGAAGATATTTCCTTTTTCACCATAGCCCTCTATGGGCTTCCAAATATCCCTTTGCCAATTCCACAAGAACAGCCTTAGCGAAAGGCTCCTTGAAGGGTAAGATGTAACTCTGTGAGACGAATTAACAGAACACAAAGCAGTTTCTCAGAAAGCTTCTTTCCAGTTTTGAACGGAAGATATTTCCTTTTTCACCATAGCCCTCTATGGGCTTCCAAATATCCCTTTGCCAATTCCCCAAGAACAGCCTTAGCGAAAGGCTTCTTCAAGGGAAAGATGTAACTCTGTGAGATGAATTAACAGAACACAGAGCAGTTTCTCAGAAAGCTTCTTTCCAGTTTTGAACGGAAGATATTTCCTTTTTCACTATAGCCCTCTATGGGCTTCCAAATATCCCTTTGCCAATTCCACAAGAACAGCCTTAGCGAAAGGCTTCTTGAAGGGAAAGATGTAACTCTGTGAGATGAATTAACAGAACACAGAGCAGTTTCTCAGAAAGCTTCTTTCCAGTTTTGAACGGAAGATATTTCCTTTTTCACCATAGCCCTCTATGGGCTTCCAAATATCCCTTGCCAATTCCCCAAGAACAGCCTTAGCGAAAGGATGCTTGAAGGTAAAGATGTAACTCTGTGAGATGAATTAACAGAACACAGAGCAGTTTCTCACAAAGCTTCTTTCCGGTTTTGAACGGAGGATACTTCCTTTTTCACCATAGCCCTCTATGGGCTTCAAAATATCCCTTTGCCAATTCCACAAGAACAGCCTTAGCGAAAGGCTTCTTGAAGGGAAAGATGTAACTCTCTGAGATGAATTAACAGAACACAGAGCAGTTTCTCAGAAAGCTTCTTTCCGGTTTTGAACGGAAGATAATTCTTTTTCACCATAGCCCTCTATGGGCTTCCAAATATCCCTTTGCCAATTCCACAAGAACAGCCTTAGTGAACGGCTTCTTGAAGGGAAAGATGTAACTCTGTGAGATGAATTAACAGAACACAGAGCAGTTTCTCAGAAAGTTTCTTTCCACTTTTGAAGGGAAGATATTTCCTTTTTCACCATAGCCCTCTATGGGCTTCCAAATATCCCTTTGCCAATTCCACAAGAACAGCCTTAGCGAAAGGCTTCTTGAAGGGAAAGATGTAACTCTGTGAGATGAATTAACAGAACACAGAGCAGTTTCTCAGAAAGCTCCTTTCCAGTTTTGAACGGAAGATATTTCCTTTTTTACCATAGCCCTCATTGGGCTTCCAAATATCCCTTTGCCAATTCCACAAGAACAGCCTTAGCGAAAGGCTTCTTGAAGGGAAAGATGTAATTCTGTGAGATGAATTAACAGAACACAGAGCAGTTTCTCAGAAAGCTTCTTTCCAGTTTTGAACGGAAGATATTTCCTTTTTCACCATTGCCCTCGATGGGCTTCCAAATATCCCTTTGCCAATTCCCCAAGAACAGCCTTAGCGAAAGCCTCCTTGAAGGGAAAGATGTAACTCTGTGAGATGAATTAACAGAACACAGAGCAGTTTCTCAGAAAGCTTCTTTCCAGTTTTGAACGGAAGATATTTCCTTTTTCACCATAGCCCTCTATGGGCTTCCAAATATCCCTTTGCCAATTCCACAAGAACAGCCTTAGCCGAAGGCTTCTTGAAGGGAAAGATGTAACTCTGTGAGATGAATGAACAGAACACAGAGCAGTTTCTCAGAAAGCTTCTTTCCAGTTTTGAACGGCAGATATTTCCTTTTTCACCATAGCCCTCTATGGGCTTCCAAATATCCCTTTGCCAATTCCACAAGAACAGCCTTAGCGAAAGGCTTCTTGAAGGGAAAGATGTAACTCTGTGAGATGAATTAACAGAACACAAAGCAGTTTCTCAGAAAGCTTCTTTCCAGTTTTCAACGGAAGATATTTCCTTTTTTACCATAGCCCTCATTGGGCTTCCAAATATCCCTTTGCCAATTCCACAAGAACAGCCTTAGCGAAAGGCTTCTTGAAGGGAAAGATGTAACTCTGTGAGATGAAGTAAGGGAACACAGAGCAGTTTCTCAGAAAGCTTCTTTCCAGTTTTGAACGGAAGATATTTCCTTTTTCACCATAGCCCTCTATGGGCTTCCAAATATCCCTTTGCCAATTCCACAAGAACAGCGTTAGCGAAAGGATTCTTGAAGGGAAAGATGTAACTCTGTGAGATGAATTAACAGAACACAGAGCAGTTTCTCAGAAAGCTTCTTTCCAGTTTTGAACGGAAGATATTTCCTTTTTCACCATAGCCCTCTATGAGCTTCCAAATATCCCTTTGCCAATTCCACAAGAACAGTCTTAGCGAAAGGCTTCTTGAAGGGAAAGATGTAACTCTGTGAGATGAATTAACAGAACACAGAGCAGTTTCTCAGAAAGCCTCTTTCCAGTTTTGAACGGAAGATATTTCCTTTTTCACCATAGCCCTCATTGGGCTTCCAAATATCCCTTTGCCAATTCCACAAGAACAGCCTTAGCTAAAGGCTTCTTGAAGGGAAAGATGTAACTCTGAGAGATGAATGAACAGAACACAGAGCAGTTTCTCAGAAAGCTTCTTTCCAGTTTTGAACGGAAGATATTTCCTTTTTCAACATAGCCTTCTATGGGCTTCCAAATATCCCTTTGCCAATTCCACAAGAACAGCCTTAGCGAAAGGCTTCTTGAAGGGAAAGATGTAACTCTGTGAGATGAATTAACAGACCACAGAGCAGTTTCTCAGAAAGCTTCTTTCCAGTTTTGAACGGAAGATATTTCCTTTTTCACCATAGCCCTCTATGGGCTTCCAAATATCCCTTTGCCAATTCCACAAGAACAGCCTTAGCGAAAGGCTTCTTGAAGGGAAAGATGTAACTCTGTGAGATGAATTAGCAGAACACAGAGCAGTTTCTCAGAAAGCTTCTTTCCAGTTTTGAACGGAAAATATTTCCTTTTTCACCATAGCCCTCTATGGGCTTCCAAATATCCCTTTGCCAATTCCACAAGAACAGCCTTAGTGAAAGGCTACTTGAAGGGAAAGATGTAACTCTGTGAGATGAATTAACAGAACACAGAGCAGTTTCTCAGAAAGCCTCTTTCCAGTTTTGAACGGAAGATATTTCCTTTTTTACCATAGCCCTCATTGGGCTTCCAAATATCCCTTTGCCAATTCCACAAGAACAGCCTTAGCGAAAGGCTTCTTGAAGGGAAAGATGTAACTCTGTGAGATGAATTAACAGAACACAGAGCAGTTTCTCAGAAAGCTTCTTTCCACATTTGAACGGAAGATATTTCCTTTTTCACCATAGCCCTCTATGGGTTTCCAAATATCCCTTTGCCAATTCCACAAGAACAGCCTTAGCGAAAGGCTTCTTGAAGGGAAAGATGTAACTCTGTGAGATGAATTAACAGAACACAGAGCAGTTTCTCAGAATGCTTCTTTCCACTTTTGAACGGAAGATATTTCCTTTTCCACCATAGCCCTCCATGGGCTTCCAAATATCCCTTTGCCAATTCCACAAGAACAGCCTTAGCGAAAGGCTTCTTGAAGGGAAAGATGTAACTCTGTGAGATGAATTAACAGAACACAGAGCAGTTTCTTAGAAAGCTTCTTTCCAGGTTTGAACGGAAGATATTTCCTTTTTCACCATAGCCCTCTATGGGCTTCCAAATATCCCTTTGCCAATTCCACAAGAACAGCCTTAGGAAAGGCTTCTTGAAGGGAAAGATGTAACTCTGTGAGATGAATTAACAGAACACAGAGCAGTTTCTCAGAAAGCTTCTTTCCTGTTTTGAACGGAAGATATTTCCTTTTTTACCATAGCCCTCATTGGGCTTCCAAATATCCCTTTGCCAATTCCACAAGAACAGCCTTAGCGAAAGGGTTCTTGAAGGGAAAGATGTAACTCTGTGAGATGAATTAACAGAACACAGAGCTGTTTCTCAAAAGCTTCTTTCCAATTTTGAACGGAAGATATTTTCTTTTTCACCATAGCCCTCTATTTGCTTCCAAATATCCCTTTGCCAATTCCACAAGAACAGCCTTAGCTAAAGGCTTCTTGAAGGGAAAGATGTAACTCTGTGAGATGAATTAACAGAACACAGAGCAGTTTCTCACAAAGCTTCTTTCCAGTTTTGAACGGAAGATATTTCCTTTTTCACCATAGCCATCTATGGGCTTCCAAATATCCCTTTGCCAATTCCACAAGAACAGCCTTAGCGAAAGACTTCTTGAAGGGAAAGATGTAACTCTGTGAGATTAATTAACAGAACACAGAGCAGTTTCTCAGAAAGCTTCTTTCCAGTTTTGAACGGAAGATATTTCCTTTTTCACCATGGCCCTCTATGGGCTTCCAAATATCCCTTTGCCAATTCCACAAGAACAGCCTTAGCGAAAGGCTCCTTGAAGGGAAAGATGTAACTCTGTGAGATGAATTAACAGAACACCGAGCAGTTTCTGAGAAAGCTTCTTTCCAGTTTTGAACGGAAGATATTTCCTTTTTCACCATAGCCCTCTATGGGCTTCCAAATATCCCTTTGCCAATTCCACAAGAACAGCCTTAGCCGAAGGCTTCTTGAAGGGAAAGATGTAACTCTGTGAGATGAATGAACAGAACACAGAGCAGTTTCTCAGAAAGCTTCTTTCCAGTTTTGAACGGAAGATATTTCCTTTTTCACCATAGCCCTCTATGGGCTTCCAAATATCCCTTTGCCAATTCCACAAGAACAGCCTTAGCGAAAGGCTCCTTGAAGGGAAAGATGTAACTCTGTGAGATGAATTAACAGAACACAAAGCAGTTTCTCAGAAAGCTTCTTTCCAGTTTTGAACGGAAGATATTTCCTTTTTCACCATAGACCTCTATGGGCTTCCAAATATCCCTTTGCCAATTCCACAAGAACAGCCTTAGCGAAAGGCTTCTTGAAGGGAAAGATGTAACTCTGTGAGATGAATTAACAGAACACAAAGCAGTTTCTCAGAAAGCTTCTTTCCAGTTTTGAACTTAAGATATTTCCTTTTTCACCATAACCCTCTATGGGCTTCCAAATATCCCTTTGCCAATTCCACAAGAACAGCCTTAGCGAAAGGCTTCTTGAAGGGAAAGATGTAACTCTGTGAGATGATTTAACAGAACACAGAGCAGTTTCTCAGAAAGCTTCTTTCCAGTTTTGAACGGAAGATATTTCCTTTTTCACCATAGAACTCTATGGGCTTCCAAATATCCGTTTGCCAATTCCACAAGAACAGCCTTAGAGAAAGGCTTCTTGAAGGGAAAGATGTAACTCTGTGAGATGAATTAACAGAACAAAGAGCAGTTTCTCAGAAAGCTTCTTTCCAGTTTTGAACGGAAGATATTTCCTTTTTCACCATAGCCCTCTATGTGCTTCCAAATATCCGTTTGCCAATTCCACAAGAACAGCCTTAGCGAAAGACTTCTTCAAGGGAAAGATGTAACTCTGAGAGATGAATTAACAGAACACAGAGCAGTTTCTCAGAAAGCTTCTTTCCTGTTTTGAACGGAAGATATTTCCTTTTTCACCATAGCCCTCTATGGGCTTCCAAATATCCCTTTGCCAATTCCACAAGAACAGCCTTAGCGAAAGGCTTCTTGAAGGGAAAGATGTAACTCTGTGAGATGAATTAACAGAACACAAAGCAGTTTCTCAGAAAGCTTCTTTCCAGTTTTGAACGGAAGATATTTCCTTTTTCACCATAGCCCTCTATGGGCTTCCAAATATCCCTTTGCCAATTCCACAAGAACAGCCTTAGCGAAAGGCTTCTTGAAGGGAAAGATGTAACTCTGTGAGATGAATTAACAGAACACAGAGCAGTTTCTCAGAAAGCTTCTTTCCAGTTTTGAACGGAAGATATTTCCTTTTTCACCATAGCCCTCTATGGGCTTCCAAATATCCCTTTGCCAATTCCACAAGAACAGCCTTAGCGAAAGGCTCCTTGAAGGGAAAGATGTAACTCTGTGAGATGAATTAACAGAACACAAAGCAGTTTCTCAGAAAGCTTCTTTCCAGTTTTGAACGGAAGATATTTCCTTTTTCACCATAGCCCTCTATGGGCTTCCAAATATCCCTTTGCCAATTCCCCAAGAACAGACTTAGCGAAAGGCTTCTTCAAGGGAAAGATGTAATTCTGTGAGATGAATTAACAGAACACAGAGCAGTTTCTCAGAAAGCTTCTTTCCAGTTTTGAACGGAAGATATTTCCTTTTTCACCATAGCCCTCTATGGGCTTCCAAATATCCCTTTGCCAATTCCACAAGAACAGCCTTAGCGAAAGGCTTCTTGAAGGGAAAGATGTAACTCTGTGAGATGAATTAACAGAACACAGAGCAGTTTCTCAGAAAGCTTCTTTCCAGTTTTGAACGGAAGATATTTCCTTTTTCACCATAGCCCTCTATGGGCTTCCAAATATCCCTTTGCCAATTCCACAGGAACAGCATTAGCGAAAGGCTTCTTGTAGGGAAAGATGTAACTCTGTGAGATGAATTAACAGAACACAGAGCAGTTTCTCAGAAAGCTTCTTTCCAGTGTTGAACGGAAGATATTTCCTTTTTCACCATAGCCCTCTATGGGCTTCCAAATATCCCTTTGCCAATTCCCCAAGAACAGCCTTAGCGAAAGGATGCTTGAAGGGAAAGATGTAACTCTGTGAGATGAATTAACAGAACACAGAGCAGTTTCTCAGAAAGCTTCTTTCCGGTTTTGAACGGAAGATACTTCCTTTTTCACCATAGCCCTCTATCGGCTTCAAAATATCCCTTTGCCAATTCCACAAGAACAGCCTTAGCGAAAGGCTTCTTGAAGGGAAAGATGTAACTCTGTGAGATGAATTAACAGAACACAGAGCAGTTTCTCAGAAAGCTTCTTTCCGGTTTTGAACGGAAGATAATTCTTTTTCACCATAGCCCTCTATGGGCTTCCAAATATCCCTTTGCCAATTCCACAAGAACAGCCTTAGCGAAAGGCTTCTTGAAGGGAAAGATGTAACTCTGTGAGATGAATTAACAGAACACAGAGCAGTTTCTCAGAAAGTTTCTTTCCACTTTTGAAGGGAAGATATTTCCTTTTTCACCATAGCCCTCTATGGGCTTCCAAATATCCCTTTGCCAATTCCACAAGAACAGCCTTAGCGAAAGGCTTCTTGAAGGGAAAGATGTAACTCTGTGAGATGAATTAACAGAACACAGAGCAGTTTCTCAGAAAGCTCCTTTCCAGTTTTGAACGAAAGATATTTCCTTTTTTACCATAGCCCTCATTGGGCTTCCAAATATCCCTTTGCCAATTCCACAAGAACAGCCTTAGCGAAAGCCTCCTTGAAGGGAAAGATGTAACTCTGTGAGATGAATTAACAGAACACAGAGCAGTTTCTCAGAAAGCTTCTTTCCAGTTTTGAACGGAAGATATTTCCTTTTTCACCATAGCCCTCTATGGACTTCCAAATATCCCTTTGGCAATTCCACAAGAACAGCCTTAGCGAAAGGCTTCTTGAAGGGAAAGATGTAACTCTGTGAGATGAATTAACAGAACACAGAGGGGTTTCTCAGAAAGCTTCTTTCAAGTTTTGAACGGAAGATATTTCCTTTTTCACCATAGCCCTCTATGGGCTTCCAAATATCCCTTTGCCAATTCCACAAGAACAGCCTTAGCGAAAGGCTTCTTGAAGGGAAAGATGTAACTCTGTGAGATGAATTAACAGAACACAGAGCAGTTTCGCAGAAAGCTTCTTTCCAGTTTTGAACGGAAGATATTTCCTTTTTCACCATAGCCCTCTATGGGCTTCCAAATATCCCTTAGCCAATTCCACAAGAACAGCCTTAGCGAAAGGCTTCTTGAAGGGAGAGATGTAACTGTGAGATGAATTAACAGAACACAAAGCAGTTTCTCAGAAAGCTTCTTTCCAGTTTTGAACGGAATATATTTCCTTTTTCACCATAGCCCTCTATTGGCTTCCAAATATCCCTTAGCCAATTCCACAAGAACAGCCTTACCGAAAGGCTTCTTGAAGGGAAAGATGTAACTCTGTGAGATGAATTAACAGAACACAAAGCGGTTTCTCAGAAAGCTTCTTTCCACTTTTGAACGGAAGATATTTCCTTTTTCACCATAGCCCTCTATTTGCTTCCAAATATCCCTTTGCCAATTCCACAAGAACAGCCTTAGCGAAAGGCTTCTTGAAGGGAAAGATGTAACTCTGTGAGATGAATTAACAGAACACAGAGCAGTTTCTCAGAAAGCTTCTTTCCAGTTTTGAACGGAAGATATTTCCTTTTTCACCATAGCCCTCTATGGGCTTCCAAATATCCCTTTGCCAATTCCACAAGAACAGCCTTAGCGAAAGACTTCTTGAAGGGAAAGATGTAACTCTGTGAGATGAATTAACAGAACAGAGAGCAGTTTCTCAGAAAGCTTCTTTCCAGTTTTGAACGGAAGATATTTCCTTTTTCACCATAGCCCTCTATGGGCTTCCAAATATCCCTTTGCCAATTCCACAAGAACAGCCTTAGCGAAAGGCTTCTTGAAGGGAAAGATGTAACTCTGTGAGATGAATTAACAGAACACAGAGCAGTTTCTCAGAAAGTTTCTTTCCACTATTGAAGGGAAGATATTTCCTTTTTCACCATAGCCCTCGAAGGGGTTCCAAATATCCCTTTGCCAATTCCACAAGAACAGCCTTAGCGAAAGGCTTCTTGAAGGGAAAGATGTAACTCTGTGAGATGAATTAACAGAACACAGAGCAGTTTCTCAGAAAGCTCCTTTCCAGTTTTGAACGGAAGATATTTCCTTTTTTACCATACCCCTCAGTGGGCTTCCAAATATCCCTTTGCCAATTCCACAAGAATAGCCTTAGCGAAAGGCTTCTTGAAGGGAAAGATGTAACTCTGTGAGATGAAGTAACAGAACACAGAGCAGTTTCTCAGAAAGCTTCTTTCCAGTTTTGAACGGAAGATATTTCCTTTTTCACCATAGCCCTCTATGGGCTTCCAAATATCCCTTTGCCAATTCCACAAGAACAGCCTTAGCGAAAGGCTTCTTGAAGGGAAAGATGTAACTCTGTGAGATGAATTAACAGAACACAGAGCAGTTTCTCAGAAAGCTCCTTTCCAGTTTTGAACGGAAGATATTTCCTTTTTTACCATAGCCCTCATTGGGCTTCCAAATATCCCTTTGCCAATTCCACAAGAACAGCCTTAGCGAAAGGCTTCTTGAAGGGAAAGATGTAACTCTGTGAGATGAATTAAGAGAACACAGAGCAGTTTCTCAGAAAGCTTCTTTCCAGTTTAGAACGGAAGATATTTCCTTTTTCACCATAGCCCTCGATGGGCTTCTAAATATCCCTTTGCCAATTCCACAAGAACAGCCTTAGCGAAAGGCTTCTTGAAGGGAAAGATGTAACTCTGTGAGATGAATTAACAGAACACAGAGCAGTTTCTCAGAAAGCTTCTTTCCAGTTTTGAACGGAAGATATTTCCTTTTTCACCATAGCCCTCTATGGGCTTCCAAATATCCCTTTGCCAATTCCACAAGAACAGCCTTACCGAAAGGCTCCTTGAAGGGAAAGATGTAACTCTGTGAGATGAATTAACAGAACACAAAGCAGTTTCTCAGAAAGCTTCTTTCCAGTTTTGAACGGAAGATATTTCCTTTTTCACCATAGCCCTCTATGGGCTTCCAAATATCCCTTTGCCAATTCCACAAGAACAGCTTAGCGAAAGGCTTCTTGAAGGGAAAGATGTAACTCTGTGAGATGAATTAACAGAACACAGAGCAGTTTCTCAGAAAGCTTCTTTCCAGGTTTGAACGGAAGATATTTCCTTTTTCACCATAGCCCTCTATGGGCTTCCAAATATCCCTTTGCCAATTCCACAGGAACAGCCTTAGCGAAAGGCTTCTTGTAGGGAAAGATGTAACTCTGTGAGATGAATTAACAGAACACAGAGCAGTTTCTCAGAAAGCTTCTTTCCAGTTTTGAACGGAAGATATTTCCTTTTTCACCATAGCCCTCTATGGGCTTCCAAATATCCCTTTGCCAATTCCCCAAGAACAGCCTTAGCGAAAGGCTTCTTGAAGGGAAAGATGTAACTCTGTGAGATGAATTAACAGAACACAGAGCAGTTTCTCAGAAAGCTTCTTTCCGGTTTTGAACGGAAGATACTTCCTTTTTCACCATAGCCCTCTAAGGGCTTCAAAATATCCCTTTGCCAATTCCACAAGAACAGCCTTAGCGAAAGGCTTCTTGAAGGGAAAGATGTAACTCTGTGAGATGAATTAACAGAACACAGAGCAGTTTCTCAGAAAGCTTCTTTCCGGTTTTGAACGGAAGATAATTCTTTTTCACCATAGCCCTCTATGGGCTTCCAAATATCCCTTTGCCAATTCCACAAGAACAGCCTTAGCGAAAGGCTTCTTGAAGGGAAAGATGTAACTCTGTGAGATGAATTACCAGAACACAGAGCAGTTTCTCAGAAAGTTTCTTTCCACTTTTGAAGGGAAGATATTTCCTTTTTCACCATAGCCCTCTATGGGCTTCCAAATATCCCTTTGCCAATTCCACAAGAACAGCCTTAGCGAAAGGCTTCTTGAAGGGAAAGATGTAACTCTGTGAGATGAATTAACAGAACACAGAGCAGTTTCTCAGAAAGCTCCTTTCCAGTTTTGAACGGAAGATATTTCCTTTTTTACCATAGCCCTCATTGGGCTTCCAAATATCCCTTTGCCAATTCCACAAGAACAGCCTTAGCGAAAGGCTTCTTGAAGGGAAAGATGTAACTCTGTGAGATGAATTAACAGAACACAGAGCAGTTTCTCAGAAAGCTTCTTTCCAGTTTTGAACGGAAGATATTTCCTTTTTCACCATAGCCCTCTATGGACTTCCAAATATCCCTTTGGCAATTCCACAAGAACAGCCTTAGCGAAAGGCTTCTTGAAGGGAAAGATGTAACTCTGTGAGATGAATTAACAGAACACAGAGGGGTTTCTCAGAAAGCTTCTTTCAAGTTTTGAACGGAAGATATTTCCTTTTTCACCATAGCCCTCAATGGGCTTCCAAATATCCCTTTGCCAATTCCACAAGAACAGCCTTAGCGAAAGGCTTCTTGAAGGGAAAGATGTAACTCTTTGAGATGAATTAACAGAACACAGAGCAGTATCTCAGAAAGCTTCTTTCCAGTTTTGAACGGAAGATATTTCCTTTTTCACCGTAGCCCTCTATGGGCTTCCAAATATCCCTTTGCCAATTCCACAAGAACAGCCTTAGCGAAAGGCTTCTTGAAGGGAAAGATGTAACTCTGTGAGATGAATTAACAGAACACAGAGCAGTTTCTCAGAAAGCTTCTTTCCAGTTTTGAACGGAAGATATTTCCTTTTTCACCATAGCCCTCTATGGGCTTCCAAATATCCCTTTGCCAATTCCACAAGAACAGCCTTAGCGAAAGGCTTTCTGAAGGGAAAGATGTAACTCTGTGAGATGAATTAACAGAACACAGAGCAGTTTCTCAGAAAGCTTCTTTCCACTTTTGAACGGAAGATATTTCCTTTTTCACCATAGCCCTCTATGGGCTTCCAAATATCCCTTTGCCAATTCCACAAGAACAGCCTTAGCGAAAGGATGCTTGAAGGGAAAGATGTAACTCTGTGAGATGAATTAACAGAACACAGAGCAGTTTCGCAGAAAGCTTCTTTCCAGTTTTGAACGGAAGATATTTCCTTTTTCACCATAGCCCTCTATGGGCTTCCAAATATCCCTTTGCCAATTCCACAAGAACAGCCTTAGCGAAAGGCTTCTTGAAGGGAAAGATGTAACTCTGTGAGATGAATTAACAGAACACAGAGCAGTTTCTCAGAAAGCTTCTTTCCAGTTTTGAACGGAAGATATTTCCTTTTTCACCATAGCCCTCTATGGGCTTCCAAATATCCCTTTGCCAATTCCACAAGAACAGCCTTAGCGAAAGGCTTCTTGAAGGGAAAGATGTAACTCTGTGAGATGAATTAACAGAACACAGAGCAGTTTCTCAGAAAGCTTCTTTCCAGTTTTGAACGGAAGATATTTCCTTTTTCACCATATCCCTCTATGGGCTTCCAAATATCCCTCTGCCAATTCCACAAGAACAGCTTAGCGAAAGACTTCTTGAAGGGAAAGATGTAACTCTGTGAGATGAATTAACAGAACACAGAGTAGTTTCTCAGAAAGCTTCTTTCCAGTTTTGAACGGAAGATATTTCCTTTTTCACCATAGCCCTCTATGGGCTTCCAAATATCCCTTTGCCAATTCCACAAGAACAGACTTAGCGAAAGGCTTCTTGAAGGGAAAGATGTAACTCTGTGAGATGAATTAACAGAACACAGAGCAGTTTCGCAGAAAGCTTCTTTCCAGTTTTGAACGGAAGATATTTCCTTTTTCACCATAGCCCTCTATGGGCTTCCAAATATCCCTTAGCCAATTCCACAAGAACAGCCTTAGCGAAAGGCTTCTTGAAGGGAGAGATGTAACTCTGTGAGATGAATTAAAAGAACACGTAGCAGTTTCTCAGAAAGCTTCTTTCCAGTTTTGAACGGAAGATATTTCCTTTTTTACCATAGCCCTCAGTGGGCTTCCAAATATCCCTTTGCCAATTCCCCAAGAACAGCCTTAGCGAAAGGATGCTTGAAGGGAAAGATGTAACTCTGTGAGATGAATTAACAGAACACAGAGCAGTTTCTCAGAAAGCTTCTTTCCGGTTTTGAACGGAAGATACTTCCTTTTTCACCATAGCCCTCTATCGGCTTCAAAATATCCCTTTGCCAATTCCACAAGAACAGCCTTAGCGAAAGGCTTCTTGAAGGGAAAGATGTAACTCTGTGAGATGAATTAACAGAACACAGAGCAGTTTCTCAGAAAGCTTCTTTCCGGTTTTGAACGGAAGATAATTCTTTTTCACCATAGCCCTCTATGGGCTTCCAAATATCCCTTTGCCAATTCCACAAGAACAGCCTTAGCGAAAGGCTTCTTGAAGGGAAAGATGTAACTCTGTGAGATGAATTAACAGAACACAGAGCAGTTTCTCAGAAAGTTTCTTTCCACTTTTGAAGGGAATATATTTCCTTTTTCACCATAGCCCTCTATGGGCTTCCAAATATCCCTTTGCCAATTCCACAAGAACAGCCTTAGCGAAAGGCTTCTTGAAGGGAAAGATGTAACTCTGTGAGATGAATTAACAGAACACAGAGCAGTTTCTCAGAAAGCTCCTTTCCAGTTTTGAACGAAAGATATTTCCTTTTTTACCATAGCCCTCATTGGGCTTCCAAATATCCCTTTGCCAATTCCACAAGAACAGCCTTAGCGAAAGGCTTCTTGAAGGGAAAGATGTAACTCTGTGAGATGAATTAACAGAACACAGAGCAGTTTCTCAGAAAGCTTCTTTCCAGTTTTGAACGGAAGATATTTCCTTTTTCACCATAGCCCTCTATGGACTTCCAAATATCCCTTTGGCAATTCCACAAGAACAGCCTTAGCGAAAGGCTTCTTGAAGGGAAAGATGTAACTCTGTGAGATGAATTAACAGAACACAGAGGGGTTTCTCAGAAAGCTTCTTTCAAGTTTTGAACGGAAGATATTTCCTTTTTCACCATAGCCCTCTATGGGCTTCCAAATATCCCTTTGCCAATTCCACAAGAACAGCCTTAGCGAAAGGCTTCTTGAAGGGAAAGATGTAACTCTTTGAGATGAATTAACAGAACACAGAGCAGTATCTCAGAAAGCTTCTTTCCAGTTTTGAACGGAAGATATTTCCTTTTTCACCGTAGCCCTCTATGGGCTTCCAAATATCCCTTTGCCAATTCCACAAGAACAGCCTTAGCGAAAGGCTTCTTGAAGGGAAAGATGTAACTCTGTGAGATGAATTAACAGAACACAGAGCAGTTTCTCAGAAAGCTTCTTTCCAGTTTTGAACGGAAGATATTTCCTTTTTCACCATAGCCCTCTATGGGCTTCCAAATATCCCTTTGCCAATTCCACAAGAACAGCCTTAGCGAAAGGCTTTCTGAAGGGAAAGATGTAACTCTGTGAGATGAATTAACAGAACACAGAGCAGTTTCTCAGAAAGCTTCTTTCCACTTTTGAACGGAAGATATTTCCTTTTTCACCATAGCCCTCTATGGGCTTCCAAATATCCCTTTGCCAATTCCACAAGAACAGCCTTAGCGAAAGGATGCTTGAAGGGAAAGATGTAACTCTGTGAGATGAATTAACAGAACACAGAGCAGTTTCGCAGAAAGCTTCTTTCCAGTTTTGAACGGAAGATATTTCCTTTTTCACCATAGCCCTCTATGGGCTTCCAAATATCCCTTTGCCAATTCCACAAGAACAGCCTTAGCGAAAGGCTTCTTGAAGGGAAAGATGTAACTCTGTGAGATGAATTAACAGAACACAGAGCAGTTTCGCAGAAAGCTTCTTTCCAGTTTTGAACGGAAGATATTTCCTTTTTCACCATAGCCCTCTATGGGCTTCCAAATATCCCTTAGCCAATTCCACAAGAACAGCCTTAGCGAAAGGCTTCTTGAAGGGAGAGATGTAACTGTGAGATGAATTAACAGAACACAAAGCAGTTTCTCAGAAAGCTTCTTTCCAGTTTTGAACGGAATATATTTCCTTTTTCACCATAGCCCTCTATTGGCTTCCAAATATCCCTTAGCCAATTCCACAAGAACAGCCTTACCGAAAGGCTTCTTGAAGGGAAAGATGTAACTCTGTGAGATGAATTAACAGAACACAAAGCAGTTTCTCAGAAAGCTTCTTTCCACTTTTGAACGGAAGATATTTCCTTTTTCACCATAGCCCTCTATTTGCTTCCAAATATCCCTTTGCCAATTCCACAAGAACAGCCTTAGCGAAAGGCTTCTTGAAGGGAAAGATGTAACTCTGTGAGATGAATTAACAGAACACAGAGCAGTTTCTCAGAAAGCTTCTTTCCAGTTTTGAACGGAAGATATTTCCTTTTTCACCATAGCCCTCTATGGGCTTCCAAATATCCCTTTGCGAATTCCACAAGAACAGCCTTAGCGAAAGACTTCTTGAAGGGAAAGATGTAACTCTGTGAGATGAATTAACAGAACAGAGAGCAGTTTCTCAGAAAGCTTCTTTCCAGTTTTGAACGGAAGATATTTCCTTTTTCACCATAGCCCTCTATGGGCTTCCAAATATCCCTTTGCCAATTCCACAAGAACAGCCTTAGCGAAAGGCTTCTTGAAGGGAAAGATGTAACTCTGTGAGATGAATTAACAGAACACAGAGCAGTTTCTCAGAAAGTTTCTTTCCACTATTGAAGGGAAGATATTTCCTTTTTCACCATAGCCCTCGAAGGGGTTCCAAATATCCCTTTGCCAATTCCACAAGAACAGCCTTAGCGAAAGGCTTCTTGAAGGGAAAGATGTAACTCTGTGAGATGAATTAACAGAACACAGAGCAGTTTCTCAAAAAGCTCCTTTCCAGTTTTGAACGGAAGATATTTCCTTTTTTACCATACCCCTCAGTGGGCTTCCAAATATCCCTTTGCCAATTCCACAAGAATAGCCTTAGCGAAAGGCTTCTTGAAGGGAAAGATGTAACTCTGTGAGATGAAGTAACAGAACACAGAGCAGTTTCTCAGAAAGCTTCTTTCCAGTTTTGAACGGAAGATATTTCCTTTTTCACCATAGCCCTCTATGGGCTTCCAAATATCCCTTTGCCAATTCCACAAGAACAGCCTTAGCGAAAGGCTTCTTGAAGGGAAAGATGTAACTCTGTGAGATGAATTAACAGAACACAGAGCAGTTTCTCAGAAAGCTCCTTTCCAGTTTTGAACGGAAGATATTTCCTTTTTTACCATAGCCCTCATTGGGCTTCCAAATATCCCTTTGCCAATTCCACAAGAACAGCCTTAGCGAAAGGCTTCTTGAAGGGAAAGATGTAACTCTGTGAGATGAATTAAGAGAACACAGAGCAGTTTCTCAGAAAGCTTCTTTCCAGTTTAGAACGGAAGATATTTCCTTTTTCACCATAGCCCTCGATGGGCTTCTAAATATCCCTTTGCCAATTCCACAAGAACAGCCTTAGCGAAAGGCTTCTTGAAGGGAAAGATGTAACTCTGTGAGATGAATTAACAGAACACAGAGCAGTTTCTCAGAAAGCTTCTTTCCAGTTTTGAACGGAAGATATTTCCTTTTTCACCATAGCCCTCTATGGGCTTCCAAATATCCCTTTGCCAATTCCACAAGAACAGCCTTACCGAAAGGCTCCTTGAAGGGAAAGATGTAACTCTGTGAGATGAATTAACAGAACACAAAGCAGTTTCTCAGAAAGCTTCTTTCCAGTTTTGAACGGAAGATATTTCCTTTTTCACCATAGCCCTCTATGGGCTTCCAAATATCCCTTTGCCAATTCCACAAGAACAGCTTAGCGAAAGGCTTCTTGAAGGGAAAGATGTAACTCTGTGAGATGAATTAACAGAACACAGAGCAGTTTCTCAGAAAGCTTCTTTCCAGTTTTGAACGGAAGATATTTCCTTTTTCACCATAGCCCTCTATGGGCTTCCAAATATCCCTTTGCCAATTCCACAGGAACAGCCTTAGCGAAAGGCTTCTTGTAGGGAAAGATGTAACTCTGTGAGATGAATTAACAGAACACAGAGCAGTTTCTCAGAAAGCTTCTTTCCAGTTTTGAACGGAAGATATTTCCTTTTTCACCATAGCCCTCTATGGGCTTCCAAATATCCCTTTGCCAATTCCCCAAGAACAGCCTTAGCGAAAGGATGCTTGAAGGGAAGGATGTAACTCTGTGAGATGAATTAACAGAACACAGAGCAGTTTCTCAGAAAGCTTCTTTCCGGTTTTGAACGGAAGATACTTCCTTTTTCACCATAGCCCTCTATGGGCTTCAAAATATCCCTTTGCCAATTCCACAAGAACAGCCTTAGCGAAAGGCTTCTTGAAGGGAAAGATGTAACTCTGTGAGATGAATTAACAGAACACAGAGCAGTTTCTCAGAAACCTTCTTTCCGGTTTTGAACGGAAGATAATTCTTTTTCACCATAGCCCTCTATGGGCTTCCAAATATCCCTTTGCCAATTCCACAAGAACAGCCTTAGCGAAAGGCTTCTTGAAGGGAAAGATGTAACTCTGTGAGATGAATTACCAGAACACAGAGCAGTTTCTCAGAAAGTTTCTTTCCACTTTTGAAGGGAAGATATTTCCTTTTTCACCATAGCCCTCTATGGGCTTCCAAATATCCCTTTGCCAATTCCACAAGAACAGCCTTAGCGAAAGGCTTCTTGAAGGGAAAGATGTAACTCTGTGAGATGAATTAACAGAACACAGAGCAGTTTCTCAGAAAGCTCCTTTCCAGTTTTGAACGAAAGATATTTCCTTTTTTACCATAGCCCTCATTGGGCTTCCAAATATCCCTTTGCCAATTCCACAAGAACAGCCTTAGCGAAAGGCTTCTTGAAGGGAAAGATGTAACTCTGTGAGATGAATTAACAGAACACAGAGCAGTTTCTCAGAAAGCTTCTTTCCAGTTTTGAACGGAAGATATTTCCTTTTTCACCATAGCCCTCTATGGACTTCCAAATATCCCTTTGGCAATTCCACAAGAACAGCCTTAGCGAAAGGCTTCTTGAAGGGAAAGATGTAACTCTGTGAGATGAATTAACAGAACACAGAGGGGTTTCTCAGAAAGCTTCTTTCAAGTTTTGAACGGAAGATATTTCCTTTTTCACCATAGCCCTCAATGGGCTTCCAAATATCCCTTTGCCAATTCCACAAGAACAGCCTTAGCGAAAGGCTTCTTGAAGGGAAAGATGTAACTCTTTGAGATGAATTAACAGAACACAGAGCAGTATCTCAGAAAGCTTCTTTCCAGTTTTGAACGGAAGATATTTCCTTTTTCACCATAGCCCTCTATGGGCTTCCAAATATCCCTTTGCCAATTCCACAAGAACAGCCTTAGCGAAAGGCTTCTTGAAGGGAAAGATGTAACTCTGTGAGATGAATTAACAGAACACAGAGCAGTTTCTCAGAAAGCTTCTTTCCAGTTTTGAACGGAAGATATTTCCTTTTTCACCATAGCCCTCTATGGGCTTCCAAATATCCCTTTGCCAATTCCACAAGAACAGCCTTAGCGAAAGGCTTTCTGAAGGGAAAGATGTAACTCTGTGAGATGAATTAACAGAACACAGAGCAGTTTCTCAGAAAGCTTCTTTCCACTTTTGAACGGAAGATATTTCCTTTTTCACCATAGCCCTCTATGGGCTTCCAAATATCCCTTTGCCAATTCCACAAGAACAGCCTTAGCGAAAGGATGCTTGAAGGGAAAGATGTAACTCTGTGAGATGAATTAACAGAACACAGAGCAGTTTCTCAGAAAGCTTCTTTCCAGTTTTGAACGGAAGATATTTCCTTTTTCACCATAGCCCTCTATGGGCTTCCAAATATCCCTTTGCCAATTCCACAAGAACAGCCTTAGCGAAAGGCTTCTTGAAGGGAAAGATGTAACTCTGTGAGATGAATTAACAGAACACAGAGCAGTTTCTCAGAAAGCTTCTTTCCAGTTTTGAACGGAAGATATTTCCTTTTTCACCATAGCCCTCTATGGGCTTCCAAATATCCCTTTGCCAATTCCACAAGAACAGCCTTAGCGAAAGGCTTTCTGAAGGGAAAGATGTAACTCTGTGAGATGAATTAACAGAACACAGAGCAGTTTCTCAGAAAGCTTCTTTCCACTTTTGAACGGAAGATATTTCCTTTTTCACCATAGCCCTCTATGGGCTTCCAAATATCCCTTTGCCAATTCCACAAGAACAGCCTTAGCGAAAGGATGCTTGAAGGGAAAGATGTAACTCTGTGAGATGAATTAACAGAACACAGAGCAGTTTCGCAGAAAGCTTCTTTCCAGTTTTGAACGGAAGATATTTCCTTTTTCACCATAGCCCTCTATGGGCTTCCAAATATCCCTTTGCCAATTCCACAAGAACAGCCTTAGCGAAAGGCTTCTTGAAGGGAAAGATGTAACTCTGTGAGATGAATTAACAGAACACAGAGCAGTTTCTCAGAAAGCTTCTTTCCAGTTTTGAACGGAAGATATTTCCTTTTTCACCATAGCCCTCTATGGGCTTCCAAATATCCCTTTGCCAATTCCACAAGAACAGCCTTAGCGAAAGGCTTCTTGAAGGGAAAGATGTAACTCTGTGAGATGAATTAACAGAACACAGAGCAGTTTCTCAGAAAGCTTCTTTCCAGTTTTGAACGGAAGATATTTCCTTTTTCACCATAGCCCTCTATGGGCTTCCAAATATCCCTCTGCCAATTCCACAAGAACAGCTTAGCGAAAGACTTCTTGAAGGGAAAGATGTAACTCTGTGAGATGAATTAACAGAACACAGAGTAGTTTCTCAGAAAGCTTCTTTCCAGTTTTGAACGGAAGATATTTCCTTTTTCACCATAGCCCTCTATGGGCTTCCAAATATCCCTTTGCCAATTCCACAAGAACAGACTTAGCGAAAGGCTTCTTGAAGGGAAAGATGTAACTCTGTGAGATGAATTAACAGAACACAGAGCAGTTTCGCAGAAAGCTTCTTTCCAGTTTTGAACGGAAGATATTTCCTTTTTCACCATAGCCCTCTATGGGCTTCCAAATATCCCTTAGCCAATTCCACAAGAACAGCCTTAGCGAAAGGCTTCTTGAAGGGAGAGATGTAACTCTGTGAGATGAATTAAAAGAACACGTAGCAGTTTCTCAGAAAGCTTCTTTCCAGTTTTGAACGGAAGATATTTCCTTTTTTACCATAGCCCTCAGTGGGCTTCCAAATATCCCTTTGCCAATTCCACAAGAACAGCCTTAGCGAAAGGGTTCTTGAAGGGAAAGATGTAACTCTGAGAGATGAATTAACAGAACACAGAGCAGTTTCTCAGAAAGCTTCTTTCCAGTTTTGAACGGAAGATATTTCCTTTTTCACCATAGCCCTCTATGGGCTTCCAAATATCCCTTTGCCAATTCCACAAGAACAGCCTTAGCGAAAGGCTCCTTGAAGGGAAAGATGTAACTCTGTGAGATGAATTAACAGAACACAAAGCAGTTTCTCAGAAAGCTTCTTTCCAGTTTTGAACGGAAGATATTTCCTTTTTCACCATAGCCCTCTATGGGCTTCCAAATATCCCTTTGCCAATTCCACAAGAACAGCCTTAGCGAAAGGCTTCTTGAAGGGAAAGATGTAACTCTGTGAGATGAATTAACAGAACACAGAGCAGTTTCTCAGAAAGCTTCTTTCCAGTTTTGAACGGAAGATATTTCCTTTTTCACCATAGCCCTCTATGGGCTTCCAAATATCCCTTTGCCAATTCCACAAGAACAGCCTTAGCGAAAGGCTCCTTGAAGGGAAAGATGTAACTCTGTGAGATGAATTAACAGAACACAAAGCAGTTTCTCAGAAAGCTTCTTTCCAGTTTTGAACGGAAGATATTTCCTTTTTCACCATAGCCCTCTATGGGCTTCCAAATATCCTTTTGCCAATTCCACAAGAACAGCCTTAGCGAAAGGCTTCTTCAAGGGAAAGATGTAATTCTGTGAGATGAATTAACAGAACACAGAGCAGTTTCTCAGAAAGCTTCTTTCCAGTTTTGAACGGAAGATATTTCCTTTTTCACCATAGCCCTCTATGGGCTTCCAAATATCCCTTTGCCAATTCCACAAGAACAGCCTTAGCGAAAGGCTTCTTGAAGGGAAAGATGTAACTCTGTGAGATGAATTAACAGAACACAGAGCAGTTTCTCAGAAAGCTTCTTTCCAGTTTTGAACGGAAGATATTTCCTTTTTCACCATAGCCCTCTATGGGCTTCCAAATATCCCTTTGCCAATTCCACAAGAACAGCCTTAGCGAAAGGGTTCTTGAAGGGAAAGATGTAACTCTGTGAGATGAATTAACAGAACACAGAGCAGTTTCTCAGAAAGCTTCTTTCCAGTTTTGAACGGAAGATATTTCCTTTTTCACCATAGCCCTCTATGGGCTTCCAAATATCCCTTTGCCAATTCCACAGGAACAGCCTTAGCGAAAGGCTTCTTGTAGGGAAAGATGTAACTCTGTGAGATGAATTAACAGAACACAGAGCAGTTTCTCAGAAAGCTTCTTTCCAGTTTTGAACGGAAGATATTTCCTTTTTCACCATAGCCCTCTATGGGCTTCCATATATCCCTTTGCCAATTCCACAAGAACAGCCTTAGCGAAAGGATGCTTGAAGGGAAAGATGTAACTCTGTGAGATGAATTAACAGAACACAGAGCAGTTTCTCAGAAAGCTTCTTTCCGGTTTTGAACGGAAGATAATTCTTTTTCACCATAGCCCTCTATGGGCTTCCAAATATCCCTTTGCCAATTCCACAAGAACAGCCTTAGCGAAAGGCTTCTTGAAGGGAAAGATGTAACTCTGTGAGATGAATTAACAGAACACAGAGCAGTTTCTCAGAAAGTTTCTTTCCACTTTTGAAGGGAAGATATTTCCTTTTTCACCATAGCCCTCTATGGGCTTCCAAATATCCCTTTGCCAATTCCACAAGAACAGCCTTAGCGAAAGGCTTCTTGAAGGGAAAGATGTAACTCTGTGAGATGAATTAACAGAACACAGAGCAGTTTCTCAGAAAGCTCCTTTCCAGTTTTGAACGAAAGATATTTCCTTTTTTACCATAGCCCTTATTGGGCTTCCAAATATCCCTTTGCCAATTCCACAAGAACAGCCTTAGCGAAAGGCTTCTTGAAGGGAAAGATGTAACTCTGTGAGATGAATTAACAGAACAAAGAGCAGTTTCTCAGAAAGCTTCTTTCCAGTTTTGAACGGAAGATATTTCCTTTTTCACCATAGCCCTCTATGGGCTTCCAAATATCCCTTTGGCAATTCCACAAGAACAGCCTTAGCGAAAGGCTTCTTGAAGGGAAAGATGTAACTCTGTGAGATGAATTAACAGAACACAGAGGGGTTTCTCAGAAAGCTTCTTTCAAGTTTTGAACGGAAGATATTTCCTTTTTCACCATAGCCCTCTATGGGCTTCCAAATATCCCTTTGCCAATTCCACAAGAACAGCCTTAGCGAAAGGCTTCTTGAAGGGAAAGATGTAACTCTTTGAGATGAATTAACAGAACACAGAGCAGTTTCTCAGAAAGCTTCTTTCCAGTTTTGAACGGAAGATATTTCCTTTTTCACCGTAGCCCTCTATGGGCTTCCAAATATGCCTTTGCCAATTCCACAAGAACAGCCTTAGCGAAAGGCTTCTTGAAGGGAAAGATGTAACTCTGTGAGATGAATTAACAGAACACAGAGCAGTTTCTCAGAAAGCTTCTTTCCAGTTTTGAACGGAAGATATTTCCTTTTTCACCATAGCCCTCTATGGGCTTCCAAATATCCCTTTGCAAATTCCACAAGAACAGCCTTAGCGAAAGGCTTTCTGAAGGGAAAGATGTAACTCTGTGAGATGAATTAACAGAACACAGAGCAGTTTCTCAGAAAGCTTCTTTCCACTTTTGAACGGAAGATATTTCCTTTTTCACCATAGCCCTCTATGGGCTTCCAAATATCCCTTTGCCAATTCCACAAGAACAGCCTTAGCGAAAGGCTTCTTGAAGGGAAAGATGTAACTCTGTGAGATGAATTAACAGAACACAGAGCAGTTTCGCAGAAAGCTTCTTTCCAGTTTTGAACGGAAGATATTTCCTTTTTCACCATAGCCCTCTATGGGCTTCCAAATATCCCTTTGCCAATTCCACAAGAACAGCCTTAGCGAAAGGCTTCTTGAAGGGAAAGATGTAACTCTGTGAGATGAATTAACAGAACACAGAGCAGTTTCTCAGAAAGCTTCTTTCCAGTTTTGAACGGAAGATATTTCCTTTTTCACCATAGCCCTCTATGGGCTTCCAAATATCCCTTTGCCAATTCCACAAGAACAGCCTTAGCGAAAGGCTTCTTGAAGGGAAAGATGTAACTCTGTGAGATGAATTAACAGAACACAGAGCAGTTTCTCAGAAAGCTTCTTTCCAGTTTTGAACGGAAGATATTTCCTTTTTCACCATATCCCTCTATGGGCTTCCAAATATCCCTCTGCCAATTCCACAAGAACAGCTTAGCGAAAGACTTCTTGAAGGGAAAGATGTAACTCTGTGAGATGAATTAACAGAACACAGAGTAGTTTCTCAGAAAGCTTCTTTCCAGTTTTGAACGGAAGATATTTCCTTTTTCACCATAGCCCTCTATGGGCTTCCAAATATCCCTTTGCCAATTCCACAAGAACAGACTTAGCGAAAGGCTTCTTGAAGGGAAAGATGTAACTCTGTGAGATGAATTAACAGAACACAGAGCAGTTTCACAGAAAGCTTCTTTCCAGTTTTGAACGGAAGATATTTCCTTTTTCACCATAGCCCTCTATGGGCTTCCAAATATCCCTTAGCCAATTCCACAAGAACAGCCTTAGCGAAAGGCTTCTTGAAGGGAGAGATGTAACTCTGTGAGATGAATTAAAAGAACACGTAGCAGTTTCTCAGAAAGCTTCTTTCCAGTTTTGAACGGAAGATATTTCCTTTTTTACCATAGCCCTCAGTGGGCTTCCAAATATCCCTTTGCCAATTCCACAAGAACAGCCTTAGCGAAAGGGTTCTTGAAGGGAAAGATGTAACTCTGAGAGATGAATTAACAGAACACAGAGCAGTTTCTCAGAAAGCTTCTTTCCAGTTTTGAACGGAAGATATTTCCTTTTTCACCATAGCCCTCTATGGGCTTCCAAATATCCCTTTGCCAATTCCACAAGAACAGCCTTAGCGAAAGGCTCCTTGAAGGGAAAGATGTAACTCTGTGAGATGAATTAACAGAACACAAAGCAGTTTCTCAGAAAGCTTCTTTCCAGTTTTGAACGGAAGATATTTCCTTTTTCACCATAGCCCTCTATGGGCTTCCAAATATCCCTTTGCCAATTCCACAAGAACAGCCTTAGCGAAAGGCTTCTTGAAGGGAAAGATGTAACTCTGTGAGATGAATTAACAGAACACAGAGCAGTTTCTCAGAAAGCTCCTTTCCAGTTTTGAACGGAAGATATTTCCTTTTTTACCATAGCCCTCATTGGGCTTCCAAATATCCCTTTGCCAATTCCACAAGAACAGCCTTAGCGAAAGGCTTCTTGAAGGGAAAGATGTATCTCTGTGAGATGAATTAACAGAACACAGAGCAGTTTCTCAGAAAGCTTCTTTCCAGTTTTGAACGGAAGATATTTCCTTTTTCACCATAGCCCTCTATGGGCTTCCAAATATCCCTTTGCCAATTCCACAAGAACAGCCTTAGCGAAAGGCTTCTTGAAGGGAAAGATGTAATTCTGTGAGATGAATTAACAGAACACAGAGCAGTTTCTCAGAAAGCTTCTTTCCAGTTTTGAACGGAAGATATTTCCTTTTTCACCATAGCCCTCTATGGGCTTCCAAATATCCCTTTGCCAATTCCACAAGAACAGCCTTAGCGAAAGGCTTCTTGAAGGGAAAGATGTAACTCTGTGAGATGAATTAACAGAACACAGAGCAGTTTCTCAGAAAGCTTCTTTCCAGTTTTGAACGGAAGATATTTCCTTTTTCACCATATCCCTCTATGGGCTTCCAAATATCCCTTTGCCAATTCCACAAGAACAGCTTAGCGAAAGACTTCTTGAAGGGAAAGATGTAACTCTGTGAGATGAATTAACAGAACACAGAGTAGTTTCTCAGAAAGCTTCTTTCCAGTTTTGAACGGAAGATATTTCCTTTTTCACCATAGCCCTCTATGGGCTTCCAAATATCCCTTTGCCAATTCCACAAGAACAGACTTAGCGAAAGGCTTCTTGAAGGGAAAGATGTAACTCTGTGAGATGAATTAACAGAACACAGAGTAGTTTCGCAGAAAGCTTCTTTCCAGTTTTGAACGGAAGATATTTCCTTTTTCACCATAGCCCTCTATGGGCTTCCAAATATCCCTTTGCCAATTCCACAAGAACAGCCTTAGCGAAAGGCTTCTTGAAGGGAAAGATGTATCTCTGTGAGATGAATTAACAGAACACAGAGCAGTTTCTCAGAAAGCTTCTTTCCAGTTTTGAACGGAAGATATTTCCTTTTTCACCATAGCCCTCTATGGGCTTCCAAATATCCCTTTGCCAATTCCACAAGAACAGCCTTAGCGAAAGGCTTCTTGAAGGGAAAGATGTAATTCTGTGAGATGAATTAACAGAACACAGAGCAGTTTCTCAGAAAGCTTCTTTCCAGTTTTGAACGGAAGATATTTCCTTTTTCACCATAGCCCTCTATGGGCTTCCAAATATCCCTTTGCCAATTCCACAAGAACAGCCTTAGCGAAAGGCTTCTTGAAGGGAAAGATGTAACTCTGTGAGATGAATTAACAGAACACAGAGCAGTTTCTCAGAAAGCTTCTTTCCAGTTTTGAACGGAAGATATTTCCTTTTTCACCATATCCCTCTATGGGCTTCCAAATATCCCTTTGCCAATTCCACAAGAACAGCTTAGCGAAAGACTTCTTGAAGGGAAAGATGTAACTCTGTGAGATGAATTAACAGAACACAGAGTAGTTTCTCAGAAAGCTTCTTTCCAGTTTTGAACGGAAGATATTTCCTTTTTCACCATAGCCCTCTATGGGCTTCCAAATATCCCTTTGCCAATTCCACAAGAACAGACTTAGCGAAAGGCTTCTTGAAGGGAAAGATGTAACTCTGTGAGATGAATTAACAGAACACAAAGCAGTTTCTCAGAAAGCTTCTTTCCAGTTTTGAACGGAAGATATTTCCTTTTTCACCATAGCCCTCTATGGGCTTCCAAATATCCCTTTGCCAATTCCACAAGAACAGCCTTAGCGAAAGGCTTCTTGAAGGGAAAGATGTAACTCTGTGAGATGAATTAACAGAACACAGAGCAGTTTCTCAGAAAGCTTCTTTCCAGTTTTGAACGGAAGATATTTCCTTTTTCACCATAGCCCTCTATGGGCTTCCAAATATCCCTTTGCCAATTCCACAAGAACAGCCTTAGCGAAAGGCTCCTTGAAGGGAAAGATGTAACTCTGTGAGATGAATTAACAGAACACAAAGCAGTTTCTCAGAAAGCTTCTTTCCAGTTTTGAACGGAAGATATTTCCTTTTTCACCATAGCCCTCTATGGGCTTCCAAATATCCCTTTGCCAATTCCACAAGAACAGCCTTAGCGAAAGGCTTCTTCAAGGGAAAGATGTAATTCTGTGAGATGAATTAACAGAACACAGAGCAGTTTCTCAGAAAGCTTCTTTCCAGTTTTGAACGGAAGATATTTCCTTTTTCACCATAGCCCTCTATGGGCTTCCAAATATCCCTTTGCCAATTCCACAAGAACAGCCTTAGCGAAAGGCTTCTTGAAGGGAAAGATGTAACTCTGTGAGATGAATTAACAGAACACAGAGCAGTTTCTCAGAAAGTTTCTTTCCACTATTGAAGGGAAGATATTTCCTTTTTCACCATAGCCCTCTATGGGCTTCCAAATATCCCTTTGCCAATTCCACAAGAACAGCCTTAGCGAAAGGCTTCTTGAAGGGAAAGATGTAACTCTGTGAGATGAATTAACAGAACACAGAGCAGTTTCTCAGAAAGCTCCTTTCCAGTTTTGAACGGAAGATATTTCCTTTTTTACCATAGCCCTCATTGGGCTTCCAAATATCCCTTTGCCAATTCCACAAGAACAGCCTTAGCGAAAGGCTTCTTGAAGGGAAAGATGTATCTC